>NC_080540.1:194114955-194418010 GCF_028640845.1 Ahaetulla prasina
ACTATGTTTATCCTGTATCCACCCCACTGACCACCTCTTGCAATACTATGCAAATGATGGATCTCTCATTCCAAAAAGATGGAAGACAGAAGGAATGGATTTCCTGTTGGTCTGCCCTTACAGTGAACACACATTACTCTGCATTGACCACCAAGATTACAGACCATTATGCAAGGAATAGGCTGAGGGAGCAACCTGCCAATGAGGTCACATTTGCCTTGTTATCATCATTTAGCTGCAGTAAAGAATTTGTATTTTCTATAGTATTAAGAGAACTTATTCACCTTTCAACATTAGTTCTAGGGCATCTTCCTTAACAGCAGTATCTACAGTCCTGAAGTAGCTGTAAAGCATGAATATTAAGTTAAAACACAAACATTACTTTCAAAGCATCCCATGTATTCCTATTCATCTAAAGTTACCATTGTACATTCAGCTTGTATTAATTTTTGAAAGAGAACTTCAGGGAATGTTTCAGAAATTTCCCGTAACACATCTACAATGTCCAAAGCTCAGCTACAAATTGTTTACATCATACATGATTCTTTACAGTCTCAACCCCCTCGTTCTGCCATTTAACAATGTGGGTACAGGAAATTAAATGACTTCTTTAGCAAAACGACTAATTAGGACACAAAGAATTCTCCTGTCATTTTCTGTTCTTTATATGTTTACTTCTTTCAATGCTGTTACCACAATTATGAACAAGGCTTCTTACGATGTACTCTCAACCCTCAGACTAAAGCTCCCTCCAAAAATACCAGTAGTAATGTGTACTCACTGTAGAATACTGAAAAGAGTATCAAAATGCTGCAGAATAGCAAGTGCTCCTTGTGCACGGAATGTTGTCTGAAATACTGCAAAAAGAAAGTCCATGTGTGAGAAATTCCAACTCCAGATTAACTGGCATAAGATAGCTTTGAAACTGTTTGAAGATTTCTAGATTTAAGCAAGGACATCATAACTGTAATTGATACAATAACAAACGGTAATTCTTTAAATAAAGCTGCCAAATGAAAAAGCATGAAGGAAATTGGAATGGATTGTGTGTCCATTAATTTTTTGGTACTCAGAATTCTTGATTTCAGACATTAAACTGCAGTTAGTGAAAAATGACTTTATTAATCAAGATCTTGAAATGCCTAATTCTCACTTAGAAAAACTTACTAGAACTGGTCCTTAATCTGTTTATACACTGCTGCAGTGTATGCAGTTGTATTAAAACAAAAATAAACCATAATAGCTGCTTCATCATATGATTTGCATGTTTTTCACAATGTGGACTTTGCTACTATGCCTTACTTAATAAACCTTAGCTCATATCTTTAAGGAACCTGACTAGATTTTCAATTTTCTGGAATGTATACCTTGCTGAAGCTAAGGTGGATCTGTTTTGTCTATGCTTAGATCTCATATATTCTGAAGCAGAATACAGATGCTGAATACAGATACAAATGCTGTTACATAATTTCAAAAAAGGGTAAACAAAAATTACATCCTAAAAGTGTGCTATTTATTATATAACCATTAAATGCCACCCCATCTAAATAACGGTATTGGATGAAGACAGACCATTGATTTTACTCTGAACTCTACCAGATTCGGTTAACTTCGGGATACCCGATAGCACCGCCTAGAATCAGAGCTGCTTCGGGCTCTGCTTTGATGGAAAGGCACGACTCATATTAATTACCCGCCTTCCCCCTTCCCATTTCCCCTTCCCGCTTCTCCCACCAACCTGCCAGATGTCCCGGGAGCTGTCTGAGGGGCAGCACTTCCTGCACCACGTACTGCCGAGACCCCGCGCTGCGAAGCAAGTCGGTCGGAGACAGAGGCAACTGGAACTCCCACGAGGGAGGCGAAAGCGAAGTCGGTTCAGCCATGATCCTTCCCGATCCGCAGCCTAACGGGAGGCAGATCGAGCCTCAAACATCCGCACTCGGCGCCGGATAGAATTCAGAACATCGCAGATTTTGGAACGCAGGACCGGCCTCTCCAACCTCTTATGAGGTCGGCTTGGCAGCAGAACCGAGAGGGGAGGGAAAAAATCAAACTTGGCCTGCACTTCTCGCGCCACTTGCAGACCAATAGAGGAAGGAAAAATGACGCGCCAGGAATTCGAATAATGTCCGCTCGCCCAATCAGGTTGTTCTTTGATAGCTCGGCAGCCAATCGCTTTAAAGGTCGATCTTCCTTTCGTGGTCCGCGATCAAATTCCGCAAGGACAGGCGCGCTTCGGAAGACGAAGAGTTATGAAAAAGTTAGAGTTACATTGGTATTGAAGACCAAGTTTCTTACAGTACATTGTATGGTTCTATTTTTATTTCTTTGGGTACAAAGTGAAAGCTCCCATCTTAAAAAACAATATCAAGATGCTGTCTGAAATAAAGTGCTTAAGTGCTTCATTTGCTTTGTAACCTGACAAAACAGCTTCTGAAATACTTTTAAATGCTCTCAACAGAAACAATGTTATTTATTTCTTAGGGGAAGTGATGATGCTGGAAGTCAGATAGTTCACGATAAACCTATCAATTGCTTCAACTAGTACAGTAGAACTCTGCAATTGGAGGGGACCTTGTAGGTCATCTAGTCCAACCTCCCGCCCAGCAGACCCTACACTAATTTTGACAGAAATGTAATTTCCAAATTGTAAGTATTTGTATTCTTAGTGTATGGAGTGGTCAGTTGCATTTGAATGAGTGAAACATCTCTCTATATATATTAAAAGTAAGCTTTATACCATGGTAACTTCCATGTAGATAAACTTTTCCTTGTGAGTGAATAAGCATAATTACATTTAGCACCTTATTTTTCTCCATTGATCTCTGCAGGCAGGCATCTCGATGAAATAATAAATTATTTCAGCTTGAACCGGCTAATCTCTTTAATTAGAACAGTGAAGAATCTTGTTTCACATGGAAGATTTAGTTCAGTATTTTTGAAATTTGGGAACTTCAAGATGCATACGTTTCAACTCCGAGAATTCGCTAGCCAGCCATGAAGAGCAGAGTCTTTAAAGTCCCCAGGTTTAAAAACCACTGATTTAGTGATTCAGCCCCTGTCCGTGGAGCAGAATCCTGAGAAAATAACTGCTGTTGGAGAGAAGGAAAAGAGGGGATGAATAATAGTAATAAAAAGAATTAAATAGAATAGCTAAAAAGAATCAGCTATATTAAATATCATTTTAATAAAACTGCAGAAAAATGTAAGAATTTGCTAAACAAATAATTCCCTCAATACTGTCAAACTATTTACTAAATCTGCACTACTATTAATCTTCTCATCGTTCCCATTACCCATCTCCCTTCACTTATGACTCTAACTTTGTTTTTTATTTTTATTTATTTATTTTGTCACAACAGTATGAAGTAACTATATAATATATAAGCATATATATGAGTATAAGTATGTAATAACTATATAAATTGGATATAATGAAAGGAAACAGTAGGACAGGAACACATTTGTGCTCTTATGCATACCCCTTAAAGACCTCTTAGGAATGGGGTGAGGTCAACAGTAGACAGATTTTGGTTAAAGCTTTGGGGATTTTGAGTAGATACCACAGAGTCTGGTAGTGTGTTCCAAGCATTAATACGGTAACTCTGTTACTGAAGTCATATTTTCTGATTGAAGCGGTTAACATTAAGTTTAAATCTATTGCTTGCTCTTGTATTGTTGTGATTGAAGCTGAAGTAATCCTCAACAGGAAGGACATTGCAATAGATGATTCTATGAGTTAAACATAGGTCCTTACGATTTATACTGATATTGATTGTTTCCTGATTGCTTATTTGTAGCCTATGACTATCATTAAGTGCAGGGGTCTCCAATCTTAGTCCCTTTTAAGACTTGTGGACTTCAACTCCCAGAGCTTTGCTGTCTGAGGGACTCTGGAGTTGAAGTCCACAAGTCTTAAAGGGACCACGGTTGGAGACCCCCTGATTAAGTGTATCATTAAGTGTTAAATTTGTACCCTATGACTATCATTAAGTGTTGTAAGTGTTGTACCTTGATGAAGGTATTTTTTCTTTTATATACATTGAGAGCATATGCACCAAGACAAATTCCTTGTGTATCCAATCACACTTGGCCAATAAAAATAAATAAATTCTATTCTATTCTTAAAAAAAAAAGACAAGACACTCTTGCCTTGAAGTCTTGATCGTCACGTCTACCTTTCATTGGTTTTATCTCTATGGTTGCGACTTTTCCCCTTCCTCTCCGCTGCCCCACTGCGGACCGGAAGCTGCGAAGCGCGGGGTGTTCTGGGAAGCGTCCCAGGTGGCTACCTTGCGAGGAGGCCTCTCTAGACGAAGAGGCCGAGGGAAGGCGAAGCTCAATGGAAGCGGCGTGGCGCCTGATGATGGCCCCGCCGCGCTTATGGACGGGCAGCACCAGCAGCAGCCTTCTCGTCTCTGCAGCTCGTCGGCTGTTCAGTACAGGTGGGTGGGCGGGTGGAAGGAGCCGGGGGTGTCGTATGGGGGAGATATCGACCTCAACCCTGCCTTGGGATAAACATCAGCCCCCGGTTCTTTTTGTTTACTATCCCGAGCATTCATTAATTATAGCGCCGTCCCCTTCTTTTTCAGAGGCAGCGAGAAGGGGATGAGGTAGAAGGGGAGCTCTTTTTGCAGGGGTTGGGGGTTGGATGGGATTTCCTACATATGGGTATGGGAGAGTCTGTTCTAAATATTGAATTCTGTGGGAAACACACCCACAACCATTGGCATGAATATTATTATTATTATTAACTTTATTGTCATTGTACATATATACGTACATATATATCCCTGATTAAGTGTATCATTAAGTGTTAAATTTGTACCCTATGACTATCATTAAGTGTTGTAAGTGTTGTACCTTGATGAACGTATCTTTTCTTTTATGTACACTGAGAGCATATGCACCAAGACAAATTCCTTGTGTGTCCAATCACACTTGGCCAATAAAATTCTATTCTATTCTATACACAGTATACCCATACAATGAAATAGAATTGAATGGAATTTTTTATTGGCCAAGTGTGATTGGACACACAAGGTATTTGTCTTGGTGCATGTGCTCTCAGTGTACATAAAAGAATCTTATCTTTTATGAATCGTATCTTTTCTTTTATGTACACTGAGAGCATATGCACCAAGACAAATTCCTTGTGTGTCCAATCACACTTGGCCAATAAAAATTCTATTCTATTCTCTTCTCTCAGTGTACATAAAAGAAAAGATACCTTCATCAAGGTACAACACTTACAACACTTAATTATAGTCATAGGGTACAAATTTAACACTTAATGATACAACACTTAATGATAGTCATAGGCTACAAACAAGCAATCAGGAAACAATATCAGTATAAATCAGTATAAATACAACAAATATTAAGATTGCACTTAAAATAATCATTGACACTGAAATTCAAGTGAACCAAGTGGCTAAAAGTCCTTATTTCCAGCTTCAGTTAATACAGGATTTCTGAATAGGAGTGGCTTAGTTCATAAACTACTACCTTGTACTGTATTGTGCTCTGTGAAAGGCCGCTTGGTCCAAAAGTTGTTTATTTGCAGTCTTATTTGTAACTAATCTTGCAGTACAGGTTGTCCTCAACTTATGACCATTCGTGTTTAAAGTTACACTGGCAGTGAAAAATGTGTTTTACAACTAGTTCTCGCACTTATGACTGTTGCAGAATGGTCACATATGAATATGAATACACCAGTGTGTATTTATGACACTTGCTGTCTTCCAGAATCACATGGCAGAGTCACTTGCAACTTTTCCAGCCAAGTTCCAATGGGGAAAGCCAGATTTGCTTAGAACAGTATGATTCACTTAATGACCAGAATGAAAAGATCATGAAATTGGGTGAGATACACTTAACAACTGCATCACTTAGAGCCAGAAGTTCTGTCCCAATTCTGGTTGGTAGCTGAGGACAACCTATTCTACACTTATGATGGTTGACTAGATATTCTTTATAAATACAGTAATCTGTTGTTTAAGGACCAGTAAATTTATTTTCTAAAACTGTCCAGTGATAGTGTACCATTAGAGGGCTTTAAAAGAAAGGATTTAACTTTATTTTATATAAAGGTTGGTCTGTAAATATGTTGCATAAAAGCTCCAACTGTTGACTTTTCATAATAAGATTTTGAAAGGCAATCTTTAAAGTGACATTGATTATATATTTTTCCTTTTTTGTTTAAATTAGACGCTCCTAAATCATTTCTGGTGAAAGAACCTCCTCCTCCAAAAGTGGTTGACAGATGGAATGAGAAACGAGCACTCTTTGGTGTCTATGATAATATTGGAATTCTGGGTAAATATTAGTTTACAGTAGATTATCGTTACCAGCAAGCTATCTTCCAATAACAGCATGTTTAGGAGAGCTACATGCAGTCTACCATTCCTCAAGCTCCCTGCAAACTTTTCTAGTGATTCTGGCAGGCGTTTAATGGATCTTCTTCTTTTTCTCTCTCCCCCACCCCCCATCTTGGAAGGAGGAAATTGTCATGGAAGTTCCTAATCTGAGAAAAATTCATGCGATTTCTTTTGATAAAAAAAACGAAGGGAAAGACATTTTTATTTGCTTAATAAATAAAGATGGCTACTTTATTTAGGAAAGGAATGCCTTTTGCAACTGAAGTTGATAGTAATTGTGATAAAAAAAGGGCCAGTTACTGAATAACTTCCTTTTTGAAAATTGAAGTGATAGAATTCTAAAATGAATCTATTGTGTTGTTTTTAGGGGATTTCAAGGCCCACCCCAAAGACCTGATTGTGGGGCCGGTATGGGTACGTGGATGGAGGGGAAATGAGCTGCAGAGATGCATTCGCAAAAAGAAGATGGTGGGTGACCGAATGTTCGTTGATGATTACCATAATCTGAATAAGAGGATTAAATTCTTGTACAAGCGATATAATCGCTATAGACTGCATCGTTAAGAGAAATTCTCTGTAACAACATTTATCCCCATATTGTGCATTACTGGAAGATATTTATTAGGCTCTAATATGCAGAAACTGATGGTTGTGTGAAGCCATCCAAATATCATCCTTGTTCCATGTTTTGAATTATTTTCTTTCACTTCATTAATTGAAATACTTTAGTGTTCTGATATGCCATTTCTTAGAAATATTATTCAAGCAATTTTGATTTCACATGTACTTCAGGATGAGATACATTATATGGTTATTTGTCATATGGTTGACATATAATTGCAAATAATAAATTTCATTTTTTTGTATTGTATTGCTTCCTCATTGTATCTAATTTTTTGTTTTTTTTCCATATAGGTTTATGTAGAATGCCCACAACCCATATTTTTAGTTGTTATACTATAGTATTTGTTTCTTCTTATGAGACTGACTTCTAATTTTGTGGGTCTATTTTAGTAAAATTGAAATACAAATGGTCCTCAACATGACACAAATAGATACAATCTGGTCTGATTGTACAGCATTTTATCACCTTTTCTGTAGGCTTCCTCTTTGGAACAACATAGTTGCTTAAATTTAGCTCTGAATCAAGGTTTGTTGTTACTGTATATTTGCATGTTCCTGGTGGGTACACATAGGTCTTCACAGAGGCTGATATATGATGTTACAGTCTCTGTGAGTTCATCTAAGTCTCCAGAGGTACTTTCAAAAACATTTCAATCAGTGCAGTCAAGGCAGGCCTGCAGCTTTAACTTTGCCTTCTCCGTCCAGATCTTCACTGATTTAATTGTTGGTTTGTGGTTTTAAGTCTTTGCCTGTAAGCAGGTACAATGTGAATCATGCAGTGATCAGTGTCCTACAGCTGCTCGTGGTAAGGACCGATAGGCATCTTTTAGTGTTGTGTAGCAATGGTCTAAAGTATTCTTGCCTCTAGTGGGACAATTGAGATGCTGAAAGTATTTCCTTAAGTTTGCCTTGTTTAGACCTTCCAAAATAATGGCCAATGAATCAGGGTATTTGGCTTCAGCCTCCATAATTTAGTCAGCTAGACTTCGTAATGCCTTGTTTACACAAGCTTGTGGTGGAACATAAACAGCAATTAGAAGAAATGAAGAAAATTCATGAGGCAAATAGTATGGTTTGCCGTTGATAATTAATGTCTCTAAGTTTTCATCACATAATTTATATATTATAGTTATATCCTGAGACCAGCTGTTGTTGATACATAAGCATCCTCTTCTCTTCTTTTTACCAGATGTTTCTGCAATTCTGTCTGATCATTAAAATATCCCTGGGATATTTCAAATTTTTGTTGAGATGTTAGATATATGGATTATATGAAAATATGCGTTCTCTAAGAATTCCAGTCCCAAAATATAAATGGTTTTAAAAGTAACAAAAATAGCCTTTCGAATTAAGCTCTGTTTTCAGTCAGTTGCAATTTTTGAACTGCTTCCAAAGAATCTCTGAATAATATATTCAAATGTATATTGGCTTTCATCAGGACCAGGGTGTTTTTACTTCACCATCACTTTTGGCAACATCATACTGGTTACATATTTGTATAATGTGACTTGTGGCTTCAGAAAATTGGTTCAACAAATTCAGTTAATCATGAATAAGCTTATGTAATTATTAGAAAGTGAGGACACTTACTGTTCCTCTTTCAATTTGGAACCTTAATTTGAAAAAGTACTGACAAGATGCCTTATAAAGCAACTGTATCTTAGCAATTTGGCAAATATTTTGCAGAATTTGCTGCTACTATATGTTGTTCTCACCACAGTGGAGCTATCTATTCTGGCTAAAAGGATTACTAACATAAGTAAGATAAGCCTCTCGGTTTCCAAAAATACATACTTCATAATTTTGTTCAGTTTCCTAATGAAGTTGTCTCCTATTTTATAACCTTTTTTGCCATGGTCAAAACATGGCAAAAAGTGAATCATTGCAATTATTAAGTGAATTGCACTATCATAAAATGAATCCTGCTTCTCCCACTGACTTTACTTGTCAGAAGTCAGGTGGGAAGGTCGCAAATGGAGACATGTGACCCAGGGACACAGCAACCATACATGCTGGTTGCATGTATGTCCAAATTTTGATCATGTGACTAGGGGATGCTGCAATGGTCATAAGTTGAAGGATGAGCTTATAAGTCACTTTTCAGAGCCACTGCAACTTTGAATGGTTGCTAAACAAATGATCGTTAAGTTGAAGGCTACCTGTACTTAATTTATACTTGTATGATTTCAAAGAAACTATATTGCAGCTGAACATTTGTGTTCAAACAAAATATGGTTGTAGCATAGCTAAAACAAGCTAGATTTGAGCAGAAGTACCTATTTAACTAAGCCAATAAATCAAAAACAAAAGTAAACTGTGTAGTGATTGAATTCAAGAACGCAAGAAGTCAACCTAAAATGTGTAGATTTTTAACTATGGGTATGAAAACAAGGTTCTTGGTAACAAATCAATGAGTTGGGGTTTTAAGTGGTATTTATTACATAAATATTTGTTAATGTGTTTTATCTAATGCCATATTTAGATGATATTACTTGCTTTGGGACTCTTGGCTGTAAATAAAATTGATATTTTAAAAGAGCCAGTTTGGTGTAGCAGTTAAGGCATCAGGCAATTGAGAGACTGGACATGAAACCAGCTGGGCGACCTGGGCCAGTCACTCTCTCTTAATCTTAGGAAAGAAACAATGGCAATATATTTCCAAAGAACTTGGCAAGAAAATTGCACAGACTTGCCCTGGAGTTAAAAAAAAGACTGACTCAAAGATGCACTGTATGCACACACCTGTCCTTACCCTATTTTAAAAACATGTCTAGGATGAAACACTCCCAACTTCCCACCCGCCAATTCTGGAAGTGGCATCTCCAATGGAAATGCAGCTCTACCGTTGGGTCTGAAGGTTTACAAGTACAGTATGAAACAAGGATACCTCCCTGGTCTCTGAGAAAAAGACAAAATATAAATGTAGAAAGAATGAAGGGAAGTTGGTGGAGCTCTGCTTGGAAGAATAAGGCTGCAGCGTTGTCATTCCGATTTTCGATATAAACGAATAGACGCCGATTTGGATTTTCCAACCGAAATTCCCCACGCAATCTTTCTACAGCAAATATCAATCCCTTCAAATCACGCTCGATCGCTCATTCTAACAAATGTATCTCTTAGGCAAACACAATGTTTAACCGCCTCCATCCCAGAACTGGGGGTTCACCAGTAAGCAGAAGAAAACCTCAGGATTTCTATATGATTCCCCAGCCCCCTAAGGAATATACTACTGTCGTCCCACTCAGAGCTTCAGTTCAGTAGGCCGTTCTTGCTTCCACCCGCAGAGAAGAATCTAAAAGTTAGGAACCGCGCACGATACAGCAGCAAACTGCTGACTGAAGTTATTGGGATTGTGGCTCGCGTGTTCCCAATTGCAGTCCCAGGATCTCGGGGTGGTTTGGAAGAGAGAGGACTATGCAAATTTCGCTAACGTCGATTCGCTTATCGAACTGCATCCCCCTTGTTCGCTGAGGATTTGGTGCTAAAGGCAGGCAACGCCGATTCGCTGGCTGAGTTTTGCCGGCAACAATCGGGGGCGTGTGAGGATAGGAACGCGCTCTTCATTGGCTCGCTGCGGGAGGAGGCGGGGCCGAAAGGACCGCCCCTCTCCTTGTATAAAACCCGGGAGCGGGGGCGAGGTTCTTGCTGCAGTAATTTTCGATAGCCTCCGGTGGAGCCCCTCTTGCGTGGTCGTTCCCACCGGCCGGCCGTCGACCCCTTGCCCTGCTTCGTGCATTTCCTCCTGAAAGGACAATAAGGGCTGCTAGAGCCGAGGCCGGCCATGTGAGTAGCAACCGGAGTGACGCTCTCGTCGTTGCTTGCCTTTCCTGTAATGCGCGGCCGGTTTTCCTGCACTGTTGCGGCGCTTGACGAGTTGCGCATTGCAGCATTGCCCCCCCCCCTTTCTCTTTTTTCGGTTGTCCGGTGCCGAAGTGAGATGGAGCTGGGACGGATGCCTCATCCCATCTGATGTCTCCGCAGTTTTCTTTGCTGCAGCGGGTGCTCCCCGGCCCCTGAATAGATTCAGGCGAGAGCTGTCCGGTGGCCGGAGGCTCCAGCGGTTTCTTGAGTGGTAATATAGGTAGCAATGGAGGAGAGGGGTATTTTCACAGAACTCTAGAAGGCACCTTCGAAAATGCCGGGTTTTTTTTGCCTTGAGTACAAGCCGGGAGGTAAAAGTTTATGAACCGGTATGTTAGCGCAGGAGATTGTCCCTGTATGAAAAGAGAAAAACGCAGCACGAATTTTGTGTGACCAAACTCTCCCTGATATGGGTTTCTGTTAGAGGTGCATGTGTGAAACCGGGTAATAAAGTAGCTGGTTAATTTCAGAAGTATTAAAGTTGGCCCCCTAATAATAACTGCTGAAAGAGCAATTTGATGATGGAGGATTCATCATTGAAAAGGGAAGCAAAATACTGTTGTATGCGCAGGGCGCTTGCGTGCAAATGACTGCAGATATTTCTTTGCTTGAACAGTTGAACAGAAAGTCTTAAGTTTTTTTGATCTCTTTCTTGGGACTCCTTGCCTTTTCCATAATTGCATTTCTCCTGTCTCTTCCTTCATCTATGAGATAATGGCAAGATTGCTCACGGAAACATTGCCTGAAGCTTCTGATGGCATTTTTTGCCAGCCTGGTCATTAGTCTGTAACCTTCATGAGTTTTCACCACTGTCCCCATTGCTGCGTTGGAAAATGCATCCTTGTTTCTCTGAACTGATTTATTTGACGGCTTTTTTGACCTATTCTTCCTGCTGCAGTAAAGCCAAAAATACCTAGCAATGTTACTTATTGGTAAATGTTTCTGCCTCATGACACAGCAGTTCTTTTATGCTTGCGGACTTGCTTTTCATTTTATCTACTCAAGTTCTAATTGTATCTGTTAACATTACTCAAGTAGTACATTCTAAGAATTCAGCACACTTCATAATCAGTGTCTGATAATGAGTCAAATAATAGTGTTTTATAGAAGAAGATGAGAGGGTTAAATAATCCTGCCCCCCTCCCCCATATCTTTCTAAAAAAATGGTTACTGAGGTAAGGGGAGAGTTGAGTGACTTCCTGAAACATGGCTGTGTCGTCTTACTTGCATTCTCTCGGTGAGGAGACATTGTCGTGACCTGAATTTGGCAGCTAAAATGAGATGTCACAACCATGCCATTGAACCTTCACTTGCCATGCCCTGGATTTCCATTAAATTTGGCCTAAGATGCTTGCTGTGGGCTCTGCTTCAATTCTTTATATCCTCAAGCTCAGATGAGTCAGAGCAACACTCCAATATATCTCCTGACAATACTTCTGAATTGTAATACCTGAACTGCTCTAGTCATGAGATAGGTGGCATATAAATTAAATAAACAAACAGTTGCTCTTGGGAGAGAGAGAGAGAAGAGACTACATCTGAAATATAGTTCTTCCTTTGATTTAATAGGTACTGAACCCCATTCTGTTTTACATTCTCTAGTATTGTTCACTACTTCTTGCATTACTATCAGGCATTTGACATTTATTTGTGAGATCTAGAAAGCCACTGCTTCTAAATCCTCTGGATTAACAACTAATAAACAGTACAACAATGTAAGATAGTATGAATTCTACTATTATACAAGAAAATAATTGTTTATGTTAGACCTAAGTCTTCCAGCTTCCTCTTAAGGTGCTTTACTTTAAAGATGAACAGTTCAAGAATCTGAATGGCCCATTTCTTTGGAAAATTTGAATATATTTCTCCTTGACATTTCCATGTTGTAGTGCTTGGGTTTCTTGTGTGTTGATAATAAGCCTGCAACTAAATTACAGTTGTATATATTAATGTGCTGGTTTCTGGCTGAGTATTGGATATAGGCATCCGCATCATCTCTCGTACTTGACCTGTCTCCACAGGTCTGATCCAGCTCAGCAAGGTGCCCCAGGGACAGGACAGGAAGGAGGTGAAAATGCTGCAGGGGGCCCTGGTGCATCTCCAAATTTGACCAGTAATTGGCGCCTGCAGCAGACTCAAGCACAGGTGGAAGAAGTAAGTGATTAAAATGGTTCTTTGTGGTCCTCTGCTGTCGGTGAGAGACTGGCCAAGCCAGGGGGAGGAGTCAAGTGGGGAATTAGTCTGGAATCTATGTAGGCACAAGAGAGCCAAGTCTGACTTCTCTTGAATGCCATTGAACCGTATCTAGTTTGGCCCAAGTATAAACTGGCAATCTGAGAAGAGTCTTGTGTTATAGGCATGAACTACAAAATAGCTAATTGAATTATTCACGTGTGCATCGGATTGTTCATGCCTGACATCTGCTTTCTCTCTTGCTAGGAAGCTAATTACCTTTTCTCTTCAGGTGGTGGATATTATGCGTGTGAATGTGGATAAAGTTTTGGAGCGAGATCAGAAACTCTCAGAATTAGACGAACGAGCGGATGCTCTCCAAGCTGGTGCCCAAGTATTTGAAAGTAGCGCAGCAGCGCTCAAGAGGAAGTATTGGTGGAAGAATTGTAAGGTGAGTAAGAAGTGAGCAGCTTATTGAATGTATAGCTGCTGAGGCAATCCTACTTTTAAAAATATTTTTATTGCAAGAAAGTGTTACATAAGATTAAAAATATGGAAACAAGGACACTTGGAAAAAATATAAAAGAATAAAAGAAAAGTGAAAGATAACAAAAGAAAGAAAAAAGAAAGAAGCAACTTCTGATCTTCTTTTCAGTCCTTACATAGTAATTACTATTTCCACCCATCCCCCAGGTTACATGTCATGGTTCCCTTCTTCCCATAAACAAACTTTTCTAATAAATCCCCAATTCATTTTTATCCATTTCAGCCAAAAATCTATTCAGAGTTTCCAGTCTCTTATATAAGTAATTGTTCCTGAGCCAATCCTACTTTGTTATAATAAAACCACAGTGCATTTCCTGAACAGGGGAGAGAGACTGATAGATCAGAAATAGAGCCAACGTTTTGCATGCTTAAAATTATAGGTTCAATGTGGAATGTTTCCAGGAAAATGCTGGCGTGTCTGGGAAAGTCTAGTTGGGAACCTGAAAATGAATGCCAGAAGGAATAATGAGTACTGGGATAGTTGGATCAATGAGCATGAATATGGACTTGGAATAAACAGTTTCAAGTGGTCCATTGTCCATCTTTGTTGGAGACCTTGATTTTGCCAAAGGAGATGATGTATGAGGGTTCTCTATGGGCTGATTGTAATTCTTCTCTTTAGATGATGATCATGCTGGGAGTGATCTGTGCCATTGTGGTCATTGCAATTGCACGTAAGTACTAAGGGTTAATCAGAGTAGCTGAGTTTGTGTGTCACAAACATTGGCTAAACAGCAATGTTTGCTTCCCCCCCGGCACGGGAAATGGTACTGCTTTTGTCTCTCAGCACTGCTGAAGGCCAACAGATCAGTAACAGTTCTGCCTTTCGAGATGATGGGATTTATCACTTGCTGCATGAGAGGCAGGCAGAGTGGGTGGGAGGGGGGTTTCCTTCTCCTGATGCTCGACCGTGTTTGTTAAATGTGGGATGCTTGGTGTAACCTGCCCTCTTGTTTTCTCCTTTCTCTTCCTTCCGTTGCTTCTGTTCCTAGTTTACTTTTTTACCTGAGAATGTGTCCATTCCCCCTTTCCCCATCCAGTCTATAGCCGCCTTACCCCATTTCCCTTTCCAGACCCAATTCTTCTTTCTCTTTCCTTTCTGGCTTTGTCATCGATTTTCTGTTAGTTTTGTTTGCTTCCATTCAAGACTGTAACGCACTGTTACCAGATTTGAGTTGACCTCCTTCACAGCTGCTGCAGCCTCTGAGTGGACCAGCTCGTTTTGGGCAGGTGGCAGTGGGCTTAAGGGGAGGAATTGTGGAGGATTGAAGGAGTCTGTTGATTACAGCTGGGGTTTCACTTGCAGTCTGAGATATCCTTGAATCTTCTGAGATGTCTTCTCCTGTGAGTCTATAGGAAAGCATTTCCTTTAGCCACAAACAGTATTATTAAAAACTTCACCAGAATAAAGAGAAGAAAAGTTGGGTCTCATAGTAGTGATACTGGTATTGTGCCATGCAACCAGAATTGATGGAGTTTTCCCTTAATTTAAACTCCTGTTGATGCTCTGGTGACCAAAATTCTGATCTTATGATGACTGCCAGCCATCTTTTACTGTTTCATATCTTGGATTTGGTAGGAAAGTTACTGGTTTGATTCATTAACCTTGGCTCCAAGAACAAGTATGCCTTTATTCCCAATACTGCCAGAATTAGGGGTGAGATGAATAATACGGCACATAGGATTAGGATTATCCTAGTGTACTGCCTGAAGTTGTGTCCCCCTTGCTTGCAAAGGCTGGGTGGCTTATTTGACTGAATTAACAGATAAGGGAGAGTCCCACTGAATTGGGAAGTCCCATACTAGTGAATAGTAAGTTTAGGAGCTATGTCCCGGAAACCTCTGCAGTATATTTAGAAGTGTTTCCTTCTAAAAGCAATGTGCTATAAAGTCATGAAACCCTTTCCGGTTTCATGACTTGGAAACAGCAATGCAGAATGCCAAGGATTCTGGAATAATGAATGAATATTTGTTTTGATGTGTTGTTTCTCACCACATTTACTTTCAGATCATCCCTTGGTGATAGTTTTCAGAATATACAGTGACACCTGTAGGTGAACTCATGCTCATTTATCCCCTGTTGAGTAAGGTATAGGGCTTAGAGAGTGGTGAATATGAGTTTAAACATGCTGAAGAATGATAGTTTTCCTGATTCCAGTCTAAGGACTGATAAAACAATGAGGCTTAGCTTGGTAAGAGGCCTTGTGCTAAGTGTCAGTGGTTGATCAGAGAATATTGTTGCAGGGGCTCAGACGCTGTAATGCTCTGACAGGACTTATCAACTAGTGGCCATGGGCTTCATTTATTTTAACCGCAGACCAATTTTATATGGCTCCTAAACATTTGTTCTGGCTGTGCTAGGAGTAACTTTACTCTCACCATAGCATGCTGCAGAGGTGCTGATTTTTTGCATGTTCACTGCCATGCACCAGCATTTCATTTGCAGAGTCCATCTGTTTGCGAATCCCCATCTTGTTTCCCATTTGGAGGGAATGATGGAGGAGAACAGGAATGGAGTTCCCAACTTCTTTGGACAATTCTCTTCCTATTTCGGTGGGACTGTGGTGATGGAAGTGCAACACCTGAAGAGGAGCCGGGGCACAAGGTGTGATGCTGCTGTCAGTATGAGAGGAAGCACAGTATGGTATACAGCCCCTTCTTGATTTCTTCTGGACAAGATCTTGGTTTAATCTGCTGCCGTATTGTTTTGAGAGAAGGCCACTAGGCTGCTTTCTTCTGCTTTTCTTGTCTGTTTTCATAGATGTTGTATGTTACACCTCTTTCTATCTCCCCACTTCTCCATCTTTATGCATGGGCAAACAATACTCCTATTTCCCTAGGCCCTCTTTGCCTAAACCAAGGGACTACTTTCTCTATGCACAGGACTTAAGCCGCTTTCTCTCACATGTGTGGTTTATTCTTGTGAGGAATGCAGCCATAATGTTCTTCTGGCATGTGTAACTACCAGCTCATGTTAACAACCTCCGCTAACAAATACTTCTTGACCCACTAAAATGAGTGGGGTTCATCTGTCTGAGTACTGGAGGAAACAGGATTCTATTGGCAGGTAAATAAAGCAGAAGAATGTAGACTGAAATAAGAGTACTAAAACAGTATTGTCTGAATATGTGTAATCCAATGTGAGATAGATCACAAGTGGCCAACATGGCATCTAGATAGATGCAGGAGAGCTGGCAGGAGGGTTGGCTCTTCACCTATGTGGATTCTTGTTCCTTGCTGCATAAAACAGGCTGCATCGTGGCTCAGTAGTTGATATGTACAATTGCACAATGGGATGTTGCACTGAACATCGAGTAAATGAGCAGCATTTGTGCTTAATTTGGCCTTGTAGAATTTTTACAGAATTGGCTGCAGTTAACAACAATGGAAGGCAAGATCTTTGGAAGAATCCTGAGTGAGGACAGCCTTTAACTAGGGCTTTAAAAAATCCCTTTTTGGGGGGGGGGGGGTTGGTTGCCTAATCTGCCTCTCCTGTTTATCCCCCATTATACTGGCATAATGCATTTTCTATTTCTTTTGCCTAAACCAATTTAGCAAAATAGCTGTTACAAGCAGAATAAACAAATGTCAAAGAGAACAAAATGCTAACAGTGTAATATTACTAATTAGTTCCAGTGTGGAAATAAACGGTATACAACTAACCTCTTGGATAAAGTGGTCGAGAGCACATGAGAATTTATTTGGATCCTTCTGCTTAAATACAAAGCTGCTGTGCAAAAGAGTTGTATGATGGTTATGATGGTCTCGCTTCTGTAAAAGGAATTCATTAACTTGCTGACCCTGCATGAGAAAGTAGTGATGAAAGACACAGCGCAATATTGTCATGATAGGCCTTGTGCTGTTTGACAACAACTTGTGCCCAGTTTATGCATACAAGAGAAACTAGAAGTAGTAGAAGTTCATTTGTACTCTCATATTCATAGTCTACTTTTCTAATATTTCTGTTCAAGTCAGAGAATAAGACCAAAAGAAACACAGTTCTCAGATGGCACTGCTTTTGTTATGTGCAGATGATATGGAAATGGTGCATTAAGATCCTGGCCAGCTGCTATTAAGACAAGTATATAGACCACAGCATACTGAAATTAGATCAATACTTGTCTGTCTTGCACTGTTAATATGGCACACGAGATTAGGATTGTTTTAGTGTACTTATACAGTATCTACCTTCAGTCACTGCCTGAAGTCCCATTATGTTACTTCATCTGCTGCATGCCAGATACATTTTCTCAATACTCCATCATGTGCTAATTTAAATGCAGAGAGACTATTGGATTTGATACAGATGTACTGGAAAAAATTAACAGTCCTATTGTATATTAAACAATTCATCTTCATTTCCAACTGTAGCGCATGGAATAGGAAGCTATAACTTGCTGACCGTGTACGTGTACACATGTACACATGTACAATGTATATAAAAGTGCTGAGAGACATGTCATTGCTCAAACGTTTAACTCGGTGGTTCTCAATCTTTTCTTCACCACGAACTTCCTTTAAATACCTTTTGTGGCCATGGACCACCAAGACTTAACTCAAGATTTAAATCATAACATTTTTTAAAGCTGTGACAACATTGCAGCCCCCCCTCCCCCGGGGTCCGTGGACCACAGGGTGAGAACCACTGATTTAACTTATAGAGAGGATTCCAAAAAGCAAGAACAAGTAGCAATAATACATTTTTTAAAAAGACATCTCCAGAAGGCTACAAAGCAAAGATATCTTAAATGAAACCTGAATGACTATAGAATGTCACTGGTACTCTGGGTTTAGGTCACAGTTATACTTCCCAATCAAAATCATAGGATTTTTTCCTCTTTCATTTTCAGAAAACACATTTTTTAATTTGATATTAAAAGGGGACTCATATATATGATAGCTACAATCATTTTATCTGGTTAAGCTAATATATTAGTAAACATTCAGAGTGTGTCCACTTTGGGGAAGGGAGAAGTAACTTAGGCTGTTCATATGCAGTTGAGGAACAAGGACATCCTTAAGAATTCAGAGGGAAGCACTGGGAGCAAAACACCGATGGTTGATGGGATTCTTGCTTCATCACCAATATGGAATTCTTCACTGCTAAAAGTACTTTCCGTTTTTACAGGTTGTAATATGCAAATAGCAAATATTTTGTGGAGAGAAGGGTTGAAGTTCTAATTCTGTAAAATTGTTAAATTAGAAGAGCTGAAGATTTATGGTTTTCCTTTTTTGTTGATGAGATGAAATTTAGAAGGTGGACCTAGATTGACGGAAGACTAGTGGAAGCCTCATAAATTAATCTTCCCTTTGTGTAACATACAGTTATCCAATGTAGGTAAGTGGGTTTCTGCAGAATCTCTGGCATACTGACCAGTTACCTGTATTAAAACAACAGCACTTTCTAAAAATATAAATTAGAAAATCTGACCTTCTAACTCCATCTTGGATTTTTTTATACAATACAATTGAAAGGGATGCTGATGTTCACATAACCATGTTTTGCTCGTGGAGGGGTATCATATTTGTTGAATGGGAAACAGTGACTATATGAAGCCCTTCCATCCACTTCTAGAATGAACCCAAGACTAAGAATATACTGTTTTTGTAGCATTAGGTCCCAGGAGAACAAAGGAAGTGAGAAAGAGTTTAGGTCCTTTTTTAACGGAAATCATTCACAGGGAGATACACAATATAGAAGTTGACTATTGAGTCTCTTGAGTAGCGGAGCAAGGCTTAACATCCATATTAAATGCATAATAAAGTATACAGTCTTCAAAGCTTGGATCTACTCAAAGGAAGAGAAGTGGTTGAAAATCCTTGTTATAGCTTGCTTAAAGAAGGACTGATTAAAGTGTACCTTGGTAGTTGATGGACTCAGAATTAGGGATCTTTTATTTTTCAAAGTATGGAAGTTTAACCATATATATGTACCGTGTTTCCTCAAAAATATGACCTACTCTGAAAATAAGTCCTAGCCTGATTTTTTTGGAGGGTGGGCTTACCCCTAAAATAAGCCCTAGTGAAGGGGTGGACGTGGCCAGCACAGGAGGCAGCCCTTCACTTCCTCAGTCACCTCATGGCTGCTGGGCCCCTTAACCTTGGCCTGCAGATCAACTGAGCCAGCGACAGCCGGAGGTTCTGTCTCCAGGTGCCTGGAGATGTTTCCAGTGCACTCTTGCTAGCCCCAGCCCTGCCCATGGCGCCAGGCAACCTTGCAGCCATGGGGCCTCTCTGTTCCACGGCTCACCTTGTGGCTATGGAGCAGGCAGCGACCACAGTTTGCGCTCCGCCAGGCCTGGAGCTCGGGTATTGCTTAGACTGCAGCTACGATGAGGCAGAAAGCTGTGTGGCCCATCGGAATTGGTTTCCCCCCCCCACAGCTGGTGCTGCTTGAAAAAAGGCCGGCAATTGTGGAAGATATTGTGGGAAGTGCATGCTTACGATAGAAGCAAAGCCCAGCCTGTCCCTTTCAAGCAATCAAATTGTGTGTGTGTGTGTGTGTGTATGTGTGAGAGAGAGAGAGAGAGAGAGAGAGAAACGACGGAGAGGAGTAACAAGAATTGCAGGCAACGCTGTTTGAAAAAGGTTTCTTCTTTGCCATTTCTCTGTCTCTGTCTCTGTGTCTCTCTCACACACACATGCACACTTGATGAGAAATGGCAGAGGAGGGCAACCGGATAAGGGGACTGACCCTCCCCCACCTTCAGCTTGGCGCCTGCTCCGGGTGGTGCCCCAAGGCACATTTCTCTTTGTGGGCAACCCCAACATGGCCACGTGAGAAATGGGCTCCCTCACAGCACCTCATCTCTGGGCCTCGCCTGCCTCAGAAGCCAGGGATCCTGCAGGCATCCTGGCTACTTAAATGCCGCTCAAATCCCCGGGTTTGGGGATGTCAAAACTCGTGCTGCACCAGTATGTCAAACCTCGTGCTGCAAGGCTTGTTGTGCCATTGTGCAAGAAAGAAAGAAAGAAAGAAAAAAGAAAGACAGACAGACAAGGGTCTCTGCTGCTTCTGCTTTTGGCTGGAAAGCAGAAGAAGCAGAGACCCTGGCTTGTTTCTTTCCCTCAAACTCCGCGTGGGAGCAGCGGCACCGCCATGAGGTTTGTCATACTGGGGCAGCCTCTTGGAGCAGGACCCTGCAAGGCTTGTTGTGGCATTGCACGCGTGAATGGCAGCACTGACATGAGCTTCATCACACCACCGCAGCTGGCTTCCTGCTGCTTGCGACTGTGCTGGCATGTCGAACCTCGCATTGCGAGGCTTGTGCCATTGTGCGTGCAAGTGGAGGCACCGCTGTGAGGTTTGACATACTGGTGCAGTTGTGAGGGGCAGGACGCAGCTGTGCCAGGATGACGAAGCTCACGGTGCTGCCGTTCATGCGTATAACGCCAAAACAACCCTTGCAGGGTCCTGCTCCAAGAGGCTGCACTGTCGCGATGAGTCTCAGACTCATTTCTGGTGCCATTTGGGGGAGAGAAAGACCCCCAAAGACTTCTGCTGCTTCTACTGCTTTCCTTGTGTGCAGCCAAAAGTTCGTAAGAGGATGGAAGGTGAAATGCCAAACTGAATCCGTACCCACACCTCATGTATGGGCTGCCCCTGAGCAGGGCTGGGGAGGCCATCGGAGGAGCCCCACACAGCCCCCGCCTGCTTCCGCTTCACCTTTGCCAGGGCGGCGGGCACTAGAAGGGCGCTGTCCCAAAGGCAGAGAGGAAACCCTTTCAAACAGCATTGCCTGCAATTCTTGTTGCTCCCCTCCGTCTTCTCTCTCTCTTTCTTTCTCTCACACAAACAGACATTTGATTGCTTGAAAGGGACAGGCTGGGCTTTGCTTCTACCGTAAGCACGCGCTTCCCACAAACTTCCACAATTGCCTGCCCTTTTCTCAAGCAGCAGCAGCCAGGTAGAGGTGGCGGCGGGGGGGGGGGGGCCGATTCCGACAGGCTGCATGGCTTTCTACCTCATCATAGCAGCCTAAGCAACACCCAAGCTCCAGGCCTGGCGGAGCACAAACTGTGGTTGCCACCTGTTCCATAGCCACAAGGTGAGCTGCGGAACAGAGGGGCCCTGAGCTGCAAGATTTCCTGGTGCTGTGGGCAGGGCTGGGACTAACAAGAGTGCGCTTGAAACATTTCCAGGCGCCCGGAGAGATAGAACTCCCGGCCCACAGCTGATCTGCGGGCCGCAGTTAAGGGGCCCAGCAGCTATAAAGTGACCGTGCTCGCAGCCTCCTGCACCTCAAAAAAAATAAGACCTCCCCGAAAATAAGCCCAAGTGCTTATTTTCAAGCCTAAAAGAAAATAAGACCCAGTCTTATTTTCAGGGAAACACAGGTATTAGGATTGTTCTAGTCCTAGGAAGATTTCATATCCTGTTTAGCTATTCTTGGTTTCCAGGGCATATTTTCATGCTGATCCTTGGCTGCAATCAGCAAAGAGTTCTAGCTGTCTCAAGGGATGGGAAAAATACCGAAAATCTTGTGTTTGTTTTTAACCTACAAGAAAGGGGTTAAATGTCTTTGTCCACTTGAGTTTAATTTGATCAGCAAGTGGCCTCAAACAAACAGACAAACAAACAAACAAAAAGAGAAGCAACAACCAAGATCAATTTGTAGAAACGTATTTCTCAAAATATAAGGGGAAAAAATATACAGCGTCCATCTTTTTAATTTTGTTTGGTGGTGGACAGATACAGACTTGAGGAATTGCACACACCGAGGACAAAATGGGAATGAAAGGTGCTTTCATGTCATTGGATCTTTATCTCCAGAATTCTTTTAGGTGAAATTCAGGCCTGTCTTCTCTGGGTGTGAGAATCCAGCTAACAAGTTAGTTCCAAGTGCTGAGTCTATAAGTCAGCATTAATTAAAGTACATAATAATGTCATATCCAAAGCATCCTGGTCTGGATTTTATTCTGTTCTCCTGAAGGAAACTCTGTGTAAGTCTAATGTTTCTAAGGTATTATAAGATGGCAGTGCAGCAATCCCAGTCTCAGCAGGTATTTCTTGTGGAGTTTTGTGAGTCGAAAGTACGTTGTGGAAGACAGAGTTATTTGAGTTGCTGGGTATATAAAGGTCTGAAGATTGATATGAGTACAGCCGACGGAAAACCAGGATGCTTGTGAGGATCAAAAAATCCAAAATCAGCTCAGCCAGTTCCACCACAGAAAGGACTGATGAACCAAACCAAAGACTCCACTGGTTCCCTAGCTGGGAAAGCAATGTTACCACCTGTACAAGGAAAAAACAAAACAAAATTAAAAATGGTTCAAAAAGATCTCTGTGTCCAGATGATATATTGATAGAGGTTGAAGAACTAACATATTTTGCTTTGGACTTGCCTAGATTTTAAGGGGTTTGTTGTTGGTTCTAGGAATTGGAAAATCACTGTTTATACATAAGAATAAACATGCTGCTTTTGTCTCAAAAGCAGCATCAATCCTGACAAAGTTGAAACTACATTTTGAAATTTAACCCAATGCTTAAAGATACAGTGCAAAAATAAATGGTTATCAAGCTTTGGCTATCATTTTGATTTGTTGAATGAAACTAAGGTAAAGTTACTCAGTGTCATTGTGCTATCTATGAAATGTTTATTGCTTACTGTTACACATCAGCAGTGATAGTCTGCTAATTCTTGCCTTTTGCTATGTATCAACTGTATAATTACTGATACCTACAGTAAAAATACTGTAAGTCAAATGTCAATTACTGAGAAATGTTTGCAGAGTATACAAATCTAGAGTACATTTAGAGAATGTTCACTATAAACATTTGCTAATGAATGGATGGATTGAGGCTAAGAAAAAATAATCAAGTTGTCCCCTGTCCGTCTGTCCCCCACCCCCCTGATCAACTTAATATGGATAATCTTTCACAATAGTTGAAAATAATTTCAAATTTTCCTGCTAGGATGGAGGCATAGACTAAAAATTTCATCAATTATTCTGAGATTAGTGGAAGAGAGATTGCTCTGCCAGGCTAGAATGTGCCTAAAAGTATTGCTCTAATTAGTATTAATAATTAGCATTGTCTGATACTGCATTCTGTCTTATCACCTTCCAAATAGCACCCAAATTGAAAAAAATGCCGTCTATTGAAAATGGAAACATGGCTTAAAGGAAGATGCTGGAGAAGATCCTATAAAAGATAGTTCTAGAATTTGACCAACTAGAAGGACAGTAAAGATGTGATATTTTAGGCTGCTGGCAGCATACAATTAAATGTGTGGACATACCGTGAAAGCCGGAGATTCTCCATTGCTTTTATAGTTCCATTCGTTGAAAAATATATTTACTTTGGCAATTCCATCCCTGGCAACAGGAGAGAGATGGAATGAGTCCAGTCTTGTTAGAAAGCTGCATTGGTCTAAGACTGCAATTCTACCCAGCGTCATTTAGAAAAAATCTTATCTCAGTAGGTCATCCTTGAGGAAGCATTTGCTTAAAATAAATAAATGTCCTTTAGTTTAGTGAACCTTGCTGCTAGGTAAATATATCTGCAATAGAAGTCTTTAATACCCAAACATTCAAGGCAGAATCCTCAGATCTATACCAGTTTTAGTGCAGTTTTTAATAGCTACTTTATTGGACGTCTAATTTTACTTTAAACTCCTGTTGTGATATGCAAATCATATAATGAGTCAGGTACTTGTCATTAATATGAGATCAGTCCAGATGCTGGATTGTGGCTGATCTTTAACTTCCTCTGAACCTCTCAGCGGTTTGTGGTTGGCAGTATAAAAGAAACTAATATTTTGTGGAAGAATGGACTTCTGAATAGTTTTCTGCACTTGAAGTTCTGTCCATAGGAAAAGCTGCACTATTCAAGATTTACTTAAATCTAATTTCTGAGTGCATAGTAACCTGAACCATTAACTAATGATATAACCAGGACTACATGGATAGATACTTTACATTCCAATACTTCCAGCTGATCTTAAAGCAGTTAATATATTGTACTTTCACTCCATTTCCCTCATCTTTTTTTTTACCTCAGCACTGCTGTTTCACTCCATTGGTTTGACTTTAACCAACACTTTTTCCCCAGCTCTAATATTATTTCATCTATAGGGGGAGCTCTTACCTCTTGGATATGACATTGTATTTATTCTGCCGGTTCAGCATGTGAAACACCCAAGACTGAAACGATAGATTTGCAATATCAGCTTAAACAGTTCAAGGACTATTAACAGCTCATGCATAAACATAACTATTAAAAAAAAAATTTGGGGAAGGAAGGTATTTTGAGCACAAAAGAGCACTTTTTGCTTTCAGTATTACTCTCCTCCAAGTGATAGGTTAGGTCTGGTTTAGATTTCTCTCCACCCCATGCTTTTCACTTATAAAATGGGCATTAAAAGGAAGATGCTATTGCATCCATTGGTGTGATGCATTCATTTGGTCCTTCCTAGCTTTCAGATATTTCTCATCCGTGCAACTTTAAGATGTATGGACTTCAATCCCCTAAATTCCCCAGCACCAAGACGTCCACACACCTTAGAGTTGCTAAGTATTAAGAAATACTTTTTTGGGCAGCCTTCAAGTCAGGGTATCCTGGCAATTACCTGGTCTAGTCTACAATTTTCTTGGCAAGGTTTTTCAGAAGTGGTTTCCTGTTGCTTCTTTCCTGGATCTAAGATTGGCCCAAAGTCGCCCAGTTGGCTTTGTTCCCAAGGCAGGAGTAGAATTCACACTCTCCTGGTTTCTAGCCTGATGATTTAACAACTATACAAAATTGGTTCTTGTGATAAACACTGCCCTACAGCAAAAATCAGCTTCTTACCTCAGAGACAGACGAAGGCCATCGTGAATATCCGGCTGAGAGCTGGTACTCTGTCACTCTAAAGAAAAGTAAAAAACTTCAAATGTGTCACCCAGCACACTTGAGACAAGCTCTTTGGCTGGCATCTTCATTCAAACGTGAACTTGCATGGTTGAGGGAAGTCCCATAGATGAACCTGCTGCCAGCATTTGAGCAACAAATGTTTATTACTCTGCAGCTCAAATAATCTATGAGAATATTTAAACAGAGATGCACCATCTCCTTTCTTTTTATTTCCCTGCTTGGGTGCTCCTCCTTTCAGCTAGAATTTGTTGGCCGGCCTGCATGGATGTATCAAGGATAAAATCTGTTCGTTCCGTTTCCTTGAATATCTTCTATTGCTAAGCAAGCTCTATGGAATTTGGCCAGACCCAGGAATGCAACTCCACAAGTTTTGAAGCCTACTTACTTGCAAGGTTTCCGACATTTAGTGAAGCAGCCCAGGTGGTCTGCTTTAAATTCAGCTTGGAGTTTATAATAGCAGTAACCTAATAGGAAATAGAGAAGCATGTATTAATTGAACAATCTCTTATCAACAAAAAGAGCTGAGGGAGGGGGGGTTACAGAAGTGATATAGGTGGATTCCTCCCTGCTTTAATCTGTACTTCGGTTCCTCTCGGACATATGAGCTAGTCATTCCTGATTCTAGGGGGCGGTGCTCATCTCCATTTCAAAGCCGAAGAGCCAGCGCTGTCCGAAGATGTCTCTGTGGTCATGTGACCGGCATGACTCAATGCCAAAGGCGCACGGAACACTGTTACCTTCCCACCAAAGGTGGTCCCTATTTTTCTACTTGCGTTTTTTACCTGCTTTCGAACTGCTAGGTTGGCAGAAACTGTACTTACCCCAGGCTATATGCTTAGCGGAGTCACAATACTCTGCTCCGTGGGGTAAAGGGTAGAAGTAATGTCCACAGCCACATCGTTCCACCATACTGGTCTGGAAACAGGAACGTATGCAGACCTAGAAGCGCAAAAGGAGCCCTTTGAATATGCAGCTGCGCATTCATGCTGGGAGATTTTTGGTGATGTAATCCAGGGGTGAAATCCAGCAGGTTCTGACAGGTTCTGGAGAACTGGTAGCGGAAATTTTGAGCAGTTCGGAGAACCGGCAAATACCACCTCCAGCTGGCCCCAGAGTGGGGTGGGAATGGAAATTTTGCAATATCCTTCCCCTGCCATGCTCAACAAGCCACACCACAGCCACCAAGCCATGCCCACAGAACTGGTAGTAAAAAAAATGTGGATTTCACCACTGGAATAATCCCAATGCAGGGAGAGGGCTGGCAGAGCCCAGACTGGGTAGGAGAACGATTCTGTTGAGGCAAGATACCTGCTCAGTGTAATGGGATGGGAATAGGTTCTTCACTGGTACATTACTTCCATCTTCTGTGCAGTCACTGTAGCTTCCCCCAAGACGCTGGGTGGTTTCCTGTTGGTCAATTTACAGCTTGTCAAATCAATGCAGTTTTTTTTTTCTTTTTTGCATCTGGGTATCAGATCTTTTCTTTGCCTGCTGGTTGAAGGTACTGCCTGACTCAAACTCAAATTAGAAATGTTGTTAATCTGAAGATTTTCTAAAAACATCCGGTCCACTCCAGGTCATTGTTTCTCAACCTTGATGATTTTGAGATGTGTGGACTTCAACTCCCAGAATTCCCCAGCCAGCCAGTATAACTGTCATACTGATAGTCCTCAATTTACAACCATTCCGTTACAATGGCACTGAAAAAGATGACTTATGACTGGCTTTCATGACTTTTGCAGCTTCCCCATGGTCATGTGATCAAAATTTTGACACTTGGCAACTGACATGTACTGTATTTTTTTTTTAATTTGCATTTATATCCCGCCTTTCTCTGAAGACTCAGGGCGGCTTACACTGTGTTAAGCAATAATCTTCATCCATTTGTATATTATATATAAAGTCAACTTTATTGCCCCCAACAATCTGGGTCCTCATTTTACCTACCTTATAAAGGATGGAAAGCTGAGTCAGTAATTGCAAGCAGCTGCTGTTAATAACAGACTGTCTTAGTCTGTTGAGCCACCAGTATTTATGATGGTTGCAGTGTCCTGGGGTCATGGGATCACCTTTTGTTACCTTCTGATGAGCAAAGTCAATGAGGAAGCCAGATTCACTTAACTGTGCTACTAACTTAACAATTGCAGTGATTCACTTAACCACTGTGGCAAGAAAGGTCATAAAATGGAACAAATGTTTTGCTTAGCAATGGAAATTTTGAGCTCAATTGTGGTCATAAGTCGAGGACTACCTATATTCTTCTTATTATAACACACAAAGTCATAAAAGCTAAACCAGGATTGGTTCATCTGACAGCATCCGTGTCCCTGTGGTTGGTACCAGTCCTTTTTCTAATGCTAAAAGCTGTGTGAAGGGAGCCTGTGAAAATGATGGTAGGAACTCCATGGTGAAATCCAGGGGCGGGTTTCAAAACCTGCCGCTACCGGTTCTCTTGTGGGTGCGTGCATAGAAGCGTCTTGGCGGGTGGGTGGAGCTTCCCGCTGTTGCCACTACCAGTTCGAACTGGTAGCAACCCACCACTGGTGAAATCCCAAATTTAAATATCTCCTTGATATAAAAATGGCACACTAAGTGGGAAAGGAGAATTATATACCATGTGAAGCTATGCATTGCACTGTTTTTCACAAACGTAGGATGGGGGTTTGTATTTTTCGTATTTACCAAGTGATGCGAAAGGGCTATTTTACCATCTTTAAGGTAAAGAATTATTTTCCCAATTTCATTGTAATAAGAAGTCTGTGAACTCTATATTGATCTCTGATAAAACAATTGACCATCAACTGCCGGTCACATTTTTTAATTAAGGAAAAACACAAATCCTTGCTCATTTTTTAAATCAATAAGCACCTTGGGAGGACAATCATTGGGAACGGTGACATTTTGTAATTTCACTGAATAGATTCCTATGTTTTATAAGTAGTGAAGAAAAGGCTCATAGTTGCTTCTTACATTAGAAGCAAGAAACACTTTTAAGACTAGATCAGTTTTTCTCCAGTAACTTTAACCCCAGTAACTTTAACCTATGTGGATTCAATTCCCAGAAGGCTGGGGAATCCTGGGAATTGAATGTTCCCACAGCTTAACATTACTGGCAGAATGTTCTGTGCTGTTAAACTTTCTGTTTAACAGCACAGAACACTCTATGGGAGCCAGTTCTTTCTGTTATGTGCCTTGTTAAACTTTTAACATACACACAGACACAAATACACACCCCTAGATAAGAAAATGGTAGATTGTCTTTAGGACAATTCATTGTATTGATGGTTTGTTGACAGACCCTAGTTTTACAGCACCATAATAGTTCATGTTTTCTTTTGGTCAACTATGAGTTCTAATAAACTCTGAACTGAATAAAACTGAACTGAACTGAGCCTGTTTCTTTTTTTAGCCATGTGCTTATCTATTGCCTTTCTTTGGAAGAGAAGCGATTCCACCCCCATGCTCAAAGCAACGCTTATCTTCCGCCTGTCTCTCACCTTTCTCATACTGATGGATGTTTCTATGCCAGGACGCACATTAAAACCCCCTTCGTCCATGAAGGCGGGTTCATTCTGATTGTGGACCATTACTCGGGCTCCTGTCACAGTGGACAATAGTGGGATAAAATCGTTTTGCTCTGTGCGAACAACAAGAGAAAGGCCTGCGGAGATAGAAACCAAGGGTGATTATCTCAAGAGATCAAGTGATTCAGGGAGGGAGATATAAAATTTAAAATAAATGTTGCCACGTTGAAGGAGTCCAAGCAATGTTGGAAACAAATGAGATGGGCCATAGTAGCCTTCCAAAGCTTTGAATATGCTTCCGAGATGAAATTCTAATGTAGCAGTACAGTGGCCTTAGGCCTGAATGTTCTGACCTTAAAAAAAGTTTCTTAAATAGAATTTGTTAATCTTAGAAAGGATGTAAGAAAACCTGAAGAGGGAAAAAATGCCGGTTGGAGTAAAGTCAAGGTACAATTTGTGCCTTTGTCATTGAGTCATAGAGGCCGGGCCTGTGTTATATAAATAGGCAAACATCACTTCAAACTGGCAGGGAAAGTTCTATTGCTGGATACACCTTTTTACAAAATGTTCTCGGCATAGATAATAAAACCATCTAACAGAAGAATTGCAACCTAGCCATTGTGTACTATGGAAATAATGCACACAGACTGAAACTAAAGTTTAAGAGTATATTTTTAAAAAAAAAAAAATCTTGAGGCTGCTGCTTTGCATTAAATAACCCAAATATCAACTTTATATAAAAAATAACATAGTGTGGTAGGAAAGCCTCAGGTATTCAAGGCTCTGCAATTAAAAGCCTGTAGTTTGCTGTCCTTCATTTGGAAGAGAAGTCTCGTAAGAACTTGAAATGCAAAAATCAAGAGTTAGAAGAAAAACACAACTGAATTGAGAAGGGAATTAAATGGTGGCAACTCTGAGAATATCACCAAACCAATACAATGTCTATGATGCAACACACAAAAAGATAAGTCACTTAGAAAAGAAAGATAACAGTGCAGACTTCTTTTTTAACATGCATGAGTGTGAACACACACTCACATTCACACTCTTGCCCCTAATGATCAGTAGGTAGAGAAAGCCAGGCCATGTAAAATTTAATTCTGGCCTTCATGTCCAATATGGACATTTTTCTTCATGCAGAATTTTTCTCCATTCCTCACCAGTCAAAGGATGCTATCTCCCTACTCTGTAGTTTTAAGAAATAACGGCAGTATCTCCTTACTGCAATTAAGCCTAAGCCCAGAGGAGCCTGGATACTGAAAATAGAACAAAAAACATATATATATATAAACAAGGGACTCAATGGCTATTGTTATACGAGCCTTTCCAGACATTCATTATCATTTTTTGACATTTGCTTACCATTGTTGATCCCAGGCAAGGAGGACATCCACAAAGTGCTGCTATTGTCGTTGAATGTGTAGCAGTTCCCATAAATAGGGTGGTGAAAATGTGTATAGTTCCTGAAAGAACAAAAATAAAGATTGCGGCTAACTGCACAACTGATTCAAATAATTGAGTTTGCAGCCCTTAGAGGAAAAAGAATAGCATCTTTATTGGGACCCTCTTAATATAAAAGTTCTTTTACTTGAATTTTTTCGTGTTGGAAAAGCAACATGCAAAATTTGAACTAAGAGAACTTTTATGTTAAGATGGTTGTCTCTTTTGTGCCAGGCTAGGTTGAAATGCGGTTGTGTGGTTTGTGTTTCAACATGTAAGAACACCGTACCAGCTTATTGTGAGATTCGGACTATTACATAAACATGTTATTGAACACAGCAGTTATGCATTATTAATCTGTGCCTAGGGTTTAATGAATTGTGTGAACCCAATCCAATAATTTTACCACTATACTGTACATGCTGCACCTTGAGATTCTTTTTTGTACTAGAAAGATTTAATAACATATGCCTCTTTTGTTCCATGTTAAGACTATCGCAGATACTTTCTTTAAAAAATCAAGCCAGGCGACATATTTTTTTCTTAAAGAAAAATTCAATGAACTAAAACCTTATTTAGTTGAGTGTAGGAAAGATGTGCAAACTACTTGTGGTTTTTGGTGGGAAATCCTGATAGATGTATAAATTGGCTTCTCTAGAGAAGATCAACTTTTAAAATGAGATGGATGAACTTCTTCATGTCATGTTATACTGCTTATGACCCCTGCATCAAGTGTAATCAGCCGTGCAGATGGCATTTATCAATGGTGTTAATTATGTAGGAGGAAGCTTGGTGCCAGCAGCAGGTAAGCTTGGTTGAGGTGTGTGTGGAGTGTACACAAGTTGTGAAAGAAATGCCAGAGAAAGGTTAACTAACAAAGTCTGCAAACAACTGCTAGAATTAATGGTGGCTTGTCCAGGTGCCAGCTGGATCCAAAAGAACCAATGTTCACCTGCACTGAAAAAAAAGGTCATATTGTTCCTGACAAGAGACCCAACCAATGTGGCTAATTCCAGTTTTAAGTGTGGTCAAATAGTCATTATTTCATCACCATGACAAATGGAACCCACTATGGATTTAATAAACTTCCTGGTTTTGCTGCTTTCTCAACACTAAAAAGTCAGAAAAAAGGAGAGGGGGTGGTTAATAAGCTCTTGGCTTCAGTCTCGAATAGCATGGCTAGTGGACTGTGTCGGCTTTCATGAGTCACAAGTTGTTACTCCCTCACCATTCCCTCCCAAAAATTCCTCCAAGGCAGGGGTCTCCAACCTTGGCAACATTAAACCTGGTGGACTTCAACTTCCAGAAAGGGATTCTGGGAGTTGAAGTCCACCAGGCTTAAAGTTGCCAAGGTTGGAGACCCCTGCTCCAAGGTATTTTGAAGCCATTCTTCTTCAAATCTTGCCTACTTCTGTCTTCCCTTTGTGGGGATGACTCCCATCAGAGTTAATGGCTTCACAAACTTTATGATCTTAACTGGGAATCACTTTTTTTCTTATTTCATCTGTATCTTGTCTTTTGTCCATGCCACAGTTACTCTAGGTCTTGATTATGATGTACATAAACTTGTGTGTGCTTACGCACATCACTCTCTATACATGGATATATATATATATATGTTTTCTGAGGTTTTCGCGGGTGTTTGTATGTAGGTCTTTGGTTATTCGGGTTTTCTCCCGCGTAAAATTGGAAGTGTCTTGGCGACGTTTCGACGAAGTCTCATTCGTCATCTTCAGGCTTCAGCTTCGTGCTTCTGGGCTTCAGCTTCATTGCTCCCAGAAGCACGAAGCTGAAGCCTGAAGATGACGAATGAGACTTCGTCGAAACGTCGCCAAGACACTTCCAATTTTACGCGGGAGAAAACCCGAATAACCAAAGACCTACATATATATATATATATATCTCCACAGAAAGAGAGAGCCAGAGATGTAAAGTGGTAGGCAAGCAGAAGCATTTTCAAAAGAAAGGTAAATAAAAGTGAAACTAGTTGTTGGGCAGTTATTGAGAAGAAACAAATCTGTAAAACATTTACCCAGATGATTTTTGTTAATGCTAATCTCCATGTTCTAAGCCTGTGATGGCGAGCCTATGGCATGCATGCCAGAGGTGACATGCAGAGCTCCCTCTGTGGGCACGTGCTGTTGCCAGCTGTTCTTCTGGGTTTCATTGCGCACATGTGCGCCAGAAACTGGTCCAGTGCATGCGCACAATGAAACCTGGAAGAACAGCTGGCCATTGTGCACATGCGCACCAGCCAGCTGCTCTCTTCCAGGTTCTGGTGCTCCGATGTGCACTCCAGTTTCTGTGCTATTAATTTTAGAACATTCCCCCTCCCTGGAATGGTGGTGGCACAGAAGTGCAGCAGTTAAGATGCTGAGCTTATTGGCTGGAAAGCTGGCTGCCCAGGTTCAAGACCCAGCGCCATGTGACTGGGTGAGCTCCCTCCTCATTCCAACTTCTGCCGAGCTAGCAGTTTGCCTCCTAGCAAATGCGAGTAGATAAATAGGTACCACTTCAGTGAGAAGGTAACAATGCTCCGTGATGTCATGCTGACCACCTGACTGTGGAAATGTCCTCGAACAGTGCTGGCTCAGTGGCCCTTGAAATGGAGATGAGCACTGCTCCCTATAGCTGGCAATGACTAGCAGAGTAAAATCTGCAGGAACTTCTTTTTTTTAACCTTCCTGGAAAAGAAAATGCTAATGTGGAAAAGGGTAGTGCAATGAAAATGGGGCAAATGTTATGAGAAAATGTCTTATCCTCCCCTCCAAAAATCTGTCCCATCCTTCTTTTTTTCAGTTCTTCAAAATGATCTTTGAAATTACCGTAAGTAAAAATGTCACTTTATTCAAAGGGATGTCGCAAATATAGCACTTCTATTCTGCTGTGGGTATATGATATTATTCCATAATCTGATCTATTGGGTAATTGCATAAGGTTATAAATTTATGCTCAAATAATTTATTGATTACACAACTTCAATAGGTACATGTTAGCATGTCTTGGAATCTATTTTTATATGTTCTTATGTTCAGTGAAGTAACTCCATTGGAGGTCCCTGTGCTGTCAGGGAAGTAGATATGAGATCAGTACAAAATACATAAGATACTTAACAGGACTGGTGATTGAGAACCTAGCTTGTTTAAAAGGGCTAACAAATTGGGAGCTCATTTTATCCTACAAGTGCAACTCTTCTTAGCTTAGGATCTGGGACCGTGGGAAAAATCTCCTGTAACTACCTTACTGCATGTTGAAAACCTTCAGGTATGAGCACAGAGGCAGCAAGTAGAGGAAAACACAGAATTTCCCTCTCCAGGTAAGTGAGCCAGGCTTGGTACTTTTTGATTTCCAGGATCCTTACCCCAATAAGAAGCATATTGTAAGTACAGTTTTTATTTATTTTGCAAGACTTACAAGCCGCACCAAAGCAAACTCTGAGTGACTTTCAATTTCATTTTCTTAATCAGAAGTATGTTATTCTGAGGATAATCTAGATTTACCTTTATAGGATACTGCTATATGTATCTTGATTTGAGATATTACTAAGTAAAATTATATCTCAAAGCCCAAACTCAGATATTTATGTGTTCAGTGAAAGGCCTGAAATGAACTATGTATTTCAGAATTCTACATACAGCCTTTCCCATAAGACTGGAAAGCTATTAAGCAGTCTTTGCCTGTGTAAAGATTCATTGTACTCACCACTAAAGCAAATGAAATTCAGGCTTTGTGATGAATGAGTGATGTGTTGGTATAGACTACACCTGCTGGCTACTCCCATCAATAGTAGTAGTAATCTAATCATAAATAGCTGAAGGCATGATTTGTTTACTGTGTCATCCAAGCCTTGTCACATTCCTCTGGGTATCAGCCAGAGAAGGAGGCCAAGAAGGCGTTTAGATATACTGATCAGTTTTCCATTCCTGCTCATAAGAAAATCTATTAGATGCATTTTTGGCTATAATGAAAACTGTTTCTTCTTGGGAAATTTAGAGTTTTCCTTTAGAAACTTAGTTTTACAGCTGAAGTGGTAATCTCTTACTTAACTGCAGAGTATACTGCAGACTTTAACCCAACTACCTGTTGACTAAATGGTGATTAAAAACATAGGTAGGACTTCCTTCCGTTAAGCTCATGACCCATACCTACTACTTTGGTTTTTTTTTTGAAATAAATTTAAATGAAAGTGTGAATCAGTAAATAATCAATAACCAAATGATATCTACTGATATCAGTAAATATCAATAATCAAATTATTGATAATAAAAAGGTGGGTGGCTGATAGTTTCAATAAAGGGAAATGGTGAGAATTAAGACCGGAATGGTAGGGACTTAAGTTGATCTATGGCAGGGGTCTCCAACCTTAGCAACTTTAAGACTTGTGGACTTCAACTCCCAGAATTCCTCAAACTCCCAGAATTCCTCCCAGCAAAGCTGGCTGAGGAATTCTGGGAGTTGAAGTCCACAAGTCTTAAAGTTGCCAAGGTTGGAGACCTCTGATCTATGTAACAATCATGTTGGAACTCACGCTTTGTTACATGTCACTTCGTTGAATCGGCAGGCATAGATGAAGCTTGTGAAGTTGGATTCCTCGAGGGCCTTAGTGTCAGGGAACTTTGCCAAAATGTTGATGTAATGAAAACTGTACCACTCCCGTATAGCATCCACACCAGAAGAATACATTTGCTGGAAACAATCTGTCTTGTTTTCGTTACACTGAAAAAGAAACCAATCCCATTAAATCTATTCTGGAACAAGAATGAACTCAGCAAGATGGGAAAACATTCTCAATGATAGAGGAATCAATGGACAAGGCACACCATATGCTCTTATGAAAACCTCTTCTCCATCTATAGAAGCAGATGTAAGGTATGTCCGTATGATGTTTTTATCCACAAATCAACAAAACCCTCAATATTAATGTAATGAGTTCAGCAAATCTCTTTATTTCTGAAAACTCTTTATGTTCTCAAAAATCAGAAGAGGAAGTAATTCTTTTCTATTTAATCTAGATTTAATGACAAGCTTAAGGACTGATTCAATCCCATAGTGATTTACAAGAATATGATGTGGATCTTTTTAAAAAACATATTTTTCTTCCTTTTTATTTATTTTTTAAAATAATAACACGTATAGTCTTCTAAAAATTACATTCTGTATCGTTGTATTTGCTTGCATTTCAGTAATATAAGAGTGATGATGCTATACACTGGATTCAATAATCAATAGAACTGCTTTATCACTTGTGTGATAAGACTGCCTTATTTAATTCAATGACTGTTCTCTGGGAAATGGAAACGATACCATAACTTGTTCTATATAGGACTCCCTCAAAGACCATTAAGAACTACAGCTAGTACAGGGATGCAGCAGCTCCCATCCTGATGGCTATGCCTTGATACACCTGCACGCATGATGATTTCCCCTATTTGGGCCATGAAATATCTGCAAGCAAACCATGAAGCTCAGGGAATACCAAGAACACTTCTTCTGCGGGGTTGCTAGACTGCAGGAACTGCATTGGCTGCCAGTTTGCTTTCAGTTTCATTTTACAACACAAATCCCTAAAATCTGAATTGGGTATCTATGAGACTGCTTGCGCTAGGAAAAATCTGCCTCCCCGAGGCACGCCAAAAGAGCATATTCGTTAAGAGTTTCTACCCCCTGCAGGATGAAGCAGGAGCGGACTTGGAGACCAACATTTTCTACACAAATCTTAAGCAATCAGTTACCCCTTAGAAATAAGGAAGCATCCTCATGATTAGAATTTAGAAAACCTGTCAGTTTAAATGTTTATTCATGGGCTGAGGATGAGCTAAGTAGGTATCTGGGATGTATATGGCGCTACAGTATAGTGGCTTTATGAAGATGATGTTTTAATTTGGATTTGGTTGAGGCAACATTATTTTTATATATATATATATATATATATATATATATATATATATATATATATATATATATATATATATATATATATTTATATATATATATATATATATATATATATATATATATATATATATATATATATATATATATATATATATATGTCTTTGGTTATTCGGGTTTTCTCCCGCGTAAAATTGGAAGTGTCTTGGCGACGTTTCGACGAAGTCTCATTCGTCATCTTCAGGCTTCAGCTTCGTGCTTCTGGGAGCAATGTGTGATTGCAGCTGTTTCTTCCTATATATATATATATATATATAGTTATTCTGTGAGTGGCATAAAGTATTTGTAAATAACTGAACAATCCTGTGAGAATTGTTTACTTAATTATGTGCTGTTCTTCCCCTCTCTTCCCCTCCCTCCCCTTCCACCAAAGCAAGATTTTTGTGACTGTATTAGCTATCTTGTCTTAAAAATCATGAGGAGTTGATGTTGTATTTTCCCCATCCCCAATTCCTGAACAGTTCCAGTGAATTTAAGAAGGGGCAGAATTATTCTTTGCTATCATTTCTTTCCATTGTGCAAAAGCCCAGCAAGCTATTAGTCCATTAGTGAAATTTGTTACAGATAATTTCCCATTGTTGTGGTGAATTTAAAGGAATTGATTTGAAACCTTATGCTATAATTGTTATGAAACACATTGTTATTCATTTTAACAGCAATACAGCTTTCTGATTAATGTCCTTGGGGAAAAGAGAAAACACTATGGTTACTTTAATAAATTGATTTTAAAGAAGTGTATTTCGAAACCATGAATTCATTTCTGTGAAATTTGCCCGGCTTCCTCTACTTACAATATTTTAAGTGCACTACATAGAAGTCATAGAAATCATAGAATAAAATAGTTGGGAGGGACCTTCTGGCCCATCTCCCTGCTTGAGCAAAAGATGCTATACCATTCCAGACAAATGATTGCCCAATCTCTTATGGAGAACCTTCAGTGTTGGAGCACCAACAACATCTGGAGGCAAGCCATTCCACTAATTAATTGTTCTCATAGGTCTGGAAATTTCTCCTTAATTCTGGGTTGGATCTCTAATAATCTTCCACTTGTACTTCTTGCCTTGTCCTCAAGTGTTTTGGAGATGAAGTTGACCTCCCCTTCTCTGTGACAGCCCCTCAAGTATGGAAGACTGCCATCATGTTCCCCTTAAGCTTTCTCTTCATTAGGCTAAACATACTAAATTCTATTCTCCCTCCTCCTGCCCTCTCTCTCTCTCACACACACATATCATAGATACTGGGAGGATAACATATTTGTGATTTTGATTTATGGACACTTTTCAGATCCAGGAATTTGGTTATGAAGGAGATTGAGGGGTCTTGGCACAGTTATTCAAGAAGAATCTAAAATCATGCTTACCAGGGTGAAACCAATGCTTGATTGTCTTTTGCCCACTTGAGGGTTGTTGTCATCCGAGGCTCGTATATCACGTTTGCGTCGATGCAATGGGTAGCGCTGGATGTGATCGTATAGACTCCTAGAGATGCGTTTCTGAGAGGATTTATGCTCCAAAGACATATTGTATTTGTACATCTCCAGAAGAGTCTGTCGGGTCATTTGATCCAATTCTTCCATCTCTTTCCGAAAAGCACTATACCTAAAAGATGGAAGAACTGGCTTCAGGGATACAGTGTCCAATTGTTATTGCGTTCCTGGTCTTCAGATGTATGAGACTATAAGCTCCAGAAATCTCTGTCAATGTCACACAAAATTCAACATATCCAAAGGCACAAGCGCAGGAAGGCTGAGGTTCAATTCCTTTAAACAGTACAATATATCAGAGGTGAACAGAATTAGGATCCAGCTGTGCTGGAATTCTTACCAAGATTGTTGGACTGAAGGTATCATTTCTAGAACAGGGAAGATCTAACTTTGGTATTTCAGGTCCAAGATCACTTTTAGTTTTCTGTAACACGTTAAGGGTTATACCCCCGGATATGGGCAGGACTAGTGGAAAAGCAATTGGGGCCATCAAAACACAATACAATAACTATGTGTGCCCATTCATCTTAGCCTTGATCACTCCACCCTCACTCTTCCAGTGATGGGTTTCTACCGGTTCGTCCTGGTTCGGGCAGCGGGAGGCTCTGCCCACCCACCCAGACGTCATTACGGATGCTCTGAGCAGAAGCACCGTGCACGAGTAAAGCGTGCGCACACCTGCTCACGGTTCTGAACTGGTAGCGAAGGTAAGTGAAACCCACTACTGCACTCTTCCAATCTTTGGCTTGATCGTTGCGTTCCCATTAACTTACATTTAGTCATTTTTAATGAATTATTTTAAGCTTAAATTAATCCCTATTATAACAATTATAATTTATTTTACAGTACTGAACACTGAAGAAAGTGCATCTATTTTTGAGATTACTCTGGTGTTTGTATCCATTCTCATCAACCATTATAATATTTTGTTAAAAATCAGTTACCATTACGAATAATTTTTAAAACAATCCATTGACTTAATCTTTTTACCATTCTTTCCATTAAATCAAATTTTAAATTAAATCCTAATAATTTCCCAGTCTTCATCATTTTTGTTATGCTTTCTAGCCCAAGCACCGCATAATTAAAATCAGTTATAGAATTCTTGAGTCTTGAAGCATGTCTCCCCTACAATAATGCTATTCATTCATTCTTGTGTTGGAAGAAAATATGATAGCATGACACCTGTTGTCCTTGTTGCTGACCCTTATCCGTCTCAGTGATGTCTATGTACCAGTCATTCTGAATCACGTGACTTGTGTCAAAGCCTAACAGATTTCACACACCTTGAGGAAGGATGTGGAGAAAATTACTATCACCAGTGCAGCTATGGACAACTTAAGCTGCTGCCTGGCTCATTCATGGAGTGGGGATGAAATGAAGGGAATATCAGGGAATATAAATGTAAAAAAGATTATTAGGACATGGTTATGCCATAGTAGGCACTACTGGGAAGATATTTTGCAATTGTAGCGATGTCTCTCTCGATAATTTCCACCCTTGAAGAAGAATTCAGCAATTCAACCTCTATAATCTGAACATCAGCAGAAATATTAAGAACAATTTCATTTAAAATTTAAATTTCTCCTGAAAATTCTGAAGCTTTGTTTGGCCACTAATGATTTGTCAGAGAAATTTTGTAGCAAGTAACAGTGCCTTGTGAAAATAATGTAAACATTGTAAGTAATCCTTTATGTTGTGTTCGGCGAGCCGCCATGTTAAATGAGAGGCGGTATCCTATTGGTTAAGACGCATGGCAACCCAATGCGCGGGAATTCTTAGAATCAGCTGAACTATGCTGATGGAATACGACCTCTGTGGGCCCATGCCCCTGGGCAACATCACGACGGTTCTCACCCATAGGGGGCTTCCCTGGGGCGCGATACTTTAACTCGTCTGGCGGCTGCCCAGCAGAATGGCAAACTTTGGCAATATGCCCCGACTTGCCACAGCGGCGGCAAATAGCGGAACGGAAACGGCAGGATGCACGAGGATGAAACTCCCCACAGCTGAGGCAGGCAGCTACTTTCTTCTTTTGCAGCCTTTTCTTTCCGGGCGGTGAGGTCTTCAGGCGGTCCACTTCTGTCTCCTCATCCGAGGTGTCAGCAGGATCGTCGTCTTCGTGATGCACCCCCGTGGACTGACTGGTAGAATTTTGGGAGCGGATGTCAGCGGTAGACCTTTCCGACATCTCGGCAGCTCGTGCTTCGTCTAATGCCATCGGGAGAGTTAAATCTTTCATCGCTAACAGACGCCGCTGCAGTCGAAGATCCCTCACGCCACAGACTAACTGCTCCAACAGGGCGTCATCTAGGTCCTGGAATTCGCATTCCAGGGCAGCGGTTCGGAGGGAGGCTATATATAGATTCAGGGGCTCCCCTTCTTCTTGTAAGCGATGCCGGAATTTAAACCGTCGAGCAATTCGGGACGGGGTTGGCGCGTAATGTGCCTTTAACTTCTCCCTCAAGATATCCCATGGAACATCATGAACGGACAGAGGGGCCACCAGGGCAGTGGCAAACACTTCAGGACCGCACGCGTTTAAAAAGTGCGCCCGCTTACGGTTGCTGGACAGACCGGTGTAATCGTGGGCTTCCAAGTAGCATTCAAAACGATCTTCGTATGCTTCCCACGTCTCCGCGCTGACAAGGAACGGGGCAAACACAGGCGGAGCCATCGAACGGCCGGTTCGAATCAGAAGAGGGAAATTCTGAACGGTCTGAACGCTAATCACCTCAGTATCCCACCTTCGTCGCCAGTATTGTGTATTGGGTTCGAGGAATTACTGAGGCGACTACGAGCGTAGTAACAAGCAACCTTTAATGAAAGCCAACTTCAAACAATAACGGCTCGCACCCTGCGTTTGACAGCTCTTATATAAACCTGCTGTCAAACAGGAGAGCCAATCAACACACTAAGAATTCCCGCGCATTGGGTTGCCATGCGTCTTAACCAATAGGATACCGCCTCTCATTTAACATGGCGGCTCGCCGAACACAACACTTTAGTTCTACACCATTAAAATCTACAATGCTACAGCCACAGGTAGCCCACAATTTACAATGTTAAGTGATGCAGTCATAAAATGTGACATCACATGACCGCATCTCTTAGCAGGCAATCCTAGCTGTCTGGTGGTGGTTGTAATTCCAGACATATAGTTGTTAAGCAGGATGGAGTGATAGGTAAGGAGCGGGGGACGACAATGATTTAGGACAGTTCATGTGCAGGATTGGTGTGTGTGTGTGTGTTGCAGTGTGGTACAAGTTCAAGGAGGGAAAGAATGTGTGTTTGTGTGAGTGTGGTTCAGGAGCAGTTGATTGCTAATACCTCCCTTATTGAAGGGAGTTCTGGGCCCTGTATTGAAGCTTTGAGGGGAAGGGTAACTGTGCATTTTAACAGTCAATAGCTTCTCTTGTTTTATAAATCAAATGCCCTGATGGATCACAGTTCCCCAAATACCAATGCCAGGAGAGCACAACACGCAGACCTGAAAGACCACCCCACCCGTCTTACCTATAAGGATTGAGAGTACATAGTGTGACAGCAGGAAAGGTAAGCCTATCAGAGTTCAGGTTCAAATTCAAGTTGACTGGAAAGCTGAAATAATCTTTATAAATGATTCCAAACTGCCAATACAAGAGGCCAAAAGTCAGGAAAAAAAGGACTGTCCAAAAGGCAGTCTTCATCTTATTCTTCTTAGAACAAACCAGCCGGATGGCACCATGGATGGTTGTATTGTTGCAAAAAAATTGGAAAAGGTCCTGGTAGGAACTGAAGAATACAATGAGACCTTCGCTTTCTTCCTTCTTCTCTTCTCCCATCTCAGTTTCCACCTTCACATTCTGTTGCTTTGCCTCCAGATGCTCCATCTTCTTGCCTTCTGACTGATTTTCAACCTTCATAATTGAAAGCTGAAAAGGAATATTCAACAGTACTGTGAATTCTTTGCTTCTGATTTTACCATTCATATATGAAAGTCCTGATATCAGATAAAAAGACATGGCATTCTGAATGTGACATTGTGCCTTGGTATCTATAATTGAACGGAGTACAGCCATACACCATGCATGCTTCCTTGAAGATAAATTCTAATGAATTCAATGCAACTAGGTTTTCAGGTAACGTTGCGATCAGAAATCTCTTCCATGTATCATTATGATCTTGGCAGACATCACATGTAATTTTTCAGAATATATAAAATTATGCCAATATTAAAATATTATTTTAAACATTAGCTTGACTGTTATAACATAAATCTCTGGACTTAAAATATGGATTTTGGTGGACATTTAACATTAATGCTGGATATTACGTATAACAAGTTGAATGAATGAATTGTAGGTAGAAGAATGGTTCTCTTCTGTGCCCTTTTCTCTGTTCGTTTTTCTCTCTTTTATTATTAAACTTTAGCTCCTTGAGCCTTAAGATTTTTTCTTTTGCTTATGTCACTCTTTATGCACAGTCCTATAGTAAGTACATCAATAAGTGATGAAACAAATAATCAATGAAAACCTGATGCAGCAGGCCAAGAAGGAAATTCCATTGTCAATGAATCAAAAAAAATTCCAAAATAATGGCCTCAAAGAAAAGACATAGCATCTGCTCATAACAAACAATACATTCACTCAAAAAAATGAAAAACCAGTTGTCCTTGCTGTATGATGGTCCTTCCTTACCATTTATTTATAGAAAATTGCACTCAGTTATTTGTTAAACGGGAGACGCGGTGGCTCAGGGGCTAGGACGTTGAGCTTGTCGATCGAAAGGTAGGCAGCTCAGCGGTTCGAATCCCTAGTGGTGCTGTGTAACGGGGTGAGCTCCCGTTACTTGTCCCAGCTTCTGCCAACCTAGCAGTTTCAAAAACGTAAAAATGCAAGTAGAAAAAATAGGGACCACCTTTGGTGGGAAGGTAACAGCGTTCCGTGCACTTTTGGTGTTAAGTCATGCCGGCCACATGACCACGGAGATGTCTTCGGACAGCTCTTCGGCTTTGAAACGGAGATAAGCACCGCCCCCGGCAACGACTAGCACATATGTGCGAGGGGAACCTTTATCTTTACCTTTTATTTGTTAAACATATTATCAATGTGGATTTATAGCTATTAAATGAGAAAGTAGACATTGCTGGTTTATATAATCTGAAAATCTGTTTGTGGTTGTCTCGTAAAGAAAACGAGGATCAGAAATAAAAACTTGCCAGCTTTGTTATTTCTTTACATAGACTTAAAAGTACTTATCATTCTTTAATCTAAACTTTTGATTTAATCTCTGGACTGGCTGTAGCAATTTGTGTTCTATTATTACTATAAACTGCTTTGTGAAGTTCCTTATCTGAAAAGCAGTTTTTAAAAACATGTAATGAATTTGAAACTACTTTCATTAGGGGTGTACCGTCTAGCTAAAAATATACTGATATCAGGTCTAAATCTCTTTCTCTTTCTCTTTCTCTCTCTTTGTCTCTTTCTCTCCTCTGACATTGATAAAATGCTAAATCAGTGGAGTGCCAGAAATATACATGAAATATAGGGCATTGTCACAAGATTTTTGCTAGCTGGGCATTTCAGGTATGTAATGGTCAAATATATCGCTGCCATATGATTTCTTGTCCTACTAAAGTCATGTAAGTGGAAGAGCTGAAATGAAAATTGAGGCAGGCTGTGAATAATGTAGGTTGGCGACCCCCAGGGGGAGGGCCTTCTCTGTGGCAGCACCGGCCTTGTGGAACGAGCTTCCTCCAGGGTTACGACAACTCCCCGACCTCCGGGCCTTCAGACGTGAACTGAAGACTTTATTATTTCAGCGAGCTGGACTAGCCTAAGAATAAAATATTTTAGTTAAATTTTAAATGGGTTTTTAACCGGTCTTTACCGTTTTAGTGATTTGGCTATTATAATATTTAGTTTTAATTGGGTTTTATATTGTTATTTATTATATTGTTTTATTTTAATATGCCTGTAAAGCGCCCTGAGTCCTGCGGGAAATGGTGCGGTATAAAAGTTTGATTAATAAATAAATAAATAAATAAATAAAATAAATAAATAAATAAATAAATAAAATAGGTAAAGGTTCTCCTCGCACATATGTGCTAGTCGTTCCTGACCCTAGTGGGTGGTGCCCATCTCTGTTTCAAAGCTGAAGAGCCAGCGCTGTCTGAAGACGTCTCCGTGGTCATGTGGCAAGCATGATTAAACACCAGAGGTGCATGGAACGCTTTTACCTTCCCACAAAAGGTGGTCTCTGTTTTTCTACTTGCATTTTTTACATGCTTTCGAACTGCTAGGTTGGCAGAAGCTGGGACAAGTAACGGGAGCTCAGCCCGTTATGCAGAACTAGGGATTCGAACCACTGAACTGCTGACCTTTCAAATGACAAGCTCACCATCTTAGCTACTGAGTCACTGCATCCATGTGAATAAAATAAGGAGGAGCAAATATGCACCACTTTTTACCCCTTAACATTATGTTCATACCCAGGTTGAAGGTGCAGTTTTACATCAGATGCAAATTGATATTTCCCTGCCGTTTTCCCCCACAAGATACGGCAGGGGATGCGATGGGAAATCAACCCTCAAGCCAGTGACTAATTTTCACATGTCACAATCACAGCCTAGAATGCATGTAAGGCTACGTACTCTGCTCCCAATCACTGCCCGTTACAAAACTCTGCCTAAGGAAGTTATATATTCCGGTAGAGAAATAAATTGGCTTCTGGCAAAGGCCAGGCATTCCATTCCAATCATTGTCCATGCTGATTAAACACTTGTGAGCACTTTGGCCCAGCAGGATCACAGCTTGAACAGCGTGGAGAACAAATAGTTTCATCATGACTTGAAGGTTCTGTATTGTCTTCAAGTGCATCCCCATGAAAAGAATAATGTGGTATTCAAGCTGGAGCTTAAAAGTATTTATCAGCATGGCAAGCTCCTGATGTAGAGAGAAAGTAGACAAGCTTTCTAGTGAACTGAAATGACAAAAGACACTTTCCACCAGAAGCTAGGATAGACACAGAATTAGGGCAAGACTTTTAAAGTGACTGAAACATATCACTCTAGACAGGCTAATTCCATATAATATCAGTACTCACTCACTCACTCTGTCTGTCTTCTTCCCAACTAATCATAGCCTCCAAATGTCTAGGATAAAGACAAATGTTCCCAAGTTCTGAGTTAAAACATGCATCCCTTAAAGTTACAGACCATCTCAGTCAAAAGCTTCATATAGCATTGAATAGTACTATAGGATTGATAGTATTAATTGTTAACTAGGTAGCTATTAATGCTATAGTATTGGAAAATGCTAGCACAATAGTAAAATAATATTGATGATGATCTTTTGACACCTGTGGAAGCTTACAGCAGAATTTCCAGAAATGAAAAAGGGTTTTTTATTCCTCTTCTTCTGAGTCCATTTTTTTAAACAGGAAGAAACCCACAGGAGGGTTTTCCCTAAAACACCTGCCAAAATGTAAAAGCGAAATTTAAATATCTTGCCATTGTGTTGAAAGTTAACTTAAGCCAAGTGCTAGCAAAGAAGGGACAATCCTATTGTCTATTTCCAGAAAAAGATAATCCAGTAGAGTTAGTCAATGGGCTGTGCCAAAAATGTTCTTCGGCAATGCACCACTTTTTATTATGAATCTGTATTATCAGCTCCCTCCCTCACTGCGCTCTCTCTCTCTCTCTCTCTCTCCCTCCCTCCCTCCCTCCCTCCCTCCCTCTCTCTCTCTCTCTCTCTCTCTCTCTCTCTCTCTCTCCATCACCCACCCATTGGCTGGATTCTGGCATTTAAAACTCCTTTTTCTGCCAGTTGGGCCCCAGTCCAGAAAAGAAGACAATGTTGAGAGGGCTCATCACCTCTTAACCCTCAGCTCTCTTGAAGCTGCACTTAGAACCTCTTCCCCAGATATATACACAAACTCGGCATCTTTGATTTTCAGGCAAGCCAAAAGAGAGAATTCCCGGCAGAAGACAGAACAAGTGGGGAGCAGTGGGACAGCAAACAAAGGAAAATTTACCCACCCCCAACTCCCCTTTGTGGGTCAGCCTCTCCAAAGATGCTTATTACTGTCACTGGAGTTTTAATGTACCCACTCTGAGTGTCATCTCTATCTTGTTCTAAGAATAAATCAAAACCAGCCTGCTATGACTTTTCCATGTTGTTGTTTTTAAAAAAACCATTGCACTGACTGTTGACAGTTCATCATCGTGGCATGTGAAAAAGCACTGATTTTTTTTAAACCCAGTAATTAAATCTCAGGAGATACAAGGCACAAGGTAAACCACAAAAGGAGCGGCTGGACAAACAATGCGATACAGGAATCGTGGCAGCGGCGGTGGGGGGGGGAATAAAGAGACATTCTGTTCTTGAATGTGCTACATACCATAATTGCATGGAAGCGAGGAAAGGTTTGCTCTGGAAATGAGCGAAGGTGGCTACTGGCAGTTCACTACTTCAGCATCACGGCACACAATTCCTAAAGACAAAATATTCCCCTCACGAGAGGGAACAACGGGCTCATTCCATCAGGGATGAGCTTACCAAGTTGGCTCTGGGGTGGCTTTAAAGCCTGGATCCAAGGCAAAAATCCCTATCTGATCGATCTACCGGTCATGACTCTCTCTCTCTCTCTCTCTCTCTATTTGCCTAGAAATCCTGTTCAGCTACATACAATTTGAAACGATGGTACAATTTAATAGTCTACTGGAAAATCATTGGCATCCTTCTCTCTTCCTTCTCGCGTGCATCTCACTTGTCCTTGATCACCTCCCAAAGATCTTTCCACTCTCTTCCCCCTGCGCTCTCTGTACCTGGAGGGTTACAGTAAACAGAGACCAACCTCATGCCTCTTCTTTGTGATGATGCTCTTGTCTTGGTGGCTTCTCCAGTGGAGGGCATCGGGGTGTGGTGGGTGGGTGGGGAGCGTGATGTCTCTCCTCCAGAAGCGAGAGGTCTCCTCTTCGTCCTCCTGCTTCTCCACTCTGATCAGAGAAGGCTGGCCTTGGCTTGCTGGCAGCTGCCTTTTCCTGATAGTTGGGATTAAACTGGTTCCTTTCCAGATCAATCTAGCAACTTGTCCTGCACTCGCTCTCCCTGGCTCTCCCCGCCCATACAAGGGGCTGGGATGAAAGAAAAGTTTCTTGAGCTGCAGTGGCAAGCAGCAGCAGTGTCTCAATTCACTAGTTAGTAGATGAAGATAGAAACAATTGGTAAAACCAAGAGAAAATACCAAGGAGATAATTGCTCTACAACATGTTCTGCTTAAATCTGAGGATTTATGAGTTACTAAACTAACAATGCCTAATTTAAAACAGTACATGCATCATAACTGTGCATCAAACCTGCTTCATCTTTAGCTTCAGTTTATGGCCACTGATGTATCATATTTTCTATGATTTAGGGGCAACAACTGGCTGTGAAATAAATCTGTGAAATGATCTTTCTTAATCAGGAGAGAAAAAGAGGACAAGAAAATAGAGGATGCTGACTAAATGAAAGGGAGGTGGAAGATGTACAATGCATAAAATACAGGAGACTGGGCAAGCATTGATGGGGTGCATTGCTGTCTGTGGAAAGAAAATTTAATCATGTTGTGTTTACATGGCTAATGCCCTGATCTCTTTTGGCTTTGATCCACACATTATTTATTTATTTGATTCAGTTTCAGGGCCACCCAACACCAAACTGACTCATAAAAGAGTAATTTATTACTCTGGCAGTTAAAGATGCTTCCTGACCCTGCCCTGGAGTTATCTTTTTAAAAAATCTCATGGAAGTTGCTTGTTATATACATCTTCATTACAACCATACCAAAAATAAGAGCGCAAAAAGGAACAAACAGCAGACAGAATGAGGTACACAGGGACATACATTATATATGTATGTATGTATGTAGTGTTGTACTTGGGAAGGATATATAACAGTGATGGCAAACCTATGGCATGCAGTGCCCTCTCAGTGGGCACGTGAGCCGTTGCCCCAACTCAGCTCCACCGTGCATGCGCGCGTGCCTCCCATCAGCCAGCTGGTCTTTGGGTCTCTGCTGTGCATGCATGGGGGTGTATGTGGGGGGCCCGTGCATGCATGCATGGGGGCCGCATGCGCGTTGCATTTTGGGGGTACATGTGCACGCTTTGGGCACTCGGCCCGGAAAAGGTTAGCCATCACTGTTATTGCGTCGGCAGATAACCGCCCAGCCGCCCTTTTTCGGGTGACCCGTTCCCTCCTTCACCAGGGGGAGCGGGATGACCCGTTGCAGGGACGTGCTGAGGAGTTTAACGGTTATCTATACGATAAAATCGCTCAGCTTCGAGACGGTCTAGACCAAAATTGCGGCGATTCAGATGAGGCGTCTGAGGGTGGTCTTGGTGACATTTGTTGGGATGAGTTTGACCCTGTGGCTCCCGAGGACATGGACAGGTTGTTGGGTAGGCTGAATGCCACCACGTGTTTACTGGTTGGTACTGGCCACTCAGGAGGTGACACGAGGCTGGCTCCAGGCGATTACGAGTGCCTCCTTGTTGGAGGGAGTCTTTCCGGCCGCCTTGAAAGAGGCGGTGGTGAGGCCCCTCCTCAAGAAGCCCTCCCTGGACCCGGCTGTCTTAGGTAATTATCGTCCGGTCTCCAACCTTCGCTTCGCGGCGAAGGTTGTAGAGAGTATGGTGGCATATCAGTTTCCTCTGCACCTGGATGAAACTGTCTATCTAGACCCGTTCCAGTCCGGTTTCCGGCCCGGTTACAGCACGGAGACGGCTTTGGTCGCGTTGGTGGATGATCTCTGGAGGGCCAGGGATAGGGGTTGTTCCTCTGCCCTGGTCCTATTAGACCTCTCAGCGGCTTTTGATACCATCGACCATGGTATCTTGCTGCGCCGGTTGGGGGGATTGGGAGTGGGAGGCACCGTTTATCGGTGGTTCTCCTCCTATCTCTCCGACCGGTCGCAGACGGTGTTGACAGGGGGCAGAGGTCGGCCCGGGCGCCTCACTTGTGGGGTGCCGCGGGGTCGATTCTCTCGCCCTTCTGTTCAACATCTATATGAAGCCGCTGGGTGAGATCATCAGTGGCTTCGTGTGAGGTACCAGCTGTCGCTGATGACACCCAGCTGTACTTTTCACACGGGCCACCCCAATGAAGCTATCAGTGCTGTCCCGGTGTTTGGAGGCCGTCGGGTCTGGATGGGGAGAAACAGGCTCAAGCTCAATCCTCCAAGACTGAGTGGCTGTGGATGCGGCATCCCGGTACAGTCAGCTGAGTCCTCGGCTGACTGTTGGGGCAGTCATTGGCCCCGATGGAGAGGTGCGCAATCTGGGAGTCCTCCTGGATGACCGGCTGTCTTTTGAAGACCATTTGACGGCCGTCTCCAGGAGAGCTTTCCACCAGGTTCGCCTGGTGCGCCAGTTGCGCCCCTTTCTAGACCGGGATGCCTTATGCACGGTCACTCACGCCTCGTGACGTCTCGCCTGGATTACTGCAATGCTCTCTACATGGGGCTCCCTTGAGGGGCATCCGGAGGCTTCAGTTGGTCCAGAATGCGGCTGCGGGTGATAGAGGGAGCCTCGGGGCTCCGTGTTACCTATGCTGCGCAGACTGCACTGGCTACCTGTGGCCTTCCGGGTGCGCTTCAAGGTGTTGGTGACAATCTTTAAAGCGCTCCATGGCATAGGGCCGGGCTATTTACGGGACCGCCTACTGCTACCAAATACCTCTCACCGACCCGTGCGCTCCCACAGAGAGGGACTCCTCAGGGTGCCGTCAGCTAGGCAGTGCCGTCTGGCGACACCAGGGAAGGGCCTTCTGTGGGGCTCCACCCTCTGGAACGAACTCCCCCCAGGACTTCGTCAACTTCCGGACCTCCGAACCTTTCGTCGCGAGCTTAAAACGCACTTATTCATCTGTGCGGGACTGGATTAGATTTTAAAGTTATTGGTTTTAAGGTTTTTTTTTATTATTTATATTGTTTTTTAAATTTGGCAATAGAATAAGTTTTTTAATTGTTGTTTTTTAATTTGTATTTATATGTATTTTAACTGCCTGTGAACCGCCCTGAGTCCTTAGGGAGATAGGGCGGTATATAAATTTGAAAAATAAATAAATAAATAAAATATATCCTTCCCAAGTACAACACTCCAAACTCTTGACCTTTAATCACGCTCAAAGTCCACCCCCTCCATTTGATACGTAATTGAGTGAAATTCTGGATTTCTTAACTGGATTAGTCCTAATCTTCCTCCCTCCCTCCCTCTGGATTTGAATAATTATGGGTTGGGTTCTAGCCATGGGTGCACAATTTTTGTTAAGTCAAAATAGCTTTTCAAGGAATTACGGAGGTTGCACTGCAAAAAGAGGCATGGCCACATGACTAGTGCATGAATTGGCAAATTTAATCAATTAAATCATTGTTTATAATTATTTTAAATAATTGTCAATACGATTATGTAAATTTATTGGTTGACAGTTACATTTTGAGCATATGTAGTCTCATATATACAGACTACCAGAGGTGTCAATTGTAAGGTCAAAAAAGTCAAGATGGCAGCCACAACTATAAGATCAAATTCGATTGGTAAGCAATGGATTATTAAGCAATGACTGGACCTGATTTTATCACTATTTTACCATGATCATTAAGCAAAACACCAGAGTCATTGAGCAAATTCAGCTTCCTCAATGAACTTTGCTTGGAAGCTGACTGGGAAGGTCACAAGCCACGATCATGTGAATGCAAGACACTGCAACCATCACAAAGGCAGGCTGTTTTGACAAGCACCCAAATTGTCATCACATGACCATAAGGTGGTGCAATGCTCAGAACTTTGAGGAGGAGTCTTAAGTAATTTGTTCTGAGGGCATAATAACTTCAAATTGTCTTTAAATAGTAATAAGTCAAGGGTTACCTGAAAAGATGCATGTGAGTGAAAACATACCCACACATACACCAAGGACTTCTATGTATGGGGGCGCCAAATCAAGGCCCAAAAAAGTGGCCTCAGGTTGGGTGTGTGTGGAGGGGGTAAGGAAGATAATCTGAAGGGATCAGGGGGATTGTCTCTGATCTCTTGGTAATGGGATATGCCCCTATACCCATGATGGCGAACCTATGGCATGCGTGCTAGAGGTGGCACACGAGCCGTCGCCCTAGTTCAGCTCCACCATGTGCACCTCCCACTGGCCAGCTGGTCTTCGGGTCTCTGCCATGCATTTGTGGGGGGGCAGGGCAAATATGGGGGGGTCGTGTGCACATGCGTGGGAGACATGGGCATGGGGGCGTGCATCCATGGGGTGCGGGACACGTGTGGCGTGTGTGCATGTGGGGGGTACATGTGGGGGCAAGGTGCGTGCACGGGGGGTGCACATTGCATTTTGGGGGCTCGGGTGCATGTTTTGGGCACTCGGTCCGGAAAAGGTTAGCCATCACTGCCCTATAATATAGATATCAGTCCTGTAAGGTAGACCATTGCCATATAAGGTCTAAAACTACTTTTAGTGGAACAGCTATAGTAATTGAATCTTGCATCTCTACAAGTGCTCCTGCTCCTTTTCATGTGTATAGAGGAGCGGCTTATCTGAGATGCTTACTCAAATTAGTTCCTTGGAAAGGAGGCAAGTCCTATTTTTATGTCTTCTATAGAACATATATACTGCCTTAGATTATGATCAGCTGGGCTTCCTTGCACATATAAAACCAATCCCAGACTGTTTTCAGGCCTCACACCTATAATGAAACTGAGGAAGTAGAACTTTCAGTCTGGTGAACTGGATGTTTCTGGAATTGGGCAGAAAATATGCTCTACTGCTGGGCAGGAAACAGATGCCTCAGGTGATGGATATCAAAGAGCTGGGAACCTTGAAATAAAGGCTATGGGCCAGCCAAGCAGTATCTGTACAAGGAAAGTGGGTGAGGCTTGACTTTTCCCTTGTCTCAAGCAGTAAAATTATAATGGGCAGCAGCTTTGAGTACTGTGTGATTCAGATGATTTACCGCAAAGCACAGCAAAGATGGACATATCTGTCTCCCATTAGTTCTTATTGTGGATTCAGTTGAATCAGGTGGCTGGGAGAAGATGTGACTTCTCATGGATCCTCATTTTTTCCCTCTCCAGGTATTGATAGAAATGAACCTGGCAACTAGACAATTGGACAATGAAAACCACAAATTAATATATGTATTGTTTCAGACAAAGAAAAAGCAGTGGAATACCTTCATTTATGGATATATATCCTCCATATCGGAGGTCTGCAATTTGGCAGCTTTAAGACTTGTGGACTTCAACTCCCAGAATTCTCCAGCCAGCTATGCTTAAAGCTGCCAAGTTTGAAGACCTCTGCTACGTATGGTAACAGAAGCCGAAAAATGAGATGGGGGAAAAACAGCCTTGGATATACTGATTTTTAAAATGTCTGCCTTGCCCCAAAGATGATTCTCTGACTGTTCGTGTTCCTCCTCGTTTTAATAATCTAGGTTGCAGCATGACTGCTGTTGATTTTTTTTTCTTTCAGCAGAAACCAAAGTAAAAAATCAAAAAGTTGCTTTCCCTTAGCTGTTCAGTACAAGCTATGATTACATCACATGCATTGAATCACTATGCGATTTAGATAAATCACATCTTCATTATGACATCATGATGACTTCATGATGATTGAGGCACCGCTTAATCCCATATTGCTCTCTCTGAATCTTCTCTTAACTCTGGTGACATTAACAACTTGCATAGCACTGACAAAAAAAACCAAAGACCATGTTTCCATGAGAACTATATTCCAATTATATGTAACAGTGGTGGGTTTCAATTTTTTTTACTACCGGTTCTGTAGGTGTGGCTTGGTGGGCATGGCAGGGGAAGGATACTGCAAAATCTCCATTCCCTCCCGATCAGCTGGGACTCAGGAGGCAGAGAATAGATGTGGGCGGGGCCAGTCAGAATTTTTACTAACAGTTCTCCAAACAACTCAGAATTTCCGCTACTGGTTCTCCAGAACTGGTCAGAACCTGCTAAAATCCACTTCTGATATGTAATCAAATTCCCTATTTTTTAACAAATACTATTATTTGTTCATATTGTTCTTCACAGTTGTGGATTGACTGTGGTGGATTCTTATTTATTTCACTTTTTCAGATCAGATTGCTTTGCTCTAACTTTCCTTGCAGGTCCAGTTCTACTGGGCTTTTCTTCCTATTTTTCACTAAAACTGAGGAATTTCTGCAATAAATTTTATTGATCATCTATTTTATTCATAGTATTGATGTACTACTTGCCATTTTAAAAAGGCAGTGGAGCAGAATGAAACAATAAATAAAGTGCGCCTGGAGATCTCAGGATTCTTTTTTTTTTTTTTTTGGTCCTGTACTTTCTTTAAAAATCACTTCTTGAGTTTTAAATGCAAATTTATCACCTGAGTGAACAGGGTAACCTAGAAAAACTCAGATCTCCTTGGCAGAATAAACTGCCTCCCCCCATCCAATTGAGTCCTTGCGAAATTACTGAACAATGAAAAGTTCAGATTTATTCCCATCAATCAGCCTGGGCAGGACAAACAGACCTGACCACAACTGATAGCAGCGGTAGAATTTCTCTAATAGCTCCATGACAGACAGGTGAGATTTTCGCTGGCTATTTTATTCCTTGCTAGGTCAGTAAGCAAACGATGGTGACTTTAGCTGTTGACCGTTTTGTCCTATAGCTTGCGACAGTCTTGCCTGGTGTGATTGCAATCTCCGGGCCCTTTTCTGCCACCTGTAAAGGGGAGGATGGGAAGAAATATACTTTCTGCTCCAGGGTATAACTACAAGCTGCAGTAAAGAACACAATGTTCCTAGAAAGGGGGGGCAGGGGTGAGGGCAGGGGCAGGGGTGGGGGACTAGCAGGTAAACAACTGCTATTGCTTCAGAGGAAGGGAGGGAGGTAGGGGGAGAAGGAAGGAGGGAGAAATGGAAGAGAGAGAAGAAGGAGAAATGGAGGGAATGAAGGAGAGAGGGAAAGAGGGAAGGAAGGAAAGATTGAAGGAAGGGAGAGAGAGAGCGAGGAAGACCATTGGAGGCAAATCTTACAGAAAGGGAAACTTCAGGCAACTGCCTCATTTTTTTTCCCCCTACTGTCCATGCTCAGGAGTTAACACACTTTGCAGTGCCAATGTGTCCCCCTTCAGAGTTCGAATGCAGAGGGCAGTCCTTTCTTTCAGCAAAGGAGAGGGCTTCATCGTTTGAGGTCATCCATAAACAGTGAGTTGTTGGAGACCTACACGAGAAGGCAGATATTACGGCTAGCTATATACTTCTCACTATAGTGAGATTGATTATATTTCTATTCATATTGCATTTCTCAATGTTCACTGAGGGCAGCATATGCAGATCATTTACAGATCCAATCTTTCTTTGGCCCTCTTTTTGAAGGTATGCTTCCTCCTTGAGGGGATCACTGAGGATATACAGGATCTGGCTGGCTTTGCCTGGGCTGGAAAGCTAAATAAGATCAGGCATGATTGGAGAGTTGAGAAAACTGGGAAGTTAAACAACCACCCCAGAATGCGGCTGTGGCAAACCATTATTGTCCAAAGCAGCCAGAAAAGTACATAGATGCAGGGAGGAAATCCAGCAGGTTCTGACAGGTTCTGGAGAATCGGTAGCGGAAATTTTGACCAGTTCAGAGAACCGGCAAACACCATCTCTGGCTGGCCGCAGAATGGGGAGGGAATTGGGATTTTGCAGTATCCTTCCCCTGTCATGCCCACCGAGCCACACCACGCCCACCAAGCCACGCCCCCAGAACCAGTAGTAAAATAATTTGGATTTCACCACTGCATAGATGTATCCATGCAATCTTCAGGAATCAAAGCCAAGGGCAGTTTTTTTCCGCCTTTTTTGTCCTTTGGATTTGGTAGGAAGTCTAAACTGCCCATGTTGTCACAACATTGTGATATTGACTGCTTCAACCCTTTGTGAACCATGCCCCTTCTCTGCAGTGAATCTGAGCAGCTGCTCCTAATTTTTTGACCAGCAGCTTCTAATGTGTCAGAAAGAGGGTTCACTCTGCACAAAGATGACAGGTAGGATTGTTTCTTGCTGATGCAGTTTCATTGGTTTCCTGCTTCCAAGTGTATGTGGGAGAATAGGACTTTGAGAATGGCTTACAAATTTTCTCCCCTCTCCCAAATATCTATTCATTCAGGCATTTCTGTGTCCAGCTGCCCAAGAATTCTAAAACGTGCAAAGTGTTAAGAAAATGAACCTGGAACTCTTGGACAAGCCCTGCCAATGTGCAGGTGACTGGAGAGAATATGCTACAACAGGTCCATGAACAAGGAGTAAGCATATACAGGTTCTGCTAACACATAAAGATTGTGGAAATTCCATGGCCTGAAATGGTGTAGGTCTCTCTGAACAATCACACAATAGGGGCATAACAATACTGAATTTAAATCAAGCGATGAGGTCATGTGAGAATGCTCCAAAATGTGTATTGGTGAAACATCCCAGTGCTATGGCAAACCCAGGAAAAGAATATAAATTGTAATTATGCCATTTGCTTATGACAATTTCTACCTATTTTTCCTTCAAGGAACTCAGAGGAACACGCACAAGCTTAAATCACAATCTATCTATGAGTGATAGCTATGCTTCATTAGCCCCAATTGTTTGGATTTAAAAGTGTTAACTATATGTACAAGTCAGAGCATGCACCCAAGCCCCATTTCTAATATTTCTATACAGCAGGGTTTTCCATCCTTGGCAACTTTAAGATTCCTGGACTTCAACTCCCAGAATTCTGGAGATTGAAGTCCGCTCATCTTAAAGTTGCCAAGGTTGGAAAACCCTGCTGTAGAGGCGCACTTGACTTCTAGCTTTGATTCTAGGCAAATTTCCAGCATTTTAGTTAAGTTCACCTGCATGACTGGAAACTCTCGTAAGACAATACTCTCCAGGCTGAAAAGAGGTTTTGATTACACTTCCCAACTCTATTCAGACTTCAGTGCTGATCAGCTGTAGAAATATTGGGGATGGTCTCATGCCTTCTTCAGCCCATTTTTTGGCACCTGTGCATATATGAAATTCACCACTGAACTAAGATCTAAAGGTGGTTTGCCCCTGCTTTTGCTCAATATCCCAGTCACTTTAACATTGCAGCTCATTGCTTACATCGACTGTGGTTTAGACTCACTATATTTGCTGTCCTGGGAGAGCTCTTTCCCACTGTATGTCATCACTGCATTCCTCTGTATAGTATTTAATTGCAGTTCAATAGTTGCAACATTTGCAACATCAGCGACTGAGAGACGGCTTGGCCTGGACAATTTCAACAGCGGCACAGCGGCACGCTGGAGCCATATTGGGCCCAGCGGTATAATCTGGCAGCTTAGTGGTGGCGGCATGGACGGCGTTGATGGCACTGGTGGTGTCGTTTCAATTATTGTACTGCACGGGTCTTTGTCCCGTGATGGTGCGTTGCCGGGAATCCGAGGGAGACCTTTTTATTCTTGTGGTCCCACGGACTTCTACGGACTAGGACCCATACGGCTGACTATTTAATGTCGGGTCTTGGCGATCTATTGATACGACTGGAACATCTCCGACGGCTAAGGATGGACATTCTCCTGCGGTTATACTGACTATTTCTCCATGAGATACTCGTCTGCCGAACTATTACGACTGCGAGGTTCCCCCGCCTCGCAGGAATGGCCCTCCAAGTTATCGAGGGCTTACCTTAACGAAGGGTCTTGGGACCCAGAGAGGTGGCATGCGGCCAAGAAGAATTTGTGGGGTTTTTTAAATAGATTTTTAAATAAGGGTTTTTTAAGGGGGGGAGGGATTTGACGGGTGGGGGAGAGAACCCGTCGGGGAGGGATCCAGCCCCTGTGCTTGTTCACGGCACTACTTCATCTGGTCTGAAGGCAGGGGGGGAGGGCTCTGTTCCAGGACTAGAGGGTTGTTCGATCTGTACGGTAAGTGGGAGAGGCAGATATGGCGGAGGGGGGGGCGTATCGAGAGTTGGGAGCACGTGTTCGATGTCTGAAAGCGATCATGTGCTCCGGCCCCCTAGTCCCTACCCGTTCCTCAGGCGGCCATGATCCTCAGAGCTTGGATCTTCGGCTGATGTTATGTAATGCCCGGTCCATGGCTAATAAAGCTCCCCTGATTTGCGATCTTATTCAGGGGGAGTCCGCGGACCTTATGGGCATTACGGAGACCTGGTTGGGTCCAGAGGGGGTTCCCTTGTTGAGCTGTGCCTCCAGGTTTCGAGCATTTCATCAGCCGAGGCCCAAGGTAGGGGTGGGGGTGGCGGTTGTCATTAAGGAAGATCTAGAGCCGAGGAGGCCACTGTTCCTCAGATTGCCGGCTGTGAATCCTCTATGTGCGGTGGGGCCATAGGAATCAGTTGGGCTTGTTGATCGCACCTGGCTCCTTGCTGCGTGACCACAGCCCTGCCTGAGCTGTTGGAGGTACTTGCCGCTGTGGCGGTTGAGACCCCCAGACTTATAGTCATGGGGGATTTCAACCTACCATCAGCTGGCTTGTTATCGACTGCAGCTCGGGAGTTCCAGGCTTCCATGACGGCCTTGGACTTGATTCGAGTAAATGATGGCCCTACGCACATGGGGGGAGGCACGCTGGATCTGATTTATATCTCTGGACAGTGGTTAAATGATCTGGAATTAGATGATTTAGTAACAGAACCAATGTCATGGTCCGATCATTTTCTCCTTCGCCTAGACTTCCGAACCGCCACTCACCATCGCAGGGAGACGGAACCTATACGTTGGTTCCGTCCCAGGCGCCTGATGGACCCCGAGAGGTTCCTGACGGAGCTTGGGCCATTCCCTGAGGATCTGGCCCACGGCACGACTGAGGAACTAGTCGTGGCCTGGGAACAGGCCACGGCTGGGGCCTTGGACCGTGTCGCGCCTTTGGGGCCTCTGACCCGGGCGAGATCTCGTCCGCCCCTTGGTTCTCCGAGGGGCTGAGGGAGATGAAACGCCGGAGAAGACGCCTAGAGAGCACCTGGAGGTCCAGTCGTTCGAAGCTGATCGGACACTAGTTAGGTCCTATTCTAGGACCTACCTAGTGGCAATGAGGGAGGCGCCCACGCCTCCACCCTCATTGCGCCGGCAGATAACCCGCCGCCCCTGTTTCGGGTGACCGCTCCCTCCTTCATCAGGAGGTGCGGATGACCCTTTGCAGGGACGAGCCGAGGAGTTTAGTGGTTATCTATACGATAAAATCGCTCAGCTCCGGACGGTCTGGACCGAAATTGGGATGATCCAAGCGAGGGAGAGGAGGCACGCCTTGTCGAGTCTGTTTGGGATGAGTTTGACCCTGTGGCTCCGAGGACGTGGACAGGTTGTTGGGGAGGCCACCCACGACATGTTTACTGGACCCGTGTCCTTCCTGGCTGGTACTGGCCACTCAGGAGGTGACACGAGGCTGGCTCCAGAGGATTATCAACGCTTGTTGGAAGGGTTTTCCTGCCGCCTTGAAAGAGGCGGTGGTGAGACCCTCCTCAAGAAGCCCTCCTGGACCCAGCTATTTTGGGTAATTATCGTCAGTTCCAACCTTCGCTTTGTTGCGAAGGTTGTAGAGAGTGCTGTGGTGCGACAGCTACCCCAATACCTGGATGAAGCCGTCTATCTAGACCCGTTCCAGTCCGGCTTCCGACCCGGATACAGCACGGAGACAGCTTTGGTCGCATTGGTGGATGATCTCTGGAGGGCCAGGGACAGGGGTTACTCCTCTGCCCTGGTCCTATTAGACCTCTCAGCGGCTTTTGATACCATCGACCATGGTATCTTGCTGCGCCGGTGGGGGGGATGGGGAGTGGGAGGCACCGTGTATGGGTGGTCCCCCCCCTACCCCCCCGCCCGGCCGCAGACGGTGTTGACAGGGGGGCAGAGGTCGACCGCGAGGTGCCTCACTTGTGGGGTGCCGCAGGGGTCGATTCTCTCGCCCCTTCTGTTCAACATCTATATGAAGCCGTTGGGTGAGATCATCAGTGGCTTCGGTGAGATACCAGCTGTACGCTGATGACACCCAGCTGTACTTTTCCACCCGGCCACCCCAATGAAGTTGTTGAAGTGCTGTCCCGGTGTTTGGAAGCCGACGGGTCTGGATGGGGAGAAACAGGCTCAAGCTTAATCCTCCAAGACGGAGTGGCTGTGGATGCCGGCATCCCGATTCAGTCAGCTGCAGCCGCTGGCTGACTGTTGGAGCAGTTACTGGCCCCAAAGGATAGGGTGCGCAACTTAGGTGTCCTCCTGGATGAACGGCTGTCGCTTGAAGATCATTTGACGGCCTCCAGGAGGGCCTTCCACCAGGTTCGCCTGGTTCGCAGTTGCGCCTTCCTTGATCGGGATGCCTTGTGCACAGTCACCATGCGCGCCTGCTACCTCTCGCTGGATTATTGTAATGCTCTCTAAATGGGGCTCCCCTTGAGGTGCACTTGGAGGCTCCAGTTAGTCCAGAATGCAGCTGCGCGGGTGATAGAGGGAGCTAGCTCCCATGTAACACCGCTCCTGCGCAGACTGCACTGGCTACCTGTGGCCTTTCGAGTGCACTTTAAGGTTTTGGTTACGACCTTTAAAGCGCTCCATGGCTTAGGGCCTGGGTACTTACGGGACCGCCTGCTGTTACCGCATGCCTCCCACCGACCCGTACACTCTCACAGAGAGGGACTTCTCAGGGTGCCGTCCGCCAAGCAATGTCGGCTGGCGGCCCCCAGGGGAAGGTCCTTCTCTGTTGGGGGCTCCCACACTCTGGAACGAGCTTCCCCCGGGTTTACGCCAAATACCTGACCTTCGGACCTTCCGTCGCGAACTGAAGACACATCTTTTCACTCGCGCGGGGCTGGCTTAAATTTTATTGATTTTAAATTTTCTATTAATAATTTTAAATGGGGTTTTAGTTTATTATATATTTTAAACTTTTTAGGCCAATTATAAAATAAGTTTTTTAATCTGCATTTTAAATTGTACATTGTATTGCCTGTTTTTTACTTTTGCCTGTACACCGCCCTGAGTCCTTCGGGAGAAGGGCGGTATAAAAATCAAATAAATAATAATAATAATAATAATTTCCTTTCAGAGTTACCCAAAAGGAAGGAAGGAAGGAAGGAAGGAAGGAAGGAAGGAAGGAAGGAAGGAAGGAAGGAAGGAAGACTAAAAGCATAAATAAAATGGTTTGCTGGTCTATGAAAGTGGAAAGACCCCCCTCCCCATATAGTGAAACCTACTGAGTATTGAACTCGCTGCTGCTTATTTTTTCATCCAGATTTCATTGCCTCAGATGAGGTAGGTTCTCTTGCTCTATAAGTTATGCTGTAATAAATGCATCCTAAGACTTCTTAATTTTGCTGCAATATCTTAGAGCAGTCCCTTTAACACTGGCTGATTGCCTGTGGTCAAATTGATTCTTAATTTGTGCAATACTGCACGAAGTATTGCATTTAACTGGAAAATGATATAAAGAGACAGCAAATAAACACTAAGATTAGGATGCACACTGGAAATCAGGTGCCTTCCTTTATTATAAATTTCAGAGCTGCTAGGTGAAGATATCCAGATAAACTACTGCCACTCCTTCCATATCAGCTGGAAATGTGAAGCACACTTCTCATTGACAATCCATCCCAGACCAAGCCCTTGTGGAGGATTTGTGTTGCATTCTACAATACGAAATTATTAGTATCTGTTTATAGATGCCACAGTTTTATCAGAACCAGAAATGTATTGAACTACTGCAATGTCTGGTCTTGTTATTGGCTGTGTTTTCCAATCTGAGAATGTGAGCAGACTGTCTGGAAGCCTACCCTTTATCCATAAAGTTTTGTGTAATATTCCTGGATTAAACGAAGAGTACTATTATCAGAAATGGTGGACTGCGCATTATGATAGAGTTGTCCCAATACGCCTACAAATTGAAGGTACTTCTGAAAAAGCCAGATAGAAATTTCAATTTTTTGAAAAATCACAATCCAGTCACCAATATACTAATTTAAATAAGAACCTGGAATAATAGTTCTTGTCCATTGTTTTATTATCTCCACCACTTGGAAAATAAAATGAAGTGTTCTAAGAAAGACTGTGACCTGGATATATGGAACCGATTCTATGTGGGATTGAATTGCCCTTAAAGAGCCATGTCCACAATTTTCCTGGCCTTGTTCATTATCCTTCTATGGTTTTGTCAGGAAGCACCCGATGAGGCAGTTGGAATATAATCAGAAGACATGATGAAAACTCTTTAATTTCATAACACACATGGACAGACTTAACCGTAGTTTTGACTGGGAAACTGAACAGCCTAGACCAAGCTAAATCCAAACATTTTAGAGAATTTTTGGAAGCTTGGCACTCAGGCAAATCAGCCATCAACAGGCACACAGAGAAAAACATTTAAGCACCATACCGAAGAGACAATAAGAAAGCTAAAAAGGAAACAAAAAGACAAAAATACCTCCAAGATAGCAATCAATACCCAGATAATAGGGATTAGCATTGGGATAACACCAAACAATAAATCAGTAAATAACAACCTAATAAATGAACTAAGGAGAAACAAACAGTCATCAACACCGACAGGGCAAGCCACTTGTATATAAACAGAGAACAAACCAGTGGTGAAATTGAGCCAGTTCTATCTGGCTCGGGCGAACCGGTAGTGCCAGTGGTGGGAGGCTCCACCCACCCACCCAGACATCATCATGTCCCGTTTTGACCCTCTGTGCATGCGCAGAAGGCTCTGCGCATGCGTGGAGGAGGCGCATGCGCTCACATTTGTGAACTGGTACCAAAGGTAAGTAAATTTCACCCCTGGAGCAAACCCTACTTCTTTCTAGCACTGTAAATGTTACATAATCAGGAAATGAAACTTCAGCAAGCAAGTAATCCAGCTCAGAGAGCATCAGGGACTGCACAGTTTTCTCAGTCAGCCTTTGGGATCTTCTACTTTGAATGCAGAGTTCAAATATTGCTTTCTCTGGCAGCACCCTCTATGCTTAATGGAGCTCCTTGAAATATCGCCCAGTGCTTCACTCTCGGGAGCCCTTTCTCAAAGTAGGATGCTGAAGATCATGTGAGTGGATTGAAGATGGAATCCAGTTACAAAATTGCAACAACAGGCTAGATCAGGGGTGTCAAACTCGATTTCATCGTGGGCCACATCAGGATTGTGTTTGACTTCCGGGGGGGGGGGGGGGGGCTGGGGCGTCATGGCCACGGTGGGCGTGGCCAGCTTGATGTCACTCATCGAGGCTCTGTTTTCGGCTGTGATGGCCTCTTGCCAGCAAAAACGGCATCCTGCTACCCTCTGCCAGTGAAAACGGAGTTTGGGGAGGCTGCGCAGCTCACCTGGGCTCTGTTTTCGCTGGCAGATGCACCGCGGACTGGTCTTTCACTGTTTTCAGGGCGGGCCCATGGGCCAGATCTAAGCATCCTGTGGGCCGGATGCAGCCCGCGGGCCTTGACTTTGACACCCTTTGGCTAGATGGTGGGGTGTACTCTTTCAGCCCTTCTATTTGCTGCTTGAAGTCCCAGAGTTTTGTTTTCAAAAGCTAACTGGATAAAAAGCAATTCTATGGGCATCTGATCATGAGATCTTCAACAGAGTCAACACAGCAGTAGCTGAAGCTTATTCAAACCCTTTTCTCTATTGTTTGGCTTCGCTGTGGAGTTTGATTTTGAGTCCACGCAGAGAAATAAAGCATCTTTAAATCAAAGCTGCCTAGCTGAGACTCTGGAATAACCAGTTTTTAGACTGATACAGGTAGTTCTTAATTTACAACCATTTGTTTAGTGAACATTCAAAGTTACAGTGACACTGAAAAAAGTGATTTATGACTGTTTTTCACACTGTTGCAGCATCTCCATGATCATGTGATCAACATTTATACACTTGTACTTATGACTGCTCTAGTGTCCTGGGCCCATGTGATCCCCTTTCGTGACTTTCTGACAAAAAAGACAATGAGGAAGCAAGATTCACTTAATTACCATCTTAACAATTGCCGTGATTCACTTAACAACTGTGACAAGAAAGGTCATAAAATGGGACAAAATTCACTTAACTGTCTTAGCAACAGAAATGTTGGGTTCAATTGTGATCCCACTAAACAGTGGTAAAGGAGTCCCTATGGATTTGACTGTTTGTTGCCAACTATAGCAGGCGGTGCTCATCTCCATTGCAAGGCCATCGAGCCAGTGATGTCCAAAGACATTTACACAGTCATGTGGCCAGCATTACGTCATGGAGCACTGTTACCTCTCCACTGCATTTGCACGATTTCAAACTGCTAGGTTGGCAGCAGCTGGGACAAGGATGGGAATTCACGCTATCATGTGGTGCTCAGGTCTCGAACATGGGCTGCCGGCTTTCCAGCTGACAAGCTCAGCATCTTTCCCCCCCCCCAAGTTTTTAATTTAATTTAATATATATATGTATCAATGCGTGAACAGTATGGCACTGTTAGAGGGTAGAGATGGGAGAAACACCTAGACTGAATAGCCAGGATGTAGATGCAGATAGAGAGAAAGATCCAAGAGAGGAATATGGGAGGCAAGTTAAAAAAAGAATAAGAATCAAAGTTCTGAAGTGGACAAAAGACGATGGATAGAAAGAAAAGGATTGGGGCAGGTTGTTTTTGTTTTGTCTTGTTTTGTTTTTCTTTTTCTTTCCCTTCTTTTTTAGAATGATGGTATGATTAGAAGTCAGGTAGAGATAAAAGAATGGAGGAATATTTATATATATACTTTTATATAATGAAACAAAAGCAATAATATTGGGATTGGCATTGGAATAATATATTGAAACATTGAGCCATTAAATAATGAAAGAACATACCTTAATATAAACATGTGTTTTACTATCAGAATTATATAGACTTGATGAATGTAAAGAATATGGTTAGAATAATCTTGTATGTTTAAATAATATTGTGATCGGTATTAGAACTATGAATCGAAACATTAAATAATGAAATAATGAAGGATTGTATTTTAATACAAATAGATGTAAAGAGTGAAATATGGGAGGTAAGTTAAAAATGAACAGGATTTGAAGCAGCAAAGTGGGCGAGAGATATTGGATAGAAAGAAACATCTTTTAATAGAATGGTGACATGATTAAAAGGCAGAATAGAGACAGAAATAAAAGAAAGGGCGAATATTAGTATACACATTTTTACATAATAAAATAAAAGCAATAATAAGAAGGAAGCTTAGAAATTAAATGGCAGCATTATTATGTATATTTAAACAATATGGTGATTGGCATTAGAACAATATATTGAAACATGGAATAATTTAATAATGAAAGACTATAACTTAATATAAATGTGTATTATTATTAGAAATACATAAGCTGGATGAATGTAACAATTATGATTAATATTACTAGTTTTATCTGTATTAAAATGTATGACACCCAAGCCCAGCATCTTAACCGCTGAGTCACCACACTGCCCTAAACAGTGGATCTAGGTATTAAGATGGTTCTCAGATAAGTTTCTGAAACAGAGGAAGTTTAAATCTGAGACTTTCTGAATGGTAAATCTTGCCCTCACATGAGCTCAAATTCTTTCTAGTATTTTTAAATTTGGAGTTGCCATTCAGAAGAGTCTCAGCTGACACAGGTGGTTGGAATCTCAGAATGTTTCCCCAATACAAGTTGACCACATACTTTAGTCTCATTTTATGGGGACCTGCCAGATCTACCAGGCATTCTCATCCAGGTATGATTATATTTTATGATCATATTGGAGAAAGAATGGAATACAATTCCCCCTCAACTCGCTAGCCCACTTAACAGCATGGTTCCACTCCCTCCTTTCCCCCCAAGAATGGTGGTTTTGACACTTGCAGTGATATAACTGTCCACGTGAATCATGCTTGGTTATATCTTGAAGTCTACTGCAAAGCAGCCTTTTCATTTATCAGTCATTCATAAGGCACTTTAAAACCAACCCATTTTATCTGCATTGTCCTCACTATTTGCAGATTTGAAATGCTTTTAATACCGCATTGTCTATATGCTTAGATATCTGGAGCTGGCAGAGAATGTCTTCAGTCAGGTGCTGCTCACATCTTGATTGACAAGCTAATAGCAATTGTGTGGAATGCTAAGCAATTACTATTGGCTCTTTTTTTCTTTCTAGATGACCAGCTACTAAAATGTCCGGCTCCAGAGCTTTCTGCTATGCATGAATTAATAAATCTCTATTAACCTTTCATTTACAGGGAGAAAAGCAGACAAACCTCTAGCATTTCTAACCACATGTACAGTCTGTTTGGCATTATAGCAAATGGTTTGAAGGGTGAATTGGGTTTTCTTTAATACTATAGCAAGGGTCAAAGCAGCACGACTCTCTCTCTCCCTCTCTCTCTCTCTCTTTCTCTCTTTCTGTAAATATTAATTCTAGGCAAAAAAGCTGAGGAGCTGGGGGCATGGTCAGTTTTGCCTATAGTGGGAAACCAGATACCTATAAACACAGGATGTTTTTAAACTAGATTGCAGCTTTCATTTATTTCTGAAATGAGACAGAGACAATGGAAACAGGTTTTCCAAGGGGATGAGAAACCACAACTTTTGAAAACACACCTTGCAATAGTATTTACTTAGGTTATGACATCAGCACAACCACCATGGATGAATGCCAGCCAAATTTAAGGATAAAAAATAGGGCAGAATTATTTTAGTCTAATTTTGGATTGGTACTAATGCAATTTTAAGAGCACAAAACAGTTATTTCACATCTTTTTAAAAAAATAAACACATGAATTCATGAACACATGAATTGCTGTGTTCATTTTGCAATGTTCAAATGAAAAAAGGGATTTCCTATCAGTTCACAGAGCTGCAGGTCTGGCTGGGGCTATTTAATCAAACTCACTGCTCAAGCGACCTAATGAATATCCTGCCTTATCTTTGCTTGACCATTCTGCTTCTCTGGGTGAAGGATTCTCTCTTCTACATTGAATTAGAAATGGTTTTTCCTCATATGACTTATATCTGTAATACCATGTCTGCACCAGGGATGGGTTCTACTTACCTTTACAACCGGTTCGCATTGTGCCCGCATGCGTAGAAGAGTTTTGATGACGTTTAGAGTGGGCGGAGCCTCCTGCCGGTTTTACTACCAGTTCTATAGAACCAGTCCAAATAGGGGGCAACCCACCACTGGTCTGCACATTGAGAATTATTGAGAACATGTATGTTTGTATGTATGGAGAACTGTATAATATCCATTCAGGTATCTGAACAATGCTATAGTATCACACCTCTCTTCTCTCCTCAGAGCTAAATGGATAATTATGTTGTCTCACATAATTTAGAGTACATTGTTTTCTGTTAATGCAACAAAAACTGCATTTTTGGCTGACACCTATTGACTCATACACAATTTGCAACCAACTATTATTCCAAGCTCTTTTTCCTAAATATTGTTACCAAACCAGTTATCATCTTATACCTGTATTTTGATTTTTGTCTTTTCTAAGTGAATAATTGTGCTGTTTAATTTCTTTCCCAACCAGCCCACATAATTTGCTTGCTAGTTAACATAGCACAAATGAGGGATTTTATCAAATACTTTGCTATAACAAGGCATACTTTCTCTATAGCATTTTCACAGCCTGATAAGGAAACAGCGCAACTACTCAATGATTTGAGTCATAACTTCTAATAATTATCGTATTATCTTTATGGAGCCTATAGATGAACCTTTTTCTGATCTGCTTTAATCCTCTTTAGTTTATCCATTTAAAAAATTCCATTAAATATACTCTGCAAGGAAGCATCAAGTTACACATAAATTTTTTTAAAAAGGCTTTAGATTCTCTTACCACTCAAGTATGAAAAGTTAATTGCATTGCTGAGAGTAGGTTCTTACAAACAAGGAATGCCTGGATGGTGCTAGAAGCAGCCACTCAGGAAGAAAACGTAATTTCAGAATTACAGGAGCAGCGAAGCCTTGCATGTGACCCCTAGGCAAAATGAGATAGTTATCTTGGGCAAGGTATTTCAAACTGTTTCAAGACAAAAAGGGACAGGCAGAGCCACAAGACCAACAAGGTCAAGAACAGGAGTTGGGTATGTGGTCCACTACTTGGATCTGTAACTTAGGTCCAGCCTCCAGTCTCAGGTTAACCTTTTGGGGCTGTCATTGGAGGAAGTTGTCTAAAGGTCTAAAGATTACTCTTTTAATGTAGAGTACGATTAAACATTTACTTAAATACTTTTGTAAGTATGTCTTCCAGTCTGCACCTGCAGCCTACAAATTAGTTTAAGAGGCAGCAAATTGAGCATTTATCAAATGGTCTGCAGAGCTGAGGAGGAAGGGCCAAGGAGAGAAGTTTTTTGTGAATTTTGGGATGAGACAATTCTTATCACGTGATTTTTTTAAAAAAATGTGTGGTTGAGGTTACAGACATATTTGGGGAATACATACCCTAAAGGACTCAGGGTTTCTGGACAAAGAAGAAGGATCAGGATTATACTTAAATAAGCAGCATGTTTTGAACATGCTACCACCATCACCATCTCCATCAATGGTTCAAGGTAGGCTGGATCAAAAAACAGATATCACATTGGGGATCATACCTGAAACTTATAATAGAGAAATGAGATATTTGTTTGTGAATGTATTAACAGCGGCTAGAATTGTGTTTGCTAGAAATTGGAAAAATGAGGAAATACCAAAGCAAGATGAAATTATTAAGAAAATAATGGAATGTGCAGAAATGAGTAAATTGACATTTGAAATTAGAGAACAGGAAGATAAACAATACTATAAGATATGGGAACTATTTTATCAATGGCTAGATAAAAAAATAGGTTGAAGTTTGACAGAGATATTTATAATGTAAGAATTGTTGAAACTAACAAAATATAACGTAATGTCATTGGTTTGAATTAAGAAAAGGAAATGAATGATACAAATATAATTAATGTAAAATTTAGTACAATCTGTATAAGGCAAGGGAAGAAATATTTAGAGTTATACAAAAGATCAATTGATTAAAATATTTGGATGTATATTAGATTGGTAAAATGCAAAATAAGATAAATTACATGTTATGAATATGGTGAAATTGCACAAAAGCTTTGTAAACAACCAACCAACCAACCAACCAACACACTGTCTGCATTTTGATGGAAGATGTTTTTATGTCTGTCTGTCTAGAAAAATAAAAAAAAAATTAAAAAAAAAAATAGATATCACAATACCACATTATTGTTGTAGGGTGTATAAACAGAATTTTGAAAGCCTGTCACTGCTGACTCTTATAGTTTATGTCAGTGATGGCGAATCTTTTAGACACTGAGTTCCAAACTGCGCGCAAGCGCATGCCCAAACTGAAAGATGTGCGACCGCATGAACATGCACACGCATGGACATGCATGTGCATACACGGACATGCATGCATGCGCAGCAGAGACCTGAAGATTGGCTGGCCGGCGGGAAGTGGGGCATCCCAACATTGGCAGCGCGGCAAGAGATAATATCTTTTTCTTTTGTGAGCTTCTGTTTCGTCGTTTGCAGGGAAACAGACGCTCACAAAAGAAATGCCACGGAGATCTGACCTGGGGTGACGGCGCGTGTACCAGCAGAGAGGGCTCTGTGTGCCACCTGTGGCATGCATGCCATAGGTTTGCCATCAAGGCCTTATGCAGTAAAATCAAGGCAAGGCTATCTTAAAACTCTTTTTCCTTTCCTTCCCTATGGTTAAGTTGTCACTTATTGTTTCTTTTATGTGCTAATGGCTCTTGTGTACTTTCACCAACTTAATCTCCATTTTCCTTTAGACTGACTTGCTGCCTTTGCAGGTTGCTTGGGATAGAGATATGGGCCCTCAAGTCAAATATTTAAGCCCTTGGCATGACATTGGACTCTCTCCTTTTCTTTCCAAGTCCCTGACAATAGGCTTTCCGTTTTTTGTAAGACGTTGACATATACCTGAAACACAAGATCCTCTTCAGCAATATTACATTAGATTACTTAGAAGCATCCAGTTTCAACCCTGCAAAAAAGAAGTTCATGTTCATAATGTTAGGCTTTGCTGGGAACTCTTAAGCATGGTCCTTATACATTACAAAACAAGCTGTCAGGATTTTCTTATGGGTTCCAGTATTGGAGGAGACCATTTACAACTCATCACAACAGCCTGCAGAGTCACTGAGCCAGCCTGGGTTGCCCTAGCAATAGCACTTAGACTTATAAACCGCTTCCCAGTGCTTTACAGCCCTCTCTAAGCAGTTTACAGAGTCAGCATATCGCCCCCAACAATCTGGGTCCACATTTTACCAACCTTGAGTCAACCTTGAGCTGATCAGAATGGAGCTGCTGGCAGTTGGCAGAATTAGCCTGCAATACTGCATTCAAAACCACTGCACCACCACGGTTCTTAAGAATCTTTTTGTCCTGAATATCACCCTGCTTAGTTCATGTGGGCTTGGAGGTAGGGAGGTAGGGTGAGCTGACCAGCTACCTGAAAAATGTCAAGATCTGCAACAGCTATTAACCTTCCATGGATTTCCCTTTGGTTCTATGCAGTGGAGACTAGACTATATGTTTGGTGGAACCTTACCTCAATTTGATCCCTTAAAAAAAGCCTGAACTTGGCAGAAAGGGTTCTGTGATCACTACCAGTAAACAGGAAGCAAACTCAACAGTCTTCCTTAACAGTTCTGCCCCTTTTAATCCTTCCTCTGTGATAGAATACACTGTTTAAATAAGGTCCAGGTACAATGTGAGAAGCTGCAAAAGTACATGACACCTGGTGTTTTATCTACTGTTTTGAAAACATGCTGAATTATTGAGAAGAAAGCATTGCACAGGTTGTGCTATTGTTTTATATGCATTTGCCAAGGAAAAGTCTCATTGAATGCAAAAAGGGTACCTTCTGAAAATCTTGATTCATTGGGCTGGTTTTTTCTTCTTTTAATTTTATTTACAAATTACAAGAAAAGTTCATCAAACACTAAAACTCATGCAGTGAAACAGCATTTATACCGGAAAAAAAACCGAAACAAAAAAAGAAAAACCCCAAATAAATTAAGAGAAAAAGAAAAAAAATACCTTATTTTATATTATCAGTAGTCATTGGTTTACTAGTATGTACATACACTATTATAATATGATTAGTATAAAAATTTATTGTAAAATATTACCAAATCTTTGCCATAGTTACACAATATTGCTTTAGCCTTTGATTATTAGGAAATATTGTTTTTTTCAAACAGTACATCTTACATTTCTGGAAGCTACTCCTTAACATCACTTTTCTGATTTTTCAGTATGATTTTCCTAGCCATTTCCCTGCTCAATGCCACCATAATTCTTGACAAACAGTCAGATTCCAACGCTTAAGCATATAGGTCAACATGACATTCAACACAATAGGAAAAATCTTTAATGTTTAAAGATTATCATTATAAATTCCCCATATATATTAACACATATTCCCAAAAGTTATATGATCATGTTTGATGATGATGATAATGATGATGATGTTATCCATTCAATCATGTCCGAGTCTTGGCCATTCTATGGGCCAGGTCTCTCCACATTTTGAGCCTTTATAACTTTCTACATGCTGAATAGAAGAGGACAATTATCTTATGAGCAGAAAGTGTAGGTTGATGACGATGGCAGCTCCAAAGGACCATTCCAAGCTGGTAAGCCCTGTCAGTGACAGGAGATCCAATGCTTGAGAGAGGCTGCTGATCAGATCTTCTTTGGACTTTCCATCCTGGGATTAGATGGATTATCCAGCTCTTCCTGTTAGGTTTATTATACCATGAGAAAGTAAAATACATTTCCTAGCCAATGCAAACACTGCTTCTAGAGTTGTAGATGGGTTTTTGTTTTTTTGGTCATGGTGTCTAGCCCTTTTTAACACAATAGGAAAAATGGAATGCACTTGAGTCTTCAAGGAGTACAAACTTGGCTTTGCAAGTCATCTGGCAAATGTAAACATCTCCTCTTAGTATTATCCCTCTTCATATGCGTCAAGTGTGCTATCCATTTCAAAATAAGAATCTTTTATTTCAATATAAATTCAACTTTCACTTTGGTCTCTAAAATTGAAAATTTTTTTTTGCTGATATGAACAGAATGCAACAGAAGGCAAAAATTATCTCTGAATTGTATGGGTGCATGTATGAGGGTGGAGATGGAGATGATTTCAAATTTTTACTATCTAGCAAGATACCTGTATTCATTTGTTATGTTTATAGACTATTTTTTAAAATATATTTTAGGAACAACATCTGTGGTCTTTACTATGCATCCTAGTTCCCAGTCCTCTCTACTGGGAGCTATCATTGTGGCCAGTGTTGTGAGTTTGACTGTCATCTAATATATTTGGGATTTACGTAATGAAAACGGCTAAATTTCAGTTGTGGAGTGACTCCTAGTAGGCAGGAGAGTAGTAATGAGAAATAGGAAATGTACCATAGTTTTCAAACCTAATGCTACTTAAGGGCCTCTGTGGCTCAGACTGCTAAGACAGTCTGTTATTAACACAGCTGCTTGCAATTACTGCAGGTTCTAGTCCCACCAGGCCCAAGGTTGACTCAGCCTTTCATCCTTTATAAGGTAGGTAAAATGAGGACCCAGATTGCTGGGGGCAATAAGTTGACTTTGTATATAAATATACAAATAGGATGACACTATTGCTAACATAGTGTAAGCCGCCCTGAGTCTTCGGAGAAGGGCGGGATATAAATGGAAATAAAAAAAAATACTATATATCCATTTCCCCCTATAGTTCTATAGTTGGAATGTCACCTGTGGGATATGATAACTTTAGGGGGGGTTTTCTCCTTCAATTCAGTTAGCTGAACAAGCAGAAACAGCAGGCTCACATTTTGTGGGATAGGTTTATTTCTTTCCAACTGAATTCTATTACTTTTTCCCTACAGACAAAGTGCTCCTAGCAAAGTTTTTCTGGAAATACCACAGTTTTTGAAAGCCTGTCGAAGACTCTTGGTTCTCTGGCTATCTGGTGTTCATGAGAAGGAGCCATCGCTAGGAAACTGTGCCCAGGAGTCATTTCTAATTACATATGGGCTATGTTCAAATATGAAGTTTACTTAGTATTTTTCCAACAAGAGGTTTTTGTTTTTTTTAAAGGGTTGCTTAATCTTTTCTTTTCAGGATCTTATGCTCTCAAGGTGACAAAAGTTTCCCAAGCACTGCAACCTTTCAACTCAACAGGAAAGAACATGCAGTATTTTTCCTTTCCTTAAGAGAACTAATATTTATGCATACCGCCATCATGTCCTACACAATTTTTAAAACTCTAACAACCTCTCCCCCCAAAGATACATACAGACACACACAGAGAGACTCAGAGACACACACACCCCTCTTATTTTGCTTGCTGGAATCTGAGCAGTGGCATACAACTGCATTTAACTCATTGCTTCTCACAAGCATTTCTAGACGAGAGCCAACAGAAAAACAGGGCTTTTGCAGTAACAATATTCTTTTCCAAATTCCAGAGCAGTGACAGTGCAATGGTTTGGATGCCACCCTAAATCATAATCTGCTAGATGAGAGAAAATACGAAGCAATGCAAATCTCCATATGCCAGAAGAATGCTTGAGATATGTGGATGGAAAACTTTTCCTTTTGTGAAATAACCTAACATTTATGTAGCCCAAGACTTTGGTTGGGTGATAATTGCCATAAGGTTTACTGGATCCATAGCAATAATTGCCATGACATGCCACTGTAAATTAGTTGTTTCAATATTTAGCCTCTCCCTGCAAATGCATTAAAGTTAGCCTCCTATTAAATGCTTCAGTAGGTAGGATACAGTGCTAGGGTATCCAATCAAGAATATTCTTTTGGCTTTAACAACGTATTTCTAACAGCCCAAATCTTACTTTTGGTTTTCAGATTCTTATTAATATATTGGCTAATATTGGCAAGGGGATGTGGTTATAAAGTATCAGTTCCCTAGATTATTTATTTTATTTATTTTATTTATTTATTTTGTCACAACATCATACAAAAAGATTATATAGTATATACACATATAAACATATATAGGAAGAAGAAAAGAAAAACAATAGGACAGGAACGGTAGGCACGTTTGTGCGCTTATGCACGCCCCTTATGGTCCTCTTAGGAATGGGGTGAGGTCAATAGTAGAAAGTTTTTGGTTAAAGCTGTTAGGATTATGGGAAGAGACCACAGAGTCAGGTAAAGTATTCCAAGCACTGATGATTCTGTTGCAGAAGTCGTATTTTCTGCAATCTAGATTAAAGCGGTTTACATTAAGTTTAAATCTATTGGTTGCCCTTGTATTATTGCAATTAAAGCTGAAGTAGTCTTTGACAGGAAGGACATTACAATAGATGATTCTGTGAGCTAAACTTAGGTCTTGTCGAAGGCGACGGAGTTCCAAGTTTTCTAAGCCTAGGATTTCAAGTCTGGTGGGATAAGGTATTTTGTTGTTTTCAGAGGAATGGAGAACTCTTCTTGTAAAATATTTCTGGACACGTTCAATTGTATTGATGTCAATACAATACAATACAATACAATCAATTGTATTGATGTCAATACAATACAATCAATAAAATAGATTATGTCTAGGTATCTGCAGGAAATTTTGGACAATGTTTTGGGGTAGCCCAAATATTAGTTATAGGGTGCATTGATTCCTTATTTGTAATCACATATGAAAAGCATTACATAAAAACATTGCTTTCAACTGGGGAACATCACTGCGTATCTTGAAGAAGACAATCTCTCAGTGGTGAAAGTGTAGGATGTGAGATGGCACTTTGTGTTTTCTGGGGAAAAGGACATGTCAACTTCTGTTCCTTGAGTCTGTTTATTCAGTGCTGATATGAATCTTCAGAGGAATAAGGAAGAAGGAACTGAGAAGCATGTTCAACCATGTATCTTTTGACCCATTTGGGTGCTCTGGATAAGCCAAAAAACGGAAAGTGAAATTCATTTCATCCATGAATTATGTCTTGCTGAGTACCTGTTCATGTCTTGAGACATCCAGGGTCTGCACTGGAGTAGAAACTGGGCAACTATGAATTCTAGTACTACTTTAGGCAGAAAGCCAGCTGGTTGATCTTAGGCCAGTCCCTCTTTCTAAGCCCTGGGAGGAAAGCATCAAGGGCAAGCCTCTTTCAAAAAATTTGCCAAAAAACCCTGCAGCGTATCTAAGCAGCTGCCAGGAGTGAAGAATGACTTGAAGACAATTCCAATTGTTTTTCCACAATAATGATATATTGAAATAACTTAAATTTAGCCATTTTTGTAATCATTAGAAAACTTATATTCTCTGGAGTGCCTTGATAATACTACTGTCTGGATTTTTAATATTAACATCAAGAAAGATCCAGCTATAAATCCAGTTTCTACCTTCTTGGAGTGAACTTTATATGGGGCATAACCATTAAACCCAAAGTACATTTCTTTCATGCTTCCATTCACTTTATGGAGCTGGTACAAGAGAACAATATGCAGAGCAACTTTTGTGGCTTTTTAAGTATGTCCCTCCCTTCCCAAACTGACTGGAGAAATTGCTTCTTTATGTTTATTTTACAGCATATATTTGTAGGTGGGGTGAAATGTAAAAATGTTTGCTACCGGTTCTGTGGGCGTGGCTTGGTGGTCATGTGACCAGGTGGGTGTGGCCAACTTGACGTCACTCACTGTTAGAGCCAGGAGCTGCACATTTTGAAGCACATTCTGCCCTTCTGAAGCCCCAGTGCTTTGAGTTTCCCTCCACCACCCAAGCAAACATCGAAGCTTTCTCTTGCAGAAGCAGAATACAGGCACAGGAATGGAAAAATGGGGGGGGGATGTGTGGGGGGGGAATGGGGAGGAGAAGGTGTAAGAAGTGGAATCCAGGCACAGAAATGGAAAAACAAGCCTTCTGGGAGCAAAAACGGATTACCCCCCCCCCCGTTTTTGCTTACACCCTTTTTTGCCTAGCAGGCTTCAGCAGTCAAGCCTGCTGACAGCAAAAACAGACTCCTCCAACCCCACCCCCGTAAAAAAAAGGCTCTGACAATCGCGCGCCACAGCTGTGATCATCAGAGCTTTTTTTTACCTTTTAAAAACATTTTTTTCTATCGGCTCAGGCGAATAGGTTGTAAAAAAATGCTTTTAAAAGTAAAAGAAGAGGCTCTGACGATCATGCGCCACAGCTGTGATTGTTGAAGCCTTTTTTTTACTTTTAAAAGCATTTTTTACAACCTATAGGTTGTAAAAAATGCTTTTAAAAGGTAAAAAAAGGCTCTGAAGATCACAACTGTGCCGCACGATCATCAGAGCCTTTTTTTACCCTTTAAAAGCAGGAAGTAACAATACCTGGTGGGGGGATGGAGCCTTGCACTGCCATCACTACCAGTTCTCCGAATCACCTGCCACAATCGCTACCGGATCGCCTGATCCGGTCTGAACCGGGAGTATTTCACCCCTGTACATAGGCAAATGCCATGCATGGCTATGTCAAAGGGGAACATATATCTTTTTGTACATAGTCATCTTCATTATTTATTTTTTATTCATCAGATTTATATACTCTCCCATTTCCCAAATAAACTCTGGGTGATGTAGAGTAAGTCAGTTAAAACAACCGTTAAAAACAATTAGACACAAATAGAAATAAAAATAGAATGCAAAATAAAAACAAAACTGCAGGAGAATGCATGCAATATAAGCTGCAGGAGTCCTGCATGCAATGTAAGCATTTCATAGGTTCTCCATTTCTCTGGAACCCTCAGGCTTGCTGAAATAAACAGGTTTTCAGGGATTTCCTTAATTTTGTCTTCTGTTTTATAAGCAAAACAAAAATATCAGCAGTTGCTTGTTTTGGAAAGCCAATCAGATGCCATGAATACAATGCAAAAGGAAGAAGGGGAGACTGGATTTCAATTCCCTTCTAGCCATTAGGGCAGCTTGTTCATCATTCAGTTAATGTCTGTGGTGAGAATAAAATTATGAGTGGTACCATGATCTTCTTGGAAAAAAAGTGAGATATTCATATTCTAAAAAGTAGTGAACCTAATGAGTGAACCTAATGATTACATGCAGGAAAGGACATCCTTTATTATTATTCTTCCAAACAGCTTCAGTAGTGTTTTGTTTTATATTCTTGTAATTCTATCAGAAAATTTAGCAAAATATTTTGTGACCAACCACTTAAATAGCATAAAGTCTTAGCATCCACATTTCATATGTTAACAACTCTGTATTATTATTCGCATATGAATAACACTGGATGTAGACATTTTGGAGAAGACGTGCCTTATTAACTTGTATTCATAGAGGTTTGAATGAGGGTTAGACTTCCTTCCTTCCTTCCTTCCTTCCTTCCTTCCTTCCTTCCTTCCTTCCTTCCTTCCTTCCTTCCTTCCTTCCTTCCTCTTAATGGTGCTTCAAGGGAAGCTATAATACAGAATACAAAAATAAGACCCTGGAGTATCTTATACAGAAAATATACTGAAACGCTTGGGAGAAAGAAAGCTGAATGAGGTGCCATTATGAAGAAAACAGCAACCTACATTCTTCATGATGGAAGAATTTGGAAGAGGGCATCCTATGGTGATCTCAGTGACAGGCACTGATTGGTATGGGAGATTTTGTGTAATATTAGCATTAACGTTCTGCTTTTACCATAGTGGTGAGAATTATTTCAAGTCACTGATTGGAAAAAATATATGCTCAAAATGGCAACAGCATCTCCTAGTGAGAATTAATGAAATTAATGATAAAATGTATATTGAATTCCAAGTGTTGTGGCATATTAGAGACAACAATTTTTTTATGGCTAACCATCCATGTCTTACCTGTCATAGATAATAACTTCAGCAGCTGCATATAATATTGTTTTGTGTCAGAAATGTCATGTATACTATTAGCTATTGCAAGGAAAGGAAATAGAAGAGAAAGGGGGAAAATGCCATTGTCAATTTAAGTATATTAATCTTTCACATTATTTGTAAAGCAAATAATGGGATGGTATATAAGTCTAGGTGCTATTGCTAAGTGTTATTGCTATTTATGTAATTCATACTAGTATGAATAGGATATCTCTGAAATTGATACTAGTAGTAATAAGATATCTCTTTCTAGGGGTGGTGAAGTAAAGAGGATTGCCCTGCAAGTTGTGGAGAGCCACAACTCTCCTGCTTAACCAAGGGCTTCTTCCCTCTCATCCATGATGAGGAGAAGAGGCAGCCATCATGGCTGCCATGAAGCTGGGACAGCTGAGGCAACAAAGAAATGTGCCAGAGCAGTGTAGATGAACAGTGACTGGAGCTGGGTGAGAAGTTTCCTTTTTTATTTAGACTCTAACCTTTAAAAAAAAGAGAGAGGAAAATCCAGGAAAAGAGACTCTTAGAATTATTTCTTAAAGCAGCAAAATATCATAGAGAGAAAAATCCTAGACCCGAAAGAAAGGAACTAAGGGGAGAAATGCTATAGACCTTTTAAAATATAGAAAATTGGATTTTTAAACTGGGTAGGCATTGTTTTGGAAAGGCATTATAAAATGCTGGAACTATCTACTTGAATCTACTTGAATAGCTGACTTTGCTTCCATAAATTGAACTGAATTTGGATTAATCAATTTATCAGACTTGAAACAACGCTGAAACCTAAGCTGAGGGTACCATCTATTGGTGAATGGAAAATATACCATACCCCTACAAGACTAGGAAAATTCTTGGTAAGAGAAATAAACATTTATCTGGAGGACAATGGACGGTGATACTGACTGTTCTATAATCTACTTTATGATTACTGGAGATTCTATTGTGAGAATAAGGAAGGTTCTTGATTTGTGGAAGCTCCCTGGACTACTTAAATTGAACTGATTAATAATCCTGAAATGTAAAGAACTATGATTATTGAACTTTCTGAGGAATAACATTGGACTTAAATATATTGTTTTTGGACTTGAGCAAGAGTGGGACTTACTAAAATAAGACAAGATGCTCCATCAGGGGAAAATGAGTGAGATTTCAAGAGAAATGGCGTTGATGTTTCAAAGCATTAGTGGTACTATGACAAAGAACCACAGAGTATCTCTCTGTGGTTCTTTGTCATAGAACCTAATGCAAGACATAAATGGGAAAACAGAAAATTGCTAGAACTGATAATGAATGAAGATCAAAAAGCCTAGGAAAGAGAGGAGACAGCAGAAAGAATGGAGGAAAAGATAGAACAGACAAACCAGCAAACAAAGCAAGAAGATGAGAAGGAGAAGACAATGATGATAATAATGACTGATAAAATAAAGCAAGGGAAAAGGACTTTAAGAGATTTAAAAATGGAATAGGATAACCTGGAAGATACTTTTGAAAGGAAGATAGGGTTTGGGTGGACACTCTGAAGATCTGGCAGTTTAGGAGGATAGAGATGGGAGAAATATTCAGACTGAATAGTGAAGACACAGATGCTGATAGAGACAAATATCCAAGAGAGGAGTATGGGAGGCAAGCCAAAAACGAATAAAAATTGAAGTATTAAAATGGGCAAGAGATGATGGATAGCAAGGAATTATTATTACTTTTTTTCTTTTTTCTAATATAATGATGGCCTGATTAAAAACTAAAATAGAGGTAGAAATAAGAAATAAGAATATACACCTTTATATAAAGCAATAGTTAGATGGAAAGATTGGAGGTTGAAAGATGGTATTATTAGGTATGTTTAAATAATAGGATGAATGGTGTATTGTGACTTTGAACAGCCAAATAATGAAGGACTATGTCTTAATATAAACAAGTGTATTAGCACTAGAATTAGTAATGGTGGCCTGACTAGAAGCTAGAATAGAGGTAGAAATAAGAAATAGGGGGAATATTAGCAGATATAATTTTTATGTAATAGAATATACATAATAAGTAATTAATTAGATAGAAAGATTAGAGATTGAAAAATGGTATTACTATGTATGCTTAATAATACCATTGGCATTAAAATGGAACATTGAAATATTGAATAACTACTCTAAAACAATCATGTATATCAATACTAGGATTATATAAATCTGATTAATGTAACAACTATTATTGTTGTTATCACTGCTGTTTGTATCAAAATGAATTATACCCAGGGGCCACACTGTTCATGTATTGATACTGATGTATATTTAAAAATAAAAATCCAATAAAACTTTAAAAAAACGATATCTCTTTCTTTCTACACATTTTAAATATTGGGTAAGTTAACTTCCAGAATATTTTATATAGATCATATTAACGTAATCCAGTGCATTATAAGGCATGTTTCTGAGTTAGATCCCCCCCCCAATTCTATGAAGGGTAGAGGAATTCACATCTACTGTAGGTCCCAGCTGTTAATATCCTTTCACATCTCGAGTGGCAGGGTCTCCCAAAGCTATACTGAAGATAAGAAAACAAAAGCACCTTTAAAATCCAAATCCCCAAAACTTTAACCTTAGACTGTCTACTGTAGACTTCACCCCATTCCTATGAGGTCTGTAAGGGGCAAGCATAAGCACACCAGCATGCCTACCGTCCCTGTCCTAATGCTTTCTTTTATTCATACTCTTTACATGTGTTTATAATTATGTTTACACTTGTAGCTGTCATAAAATACATGCTTGATGAAAAAAAAATCATTTTTAAAAAAAAAAACATATTAATTAGCCACAATGGATTTCAGTGGTTAAACATGTTATCTATAGACAACATTTTTGGTAATAAGATCCATTGCAACTCCTTGTTATGATTGATAAGGCTGGATTACACCATGGGGAGAAACTCTGGTTCCTTAATTAAATCCACTGTGAGCTTGCTACAAACAATAACTTTGCTGAAATTAATAAAGATTTCTGGATATTAGAAAGTGCACTCAAAATAGTGAAAACTAAATTCAGGATTATGTACGTGGGAGTCAGGCTGGATCTTTAATTAACCTATTTTCACTCATGTGTTCTGAATGATCATTTCTGTGCTATCTTTACTTGTGTTTCTGTGAAATGTTTTTTGAAGTGTAATTCCAGCCTGCGCTTCTTGCAGATGAAAGAAGGCTAGGGATTAAAATAGAAACAGCTGAAAAACAGAATAATTTATAAAATAAAGTTGCATTTCCCTAGGAAAAAATGAATTATCGGGACCTTTTTCATTCAGGGTTCAAACCTAGGAATCGGATGGAGACTGCATTAGTTGTTCAGGTAGATGCCATTTATTGGAATCTTAGTAGGGGCAGAGATAGAAGCACTCTTTTTGGTTCTCTTGGTGGTTTTTGATACCATTAACCATGTATCCTGGGTTAGGTTTAACACCACTATTTTACAAGGAGGAAGAGAGGGGAGGGAGGTGGCCTGTTCCATGACTTGGTGGTCCTCTTAAACTCACAGCTATTGTTGGATGGCATGTGGAAGCTGTGACTAAAAGAGTTTTGCCCGACTTTATTTCAACTTTCTTGAAGAGGATGGATCTGGATAGAGCATTGCCACCTTATCACCACATGGTTAAACTTCTTCAATATATTCTACATGGGAATGCCTTTGAAAACATTTTAGAAAATAAAATTGACGCAAAATGTAACAGTCCATTTGTTGACTAGTGCTAGGCACTTTGATCCCAGTATACAGTATATATACTGCATTGCCTATAGGTTTTCAGGTACTAGTGGTAGTTTGATCACTAGTCCCATAAGGTTGGACACCAAGGTTCTTGCAGGATCACCAAACCAGAGTCAATTTTTACAAAGATAAACTGCTGCTGATGCCTTATTCAGGTGCAGATTTTTAAGGCTGAAAAGCGATGATGATGATGACGATGACAATGGCAGCTAAACTGGCCCCATTGATGATGGCTGCTGGAAACTAAGACTAAACTCTTCTAGACAGCATGGGCGAACTGATTGTTCCTCATCATTATTATGTTTTATGTTGTTACTATTACTGTGGTTTTTAAGGATAAGAATTGTTTTCTCTTTTAATGTTATTAAGGCTGTGGGTTACATTTATTACATTTGCCTTTTCTTTTCCATGGAAGTTTTATTACATTTTATTTTGCTATAAGTCACTGGGAGTCCGAATAATCTTGATGATAATGATATAGCACATTTATGTACCTGTCTGTATCTGATGATGATTGAAGATGCACCTGTCTGTAGCTACAGACAGGTACATCATTAATGTACTACAATGCGCTACAGATAGGTACATTGTTGATGTACCTGTCTGAACCTGTCTGTCTGCACCTGTCTATAGCACATTATTCATCAAACATTTCAAGGCAAAGAATTTATTTTTCATATGACTCAATATTTAAGCAACTAATTTCCAATATTGACAATTATTGTTGCACTATTTGTCTGTTAATTGACATTTTGGATGTGCATTCTAACAAACCTGAAATTGACATGAGATGGTGTTGCTGAATATAAAAAAAAACTTTGATACACTGCAATCCAAATATGGATTTCCCACTTTTTTATTAATTGGATTAAAGTATGGTATTAAAAGGGTTGTTACAGATGGAATTATTAACTAGTCTTATGGAACGTATCAAGAATGCTTTTTATCTCTTCTCACATTTAATTTGACAAAAGAAACATTGACCTCTTTTGTCAAGCAAGCAAAGACTATTCTAGATATAAATGTAGCTGGACTCCTACATACATTGTTATTATATGCTGATATTGTATTAAATGTTGTGCAAATTTGCTAATATTAAAGATCCAGTTTACTGTTAGTCACTGATGTACCATAACTTCCTACTAAGTTGGTAAACACCTTTTCTAAGGATTATACCCAGATATATAAACACCTTTTATAAGGATTATACCCAGCATATTTGAAACCTGAAACTATTAAGAATCAATCTGAATGGACTACTCAACCTTTGTTGAATATGAACTGGAATATTTTTTATATCAAACCTGATTGACTGTATTTGACCCTCAGTTCAAATGCTTTTAAAAAGAAGAGACATAATGTATTTAAGTATGGGTAGGAATTGTTTTCTTTCGGGAGTACAACACCAACATCATATGAGGCTATTTACTGTTAGCTATTGTTAATAGAAACTCTCTTTGAAATCCACTAACTGATAGCTTCCATGAAGCCAGATTGATCTGGCATATAGGAGTCATGAATCCATCACATTTATTGGCCAATATAGCTGAGAAGAATTTTATGTCGTGTAAAACACGATATGACTGGAGATGGTGACTGAGTTATGCACGGCCATAACCGCAAGCCTGAAACAATGGACTGCATCTTTCCAATCAGGATAATATTGAATGATACCATGCTACCCAATGTGGGAGTCTGCTGTAAAAGTATCCATTCTTAGGGGGTTTCCCAAATTAATTTATATTTTCCTTCTCTACTCTCACATCTTATTAGAAATTGAGGCTGAATACTTGAAGGAATGAGCTTATATGTTTTAAGTTAATTATATTAAAAACTGTATTAAACCTACATGTGTTAGGACTGAAGGAGTTGTAAATTGGGGAGAAAAAATGAAATGATTACAGAATATTTCCAAATACCAGAGGATCAATGGCAAAAATATTGGATTTTGCTTTTTTTTTTTTTATTTGCATTTATATCCCGCCCTTCTCCGAAGACTCAGGGCGGCTTACACTATGTTAGCAATAGTCTTCATTCTATTTGCATATTTATATACAAAGTCAACTTATTGCCCCCCAACAATCTGGGTCCTCATTTTACCTACCTTATAAAGGATGGAAGGCTGAGTCAACCTTGGGCCTGGTGGGACTAGAACCTGCAGTAATTGCAGGCAGCTGCTGTTAATAACAGACTGCATTAGCAGCCTGAGCCACAGAGGCCCTGAATTGCTTGAATTGAAAGAACATCCACCTTGCTCAACAAATGAGTTCTCATTTAGCCCTGGTTTTTTTAGCTGTTCAACAGTAAAGGAACAAGCATGGAAAAGATTAGCATGTGGTAGAGCAGTCATAAAGGTCTTGGAAAATACATATTTTACAAAGATCAGAACTGTAGAAGCCATGGTATTCTCTATGACATTCTATGGAAGCAAAGTTGGACTTTGAAGAAGTCTCTGTTCTGATGTAAACCACAGGTTAAGTTTAGTCCCCAGATGCTCATTAAAATTATCAAAACTTTGAAAACATCTCCCTGAAGAGGCAAGATGTTTAGAGCAAGATTAGAAATGTCCCTTGGAAAGTCTGCCAAGGCTCTCTTTAGACCTATTTTACCATCAACTGTTCGACTTGCCTCTAAGGATGATTAATCCCCATTGGGTGGGATGGAAGGTGATAACAAAATACACAGATATGTACTTCATTAATATGCTCCTTTGGGTTCAGAATTGCTGAATGTAGTTGAGTGAAATTAATATGGTTCCAATAGGTGGTCTCAGTAGCACATAACCCACAATAGATTCATTTTGTGGTCGGAGCTGCCGTCTCTCTATAAATACTGGTGAGGTGGTGTGGAGTGCTGGCTTTGTTGCTGTAAGTGGGTTGGTTGGCTGTGTTGTTACATCTTGATTGGTTGATGGAGTTGATGTTTGCAGATTAGTCGGCTGTTTCATAGCATCCTATGTGGGTGTGGTCCTAGTTGTGTGCCATGAAAGAAAAGAAGCCAGCTTGGCTCCTACTTACAACCATGAAGCAGATGTTGGAATACATGCTATGGAGACTGGTATACATTTCATAGTCAAACAAGTTGCTGGGAATGTCCCCCCCAGTTCATGAAGGAGACACAGGAGTTGAGGGTGTTCCTGGAGACCTGGCGGAGGGAGGAAAGAGGAGATGCTGTCACCTAGTTGGGTCATGAAAGGTCTGCAAGAAAACAACCAAGTTCAAAGAGCACCAAGGAGCTCACAACTTCAGGATTGTCCAGAACCTCTTTGCATTCTCCAGAGTGTCCACGTGGTACAACCACGTTGCTCTGAGTGAAGATGAGGGTAAAGAGTTGTCTGATTGAGAAGGGAGCATGAAGAGACCAGGAGCTCAGGTTACCCAGCCCTTCAACTCATCTCTTTTGTCTGATAATTTGACAGTTGTATGAATAGGGGAACAAGGCTGTTCAGGATGTTTTCGGTCACATTACTATTACGTATCTCCTTCAGTCCATTCAGAAGACCCCCCAAAATAGAGAGTGAGGTATTCCTCAATTCAATGTCATCCTACGAAGGAAGAGAAACAGGTTAGTCCCTCCAATAGGAGAAAATGGATGTAGCTCAATGCTGAACTGTTGGGTTCTTGGGGTTGTTGGTGGCTGCCATGCAGAAGGTTCTTGAAGTTTGCAGGAGAACACACAAGTTCAGAGCACACCTATTCCCAGTTCAATGTCCATGAAGATGGTCAATCATCCAGGTCATGGTTGCCCCGAAGATACTTTTGAAAAAGGCAACTGGACTTTCTTTTTCCTTGAAGACCTTTCACTTCTCATCCAAGAAACTTTTTCAGTTCTGGCTGAATGGTGGAGGATGGAAAAATTTACCTTCCTTGCAGTCATCTGGTCGTTTCTTCTAAAGACAGAGTGTTAACGACCAGATGATGACAGGAATAGAAGTCCTTCCATCCTCCACCGTTCAGCAGCTCTCCACTAGATATACTATTAATGAGCACTCTGAACATACTCATCAACCCAAGTACGTATCTGTTTAGTTGTCCCAAAGGTGCTTTTTCAAAAGGCAACTAGACTTTGTTTTTCCTTGAAGACGTTTCACTTCTCATCCGAAGCTTCTTACGTCTGCTAATCAGAACTGAAGAAGCTTATTGGGTGAGAAGAGAAACCTCCTCAGGGAAAAACAAAGTCTGGTTGCCTTTTGAAAAAGCACCTGTGGGGCACCCATGAGCTGGATGACTGAGAATCTCTTCAGATATATCTGTTTAATCTGTCCTGTCTTCATTTAGCAAGCTTCATCATTGGGTGCTTTGTCTAATCCAAATTGGGAGCCTCGGACAGCAGGCCGGTGAGCATGGTGTTGCAGGTGGTCGCCACCTGGTGATAAAGATCCTAAAAGAATGTCGGAAGGAAGAAGTGGCGTAAAGGAAGGAACAGCATCTAAATGAGGAAGAAATCCAGGGGCGGGGAACCTATGGCCCTTTTAATACCACTGGGGGACTGCAACACCCAACAATCCTGAGCCGGCCATGGACTTCTGGGAGTTGAAGTCCACAAGTCTGCAGTAAATGGAGTGGCCCACCTTGCAGGGCTGATTTTTCTTCCAGAGTTGGAGGAAATGCTTTCTCGGCTGAACACAAGGAACAAAAGGACTTCCTTCCTGTTATCTTTCAGAAAAGAAAAACTAAAAGGTTGAATGCCTTTCTTAACAGTTTTGGGGTATTTAAATACAGGCAGTTCTCAATTTACAACTGAGCCCAAAATTTCCATCGCTAAGCGACACATTAGTAAAGTTAATTTTGCCCCCATTTTATGTCCTTTCTTGCCGCTGTGGTTAAGCAAATCACTGCGGTTGTTAAGTTAATCACACGGTTCTTAAGTGAATCCAGCTTCCTCATTGACTGGTCAGAAGGTCACAAAAGGGGGGTCACATGACCCCAGGACTCTGTGCCCATCATAAATCTGAATCAGTTGCTAAGCAACTGAATTCTGAGGGTTCTCTCAGACTACCTACGAATCGTAGCTAATGCATGCAAAACATGGTTGTTCTGCCCCACCATGGCCCTTCTTTTGTTCGGGGGCAAAGGGGGGAGATGGGAATTGGTCTTGAGAAGACTCTTCAAGCAGAACGTAAAAGAGAAGTGGAGGAAGAGATGGTGGGGAAAACCCTATGGAGATGTTTAGGACTTAAAAATAGATAGTCCTATGCTCCAGAAACATAGAATGAGAAGTGGATGCATACTTTCAGAATCAAAGATGAAGGGACAGACCAAGGTGCCAGTGGGCTCGATGGATGGATCCAGAATTTTTGAGGAGAACTTGAATCACATTTATCACATCCTTGTTTTTCTAGGTGGAACTCATATGGCTTTGCTCTATCTGGACTGCTCACCTGTGTTTGAATGAATTCCCCTGGGCTGTCCGCTTTGAATCAGGTCATCTTGAAGAATAGAATAGAATAGAATAGAATAGAATTTTTATTGGCTAAGTGTGATTGGACACACAAGGAATTTGTCTTGGTGCATATGCTCTCAGTGTACATAAAAGAAAAGATACGTTCATCAAGGTACAACATTTACAACACAAATGATGGTCAGTATATCAATCTAAATCATAAGGATTGCCAGCAACAAAGTTATAGTCATACAGTCATAAGTGGAAAGAGATTGGTGATGGGAACGATGAGAAGATTAATAGTAGTGCAGATTCAGTAAATAGTTTGACAGTGTTGATGGAATTATTTGTTTAGCAGAGTGATGGCCTTCAGGAAAAAACTGTTCTTGTGTCTAGTTGTTCTGGTGTGCAGTGCTCTATAGCGTTGTTTTGAGGGTAGGAGTTGAAACAGTCTATGTCCAGGATACGAGGGGTCTGTAAATATTTTCACGGCCCTCTTCTTGATTTGTGCAGTTTACAGGTCCTCAATGGAAGGCAGGTTGGTAGCAATTATTTTTTCTGCAGTTCTAATTATCCTCTGAAGTCTGTGTTTTTCTTGTTAGGTTCCAGAACCGAACCAGACAGTTATAGAGATGCAAATGACAGACTCAATAATTCCTCTGTATCTTGAAAGCTGGCAAGGAAAACACCTTCTGGATGGTTTTCCTCACCAGCTTTGACCTCATCTCCGCGTTCAAGGGGGGTTTCATGCGGCTGATGAAAGACAAGAAAAGAGGTGAGGTGAGAAGATCACATTGGGCTAAAAGGGACCTCGGATGTCTTCTATGCGGCTGTTGCTTTCTTTTTGTTTTTAAAAATTTTTTTTTTAAAAAACAGTACATAATCCGTAGTTCAGTGTATCATCTGAGTACATCTTTTGTGTCATCTTTTTGTTCCTCCAGTGTTAATCATTTCATAATATCATTGTTCCATTTATTCTAACATTTCTCCCACTTTTCTTGCTTTACTAAGAATACATACTACAGCCGTTGCATGATGGTCCTTAAACCATCCCAGTCATATGGTTGTCCACTCTTTTCTTGGAAACTTCGAGTGATGGAGTACCCCCAACCTCTGGAGGCAAACCGTTCCACTGATTGACTGTTCTCAGTGGCAGGAAATTTCTCCTGGATCTCTCTTTGATAAGCTTCCATATATTGCTTCTTATCTAGCTCTCAGCTACTTTGGAGAGGAGGTTGACCCACTCCCTTCTGTGAACGGCCCTCAAATATCAGAACTCTGCTATCATGTCCCCCCCAGTCCTTCTTTTCATTAAACTAGACTTACCCAATTCCAGCAACTGTTCTTCAAATGTTTTAGCCTCCAGTCCCCTAATTATCTTGGTTGCTCTTCTCTGCACTCTTTCAAGAGTCTCCACGTCTTTTTTATATGGTGGTCTCTCTCTCTCTCTCTCTCTCATCTATCTAATCTACTAGACCAGGCCACCAGAAACACTCCCACCAAGACAGACAAGGTAAGCCATGAATTTGAATTTAAAGTGAGAGCAAACCCCGCTTCCTTTTAGCCCTGATGATGTTACCTAGTTGGGTCATGAAATGTCTACAAGAAAACCACCATGCTGAGAGAAAACCAAGGACCCCTCACATCTAAAGAAGCATGCTCACCTACTTTCCCAGATCTGAACTGCCCAGATTGCCAGCGTGCAAATTCTTCACCCTTCCAAATTTTGGGGCTGACCTGCTAACTCAGTGCATGCTCTACAGGAGGGGCATCAAACTCAATGCCCCTGGCATGGATGTGGCCCACAATGTGGTCGGATCTGCCCTGTAGTTCCGAGAGGCATCCCTTCCTCAGCGATCATATGACCATATTTCGGTCACTTGGGAACCAGCTTGCATTTATGGGAGTTTGCAGTGTCCCGTGACCATGATTTAAGTCAGGGATGGCAACTGTGGCCTCTTTACGACCTATGTAAAATTGGGAAGCCAGATTCACTTAACAACCGTGCGAATAATTTAAGGAAAATGATTTGGCTAACAACGGTGGCAAGACAGGTTGTACAATGAGCAGAATTCACTTAACAAATGTCCCACTTAACAGCAAAAACCTTTTAAGCTCAATTGATTGGTATTCAATTTGATTCAAATTCACTTTCAAAAATAAATACGCCCAGGAGCACTTGCCTCCCCTCCCTCTCCCCTCTTACAATGATGTTTGTGACCAGTTCCTCTTTATGGGGCAAATGGACGTCTTGCCTCCTGCTGTAGGCAACAGCTCTGATGATAATGTTGGTGGACCTCATGAAGGCTTTCTTCAGCCCTTCGTCCTGGAAAGCCCCAGTGGGAATAGGGTGGGGTGAAAAGAAACCAGAAGGAAGAAGATACATTTATTTATTTAAACCTTTACATAGCCGTTTGTCTTTGGTTGAACCTTGGGGGGCTCCCAATCACAACATCACTGGACAGTCTGGGTTCTAGTCCTGCCTTAGGTATGAAAGCTGGATTGGTAACTTTGGGCCAATCACCTGGAGACTGTGAGTTCTAGTCCTGCGTTAGGATGAAAGCCAGCTGAGAGACATTGGGCCAATCACCAGGGGATGATGAGTTCTGGTTCCGCCTTAGGCATGAGAGTCAGCTGGGTGAGTTTGGGCCAGTCCCTCATTCTCAGTCCAACACACGTCACAGAGCTGTTGTTGTGTGGAAAGGAAGAAAGAGTATAATGCACATGCGCTGCCTTGGCTATAATAAATGCAGCATGACCATTGATCCACCTCCTCCTCCTTTCCCACAACATGCTAGTTGGGTCATGAAATTTCTGTAAGAAAGCAACCAAGCCAAAGACTCCAGATTATAATTGTTCTCGTAATTAAACTCAGCATTAAGAGAAGTATAGGGTGGAAACCAGCCTACCTTGTTCATGGTGCAATACTGCCTTAGAATTTCAGAAACGATGTTGTCCAAGTGAAACACCATGTCTTCTGCTTGGGATCCAAGGACTGCCTGGCCGTAACAGAGTATTAATGTTGTCCGAATCTGTCTCTCGGAGAGGGTCTGTGAGTCCTGTTAGTACAAAGATGAGGCGGTCAAACTATTTTCCAAAGCATCAGAAAACAAGACAAGAAACAATGGATGGAAACTGATGGAGCTTCTTAGACATGTAGGCCATGTTTGTCCCAAAGTTGCTTTTTCCAAAGGCAACTGGACTTTGTTTTTCCTTGAAGAGGTTTTGCTTCTCATCCAAGAAGCTTCTTCAGTTCTGGCTGAAGCTTCTTCAGTTCTCACTTTGGACAAAACAGAAGAAGCTTTTTGGATAAGAAGCAAAATGTCTTCAGGGAAAAACAAAGTCCAGGCCTTTGGAAAAAGCACTGTTGGGTCTACTTGAAATGTTTGTTGGGGCAACTCATAATCTTCTCTAGCCTTATAAAATAGTTCCCCAGGAGATGGAGGTGGAGAATTTCCAGCACCACCTACATCCTCGGTGCTGGTCTCAGGTCTTCGAGATCTATGACCAATCTGAGGAGACCAGATTGCCTGGTGCATAAGTCCTTCTAAGCACATAGGACTTTCCTTCCCAGAATCCCCCAGCCTCCTTCTGTACTGAGTTTCAGACCTTGCAACCCCATCCCTGGTCTTACCTCAATCGGGGCTTCAACCGCAGAAGGTGCGTTTGGCTGCCTGAACTGACCAGCCTCTTTCAGGGCCACCAGAATTTCCGGCAGGTGGCAAAAGGCAACCATTCGAATAGTTTCCAAGATTCCCTAGGCCAAGGGATATTTGTGAATTAGGACATTTGCACATTTCCTTTTTTTTTATCTTCCGCTTTCTCCTCCCCTTCTCCATCTCCTCCTGCTCCTCCTCCTCTCTACAAACCCTGGGCCCTTCTAGCTCTGATGAAATTACCTAGCTGGGTAATGAAATGTCTGCAACAAAACAACCAAGCACAGAGAGCACCAAGGACTCTCCTCCTCTCTGTAATCCCCATCCTCTTCTAGCACTGATGACGTTACCTAGGTAGCTGGGTAATGAAACATCTACAAGAAAACTACTGAGTTAAGAGAGTTCCAAAGACCCCACAGTTCTTCTCCTCTCCTCCTCCTCCTCTCCTCCTCCCCCTTCATCTCCACTCTGCAAAACCTGTTCCCTTCTAGCACTGATATCGTGACCTAGTTGGGCCACTAAACGTCTGCAAGAAAGCATCCAAGGTAAGGACCCCACAAAGATAGAAGTCTCAGCCCCTGCAAGCATCCCACTCCCACTCACCTCTCGGTCTGTTTCTTCCTGCAATGAAAAACCTAGGAGGCTTCTGAGCTGGTCTGTCACTAGGTCTTTCTCTCTTGAATTTCGGAGTTTAACCCCGTAGTGTTTGTAGAGGGTAATCTGAAGGTGGGAAAAAGAGTCCTAGGGAGCGCCACCAATCGGCCAGGAAAAGGAAATATAGGACACATTATGATAAAAAATGGGCTCCCTGTGGTCAAGCGCAGGGAAAGTGGTTCCAGGTGACCTGATCAGGGAGATGAGCAGCATATAAATCTAATAAGTCAATAATTGCCATTTTGACTTTTCTTCTTCTTCTTAAAAAGCTACTTTAACACCTCCATCCCCATAGGTACCCTTGATAATTCTCTGTTTGGGGGTCCTGATATGCTTTATGGTTTCTGTGGAGATCTGGCAGCTTCATCTTTTTAAATGCATTAGCTCTCCTTGGTGGATTGCTGTCCCTTTTGGCATTCCAACTAACCATGGGGCCAATTAGCCATGGGTTACTTGCCGTGGCCAACTCACCAGGGAACAAGAGTCACACTAATAGCAGGGTTCCAATATCTCAAGGGTTGCCACAAAGAAGAGGGGGTCAGCCTATTCACCAAAGCACCTGAAGGCAAGACAAGAAACAATGGATGGAACCTTATGAAGGAGAGAACCAATCTAGAACCAAGGACAAACTTCCAAAGAGTGAGAACAATTAACCAGTGGAACAGGTTGCCTCCAGAAGTTGTGGGTGCCCCATCACTGGAAGCTTTTAAGAAGAAATTGGACAACCATTTGCTTGAAATGGTAAAGGGTTTCCTCCTTGAGTCGGGAGTTGGACTAGAAGACCTCCAAGGCCCCCTTCCAAGTCTGTAATTCTATTATTCATTTGCCTGTCTAATATCAAAGAAATGGTAGAACAGAAGCATCAAAGAAAGGATGCCAAAGGAGGGACAAAATGAAACATAAATGATAAACATTAAAATGATTTTTAACATTATTGGAAAGAACAGAATTGTTGAATTAACCCGCGGTGAGTCTGCTGTGTCTCATGGGCAGTGGTGAGTTGGCATGGCAAGCTGTCTTCTTCTGACGTTGCATCTCAGACAACTGCGGCCTTAAAAGTGTAAAACCTCAGCATATTTACCTTGTCTTTAGGCAAGAACTGGGAGGTGCTTTGTTGGGTTGCACGCTTCTGGTTGATGGGTGGCAATCCACTTGTTTTCCCCTTGGCCAGTTTGTGGTCTGCAGGAATCTGCTTTGCCAACAACAACAAGAACAACAAAAATGAAGTTGTGAGAAAGTGAAGGAGCAGAGGAAGGAACAGCTTTTTGTATGTTTCCAAGGGGAGGGTTGGTTTCCCTTCTGGGTCAGGATGCAAATTATAATTTCTTTGACTTTTCTAGCTGGGACAGACACGAAGCACATAAGAAGGACCATCCGGATTGTATCAGCTGTCCTGCTCAGCAACATAAACTTTGGGCTCAGTTGAGGTTATAAATTAAGGACCACCTGTAAAACTCCCAGTCTCCCTCACTATTGGCTGGTTGGCTGGGCTTGCAAGAACTATAGTTCAGCAAATGGAAAAGAATATTTGTAGCTCAGGGTTGAACTGTGGGCTCCTCTGAGCTTGGTTCTATTTTTTCCAGACATTTCATGACCCAAAGTTGGTAACAACATGAGTGCTAGATGGGAGTGTTGTTTGTTGAGAGGAGGAGGAGGAGGAGGACAAGGAGGAGGAGGAAAAGGAAAGCCCTTGGTGCTTTCTGAGCATGGTTCTTTTCTTACAGACATTTCATGATCCAACTAGGGAACTTCATCAGTGTTATAAGGGAGTGGGCTTACAGAGTGAGGGAGAAGAAGGGGAGGAGGAAGGAGGGAGGAGGGAGGAAAAAGAAGGGAAGAGGGTGGTGGGTGATGGGAGAATGAGGAGGACTGTGGGGTCCTTGGTTCTTTTTGAGCTTGGTTGTTTTCTTGCAGATGTTTCATGACCCAACTAGGGAACATCATCAGTAATAGAAGGGAGTGACATTTGCTCTCTGTTTAAACACAGTAGCTTGCCCCGAATAAGCAGGGTGCAAACATGATGCTCACCAGCACTGGTGATTTAGTTGGGTCATGAAATGTCTGCTAGTAAAGAGTCAAGTTGAGAGAGTATCAAGGGCCCCATCTTCTTCCTAGTGTATTCCCGCAAGTGCAGGGTCCACGTTTCGGGTCATTGAATGCCACTTTGTGCGGGCAGCTGCTTCTCCAGGGCGCAGGCCCATGGCTTGCACATCTTTGCTGATGGCGTCTTGCCATCTCTGTTTTGGACACCTGCGAGGTTGCCAGCATTTGACTTCTAGTTGGGAAGTGGTCTTGGCCATGATGGAAAGTGCTGCTCTCTGGACGTGTCCATACCATCGGAGTCGGCCTTCTCTCGTCTTCTTTGTAATTGGTGCTACACCAAAATGTTGTCCAATAGTGTCATGTGTGATGTGGCCAAGAAGGGAGATGCCTGATATCCAATGGAGCCTTTGCATTTCCATGGCAGGCAGATAGCTTTTGGTCCCTGTTGCTGCTGCCCAACATTCAGTGCCATACAGTACAACAGGGCGGATGATTGTCTTGTAAATCTTGGATTTAAGATGGGTTGTCCAATAACACACCAGTGAGTTCTCACCAAGACTCCAGGGTGCATTCACCTTTGCTCGCACCTCACCCTTGATGTCCCCTTTGCCTTGGAGGTGGGATCCCAGATGCCGAAAATGTCTACCTTCTTTAGGTTCTCTCCATTGATTTGAAGCGTTCCAGGGGTGTTGACAGTCTCTAAGTGCATCTCTAAGTCTTGGTGTTGAGGCAGTCCCAAAATTTTTTTTTTTTTACATTTATATCCTGCCCTTCTCCGAAGACTCAGGGCGGCTTACACTATGTTAGCAATAGTCTTCATTCTATTTGTATATTTATATACAAAGTCAACTTATTGCCCCCAACAATCTGGGTCCTCATTTTACCTACCTTATAAAGGATGGAAGGCTGAGTCAACCTTGGGCCTGGTGGGACTAGAACCTGAAGTAATTGCAGGCAGCTGCTGTTAATAACAGACTGCATTAGCAGCCTGAGCCACTCAAGGACCCTATTGTTGAGGCAATCATTGCATGGTGATTCCATGATCTTCCACCAACAGCCCCATAGTTCAGGAAATTCTTGATAACCACATTTGTCTACTTTTGGGATAAATGATTTCCACAGAGGCAGTCCTGGCTTCTGCAACCTCTCCACGATGGACCTCCAGTGTTCTGTCTCCATCCTCACTCTGGAGTAACGAGCTGGCCTACAGACAGTGGGTTCACAGCTCCTATCAGTCCTGGCCGAGAAAACACAGCTGCCTGCCAAAAAGATTAAGACTTCAGCTCACTTCGACACGGTTCAGCTAATTTGCTTCCCATGGAACTGAGAGCAGTCCCAAAGCTCCTTATATATCCTGTGGGGTGGGGCTGCTGCCCCACCCTTCCCTTTGATGACGCCGCCTCTCTAATCTTCTGAAGCGCGGGTCGATCCTCGATTAGTATGATTATCAGCTGCGTCTGAAGGCGTTGCCTGAGGAAGGGAGGAATCAGGGGATGTCAGCCTCATTATGTCCTCCGACTGGCCTGGTTCTGGCTCCTGGAGCTGGGCCAAAGGAATCGGTGCTTCTGAGGTAAGCCTTACTGGCCCTTCCCCCTCACTCTCGGAGTCACTTTCGGACATGGGGCCAGGTTCGGGGGCTGGAGCCACAACATCCGGGCCCACCACGACACAAATCAAGCTGCTTACCTGGAAAGGACGAAGATGGTCTAAGATGGTGTCTAATATTTCTCTTTCATCCATCAAGTCCAAGAATTTTTTCACAGGTCTGCATTTTAAAGGCGTCTTGCTCTCCCACAAATTTCGGAAGCACTCTGAGTTCTGAGTTCTGAGAAAAAGAGACAGACTGAGATTGATTGGCAATTTGACAGGACAAGCCTTCTCAAAGCGAAGAGAGAAAAAGTGTGCATAGGGGATGACCAGGCTGAGCCTGAGGGAGGGGTCAAATATGTCATAAGTCTCGAGTCCCTGATTTTTATGTTTCTAGACAACCGTCTTGAGGAGGAACTTTCAACTCCATATATGGACTGGAATTTTTTTATGGCTTTGAAATTTCACAATGTGGTAATCTTATAATTCAGATATAGTCTTTGGAAAAGGCTAAGAGGGAGGGGTCCTTCCTCACCTCTGAGGGTGAGATGTTCCCTAATATAGTGGCAGCGGTAGAGAAGACTCTCTTCCTAGACCCCGCCCGTCGAAATTCTTGGACTAATGGGGTCTGCACCATAACATCCCTGCCTGAAGAAGGACGGTTACAGGATTTGGGTTTGGCTAGTCTAGATGAAAGAAGGAAGGGTGTGTGTGTGACATGAGAGCAGTCTTCCAGTATTTGAGGGGCTGCCACAAAGAGGAGGGGCTCAACTTATTTTCCAAAGCAGCAGAAGGCAGGAAGAGAAACAATGGATGGAAGTTACTCAAGGAGAGAAGCATCCTAGAATTAAGGAGAAACTTCCTAACAGTGAGGACAATCAACCAGAGGAATGGCTTGCCACCAGAAGTTGTGGGTGCTTCATCACTGAAGGCTTTTAAGAAGAGACTGGCTAGCCATTTGTCTGGGATTGTACAGCATCTCCTGCTTGAGCAGGAGGTTGGACTAGAAGACCTTCAAGGACCCTTCCGGCTGTGTTTTGATAGATAGATTGATTGGTAGTGTGGGACAGGCTGATGGGATAGGACAAGGCTGGTTCCATAGGTAGCCCAGCCCTATAGCGTATATACCTGGATATGAAGGCAGGACGGCATCTGGAGTGGGTTTACTCCCCTGAGTCCTTTCCCTCTCGGGCCTCCTTGGTAAGGAAGGGGGTTCTTTCAAGCCAGGCTTGCTCTCCATCTGAGGAGGCCCCAGAGGCATCCTAAGAGTTGTTTTCTGGGCCAAATCGGGCAGCATTAGCACTGGAGGCTGAACCTTCTTTCTAACCTCCAATGGAACTGGGGAAGATGTTACAATCAGAGGCAAGACCTGCGTGGTTCGCTGAGTGGCTGAGGAAGTGGATGGGTGGGAGTCAGAAAAGAGGACTTCCTGGTTGCCCCACCGACAGAGGTAATTGTTATTGATCTGTGGACGGGACTCCTTGCTGTCCTTTTTCTTCAGGTGGGGCAACTTTTTTAGCCTACGATCCATCCTTTCATGAAGAAATGAGTGTGTCAGGCCTGGAAACCATACTAGACTTTAGGTTTCCAGACGCTGCCACATTTTTCCCCTGAGGGGAAGTGTAATGTATCTTTAAATGGTTTTGGCGGGAAACAAGCACGTTGCTGATTGGTTAAAGCCGCCGGTAGAACTGTATATAAGGAGAGGTTTTTCCCCAGCCTGGTTGCTGGGTTCACCATATATTAAAGAGCTGTTGTCACTACCCTGGTCTCCAGCCTCGTTACTTCCCGAACTTAACACTGGCGACGAAGGTGGGATCTCGAGGCTAAGAGCACCAGGAGCAGGCTGAGCACGGAGAACCGAACCCAGCAAACTCAGGGCAGAAGCGGAGATGGCCAGCTACACTCCGCCCGCACCGTTTGACCCAGCCAGGGAGAAATGGGAGCGTACATGACCCGTTTGAGCTTCCTAGAAGCAAACGAACTGCAAGGAGTTCAGACAACCGCAAAGGGCATATTTCCTGAGCCACTGCGGTCCGAGGTCATCGACATTGCGGAAGCCCTGGCAGAGCCAACGCCGGTACAATCGGTACCGTGGCAAACTCTGCAAAATCTATTGAAGAACCATTTCGCCAACACCGTCCAAATACGTCTGGCGTTTTGAATTTGGAGCGCAGACAGCAAGAGGCGAATCCATCAGCGATTACATGGCGCCCTGCGAAAAGCCTCCAAGGACTGTGGGTACCGAGACTTGGATGAGGAGCTGTTAGAGCAACTCATCCGTGGGGTCAGAGACATGCGTTTGCGGGCGGCTGCTATCAAAAAGCAATCTAACGCTGGCAAACGCTCTGGACGAAGCCAGAGCTCATGAAATGTCCACCCAAGCGGAAACCCTGCAAAAGCCACTCACGCCAGCAGCGGCGAAATCAACCCGGTCCATAATGAAGAAATCCAGCCCGAATCAGGCGGCGAGGATGAGGAAGGAGTTTGCCTCACCGAGAGAAGGGGCAAAGAAGACCGGGATGAATGCGGAAGTTGCGGAGGGCAACACCAGCGTCAACGATGCAAGTTCAAGGGCGCTACATGTCGGCGGTGCGAGAAGAAGGGCACCTGGCTCAAGTCTGTCGAGCACCCCAACCTTCCCGCCGAAAATTCAAACCAACCAATCAGAGCGGGATCGGCAAGGCGACCCGCGATTGGTCAAAACAAAAGGCGCGAACTCAAATCGAGCGACCGTGATCATAGGCCGTGCAGCAACCAGCGTCGAGAAGAAAATCTTCACTAAACCGAAAATCGAAGGAGTGCCGTGCCGACTAGAAGTGGACACGGGTCAGCGATCACAATCATGTCCTGGGACACTTTTGCAAAAGCTTTGCGAGAATCGCCAAACGCAAACTGCAAACACAACGGCTACGAGTCCACGACTACCAAGGGAATCGCATCCCTGTTGAGGACCACCTCCGTCCGCGTCGAGTACGGACCACACAAGAAGACCCTGCCCATCACGATAGTCGAAGGGACCCTGCCAAGTCTGTTGGGACTAGACTGGTTCCGTGCATTGGGCATGGGAGTGACTGGCATCTACAGAAGTGACTTTAACCTAAAAGACACACTCATGAACGAGTTCGAAGATGTCTTCAAGGACTGCCTGGGCAAGTACAAGGGGACCCCTATTTCCTTCAATTTAGACCCCCAGGTAGCCCCCATTAGGTTAAAGGCAAGGAGAGTCCCTTTTGCCCTTAAACCTAAGATTGACAAGGAGATAGACAAGCTCATCAGTCAGGGGATTCTGGTGCCAGTCGATCACGCAAAGTGGGAGACGCCAATCGTCACCCCAGTAAAACCAGATGGGTCAGTTAGAATCTGCGCTGACTACAAGGCGACGTTAAACAAAGCCTTGCAGAAAAGCGCTTACCCGGTCCCCGTGGTGCAACACTTGCTGCACTCGCTGGGGCAAGGACACGTTTTTGCCAAGTTAGATTTGGCTCAAGCCTATCAACAACTGCCCGTAGACGCCAACACAGCCGAAGCCCAGACGATTGTGACTCACAGAGGTGCTTTCAAGTGTACCCGGTTACAGTTTGGGGTGAGTGTGGCACCTGGGCTATTCAAAATTTAATGGGCGACTTCTGCAAGGGCTCCCGGGGGTAGTCCCCTATTTCGATGATGTATTGATATCAGCCGAAAATTTAGAAGAATTGGGGGAGCGTTTGAGAAAAGTTCTGGGCATTTTCCGGTCAGCCGGTCTAAAGGTTAAAGTGAACAAATGCCAGATAGGGGTAGAATCCGTAGATTTCTTGGGCTACAGAATAGACAAGGAGAATTCACCCACTGAAAGCAAGGTCAAGGCAATAAGAAAGGCTCCAGCGCCCAAAAACAAAACAGAGCTACAGGCATTCCTGGGTCTAGTGAATTTTACGCGGTCTTTTTAAAAATAAGGCAACCGTTGCCGAGCCGCTACATAAGTTACTGGGAAAGAATACTGCTTGGTCTTGGGGAAAGTCGGAGCTAGGGCTTTCAAGCAGTAAAAACCTACTCTCGGCGATAGCTTACTGGTTCAGTATCATAGCTCATTGCCATTGGTATTAGTCTGCGATGCTTCCCTTACGGGTGGGGCTGTGCTCAGCCACAGGTTTCCAAATGGCACAGAAGCCCCAATAGCCTTCTACTCCAGAACGATGTCCTCGACAGAGAGGAACTATAGCCAGTTGGATAAGGCGCTAGCTATTGTGTCAGGGGTAAAAAGTTTCACGAATCGTTTTGGTAGAGACTTTGAAATTGTGACAGACCATAGACCACTGTTAGGGATACTGGCTGGCGACCGCCCAACGCCTGTGGCACTTTCGCCACGATTGACCCGATGGACTATCTTTTTAGCCGCATACTCCTACACACTGCAGCATCGGCCGGGAAAAGAGGTGGGGCATGCGGACGCATTAAGCAGATGCCCACTACCAGGGGCGATCGAAGACCCCACTCCGGGGACGCCCATACTGTTAATTGACTCTCTGGACTCTGGCCCAGTCACATCTAAGGAGGTGGCTCGGGCATCATACCGGGACATTACTTTGAGAACTGTACTGGGTTGGGTACAAGAGGGTGGCCGCCGGGCGAGCGGTTTAAGGAATTTGTAAAAAACGGGGGGGACCTGGCGGCGCAAGGGGGGTGCCTGCTTGGGGGGGATAGAGTGGTGATCCCAGAAAAATTGAGGAAAAGGGTGTTGGACCTCCTCCACGAGGGTCACCCAGGGATCGTTAGGATGAAGGGTCTAGCGAGAAGCTATGTGGTGGCCCTTAATGGACTCAGAAATTGCTGAAAGGGTAGGGAAATGCCAGGCCTGCCAGGAGTCCAGACCGCTACCCCAACGGCCCCGGTTCGGAATGGGAGAAACCCCAGGGCCCTGGTCTAGAATACACATTGATTTTGCCGCCCTTCCACGGCCAACCCTTCCTGGTAGTAGTAGATGCCTACTCCAAATGGCTGGAAATCATTCTCATGAGATCCATGACAGCCGAGGCCGTGATCTCAGTCCTACGGCACCTATTTGTAACCCATGGGTTGCCCGACACGCTAGTGTCCGATAACGCCCGCAATTCACGGCAACCCAATTTGAAGAATACTTGGCAGAGGAGGGCATCCGACATGCCCTCTCGGCGCCTTTCCACCCTGCGACGAATGGCCTTGCAGAGCGTTCCGTCCGGAGCGCTAAAGAGGCATTGTCCAGACTTAAGCCAGGCGACTGGCAAACAAAAATAGATATTTTCCTGGCAGTCCAACACAGAACCCCCTGTGTCACAACCGGCAGAAGCCCAGCCCAATTGTTAATGGGCGAAGCTCAGGTGCCCCCTAGACCGTCTACATCCAAACTATACGCCGGAGGGTTACAAGGGGGAAATAGGAAAAACAAGAGAAATGGACATAGGCGACCGAGTGTGGGCACACAACTATGGTGAAGGCCCAACCTGGATAGCAGGACAGATCCTAAACAGAACAGGTCCCAAATCATACTTGGTGGAATTAAGGGACGGCCGAGTATGGAGGCGCCACATAGACCAAATACGAAGGCGCATAGCTGAACAATCTGAATCAATAGAAACGGGCCCTGACTACACAATGTTTGATTCCCCAGCTGACTCAAACCCGGAGAACTTGCAGGACTTAGCTGAAATTCCGGAGGTCCAGCGACGCCCACAGGTTCCAGTAGAAAACAGCAGGGACGACTCTGCTAATAATCCAGGGCCGGATGGCCTAGAGAAAGAGCTGCGAGGAGCAAACAGCCCCTCCGGTCAGCTCGACCCACTCCCAGGGAATGTACTGCGCAGGTCCGAAAGAGTCAGGAGACGCCCAGTCTATTTGCGTGATTACGTTGAAAAATAATATGTAAATATAATGTAAATATGGGTAAAGTGTTTTCTGGGGGGAAGGAGTGTAATGTATCTTTAAATGGTTTTGGCGGGAAACAAGCACGTTGCTGATTGGTTAAAGCCGCCGGTAGAACTGTATATAAGGAGAGGTTTTTCCCCAGCCTGGTTGCTGGGTTCACCATATATTAAAGAGCTGTTGTCACTACCCTGGTCTCCAGCCTCGTTACTTCCTGAACTTAACAGGAAGAAGGGGGGCTGAGGGGTATGGTAACATTCTTCAGACGGTCAAGGTCGGATGGTGTTCACATCTGCACGGAGAGTGGCGAGAGGATATTCGAATGAACTGGGAGAACATGGGACCATGTGACCATCAAAGGGGTCAGGGGGGTGGGACTCTTGAGGGTTGTATAACTGGGAAAGGAATCCGGAAGTTCAGTTTTGGAATTTCACTCATCGTGTGCCAGTTTCCTCATGCTAGTAAAGAACTCTTAAAGACAATGGCTTCTGAGTTTTCTTTATGCAGAAGAGGTTTTTCTGGAACCTTGACAAAGTGTTGGAACTGGAAGGAGATCCTATCAAGAAAGGAGAAGGTTTGTAACTTCAGATTGAAAGGAAGTGTCCTTGGTGCTCTCGTCTGTCTGTCTGTCTATCTGTCTGTCTGTCTGTCTATCATCTATCTCTATCTATCTATCTATTTATCTATCTATCTATCTATCTATCTATCTATCTATCTATCTATCTATCTATCTATCTATCTATCTATCTATCTATCTTACCTATCTATCTATCCATCTATCTATCTATCTATCTATCTATCTATCTATCTATCTATCTATCTATCTATCTATCTATCTATCTATCATCTATCTATCTATCTATCTATCTATCTATCTATCTATCTATCTATCTATCTATCTATCTATCTATCTATCTATCTATCTATCTATCTATCTATCTATCTATCTATCTATCTATCTATCTATCTATTTCCTGTTCTTCCTGTGTCAGCTCAAAGAGCTCAGACTGCCCAAGAAGCTCCTGTTCCAGTTCTACAGAGGAATTATGGAGTCTCTCATTTGTACCTCTACAACTGTCTGGTTTGGCACAGCAACCAAAGTAAAAGTCCACTAAAGAGAGAAGACGGCTAGAAAGTAACAGGCAGCAGAGAGAAAGCAGAGCTGCTTGACTTGTTCTTTGCATCGGTCTTCACACAAAAAGAAACAATAGCCCAACCTACCAATAACATAACTGTAAAAGACAGACTAGAAATAAAAGTTAAAATAAGCAAAAGAGAGAGAGAGAGAGAGAGAGAGAGAACACCTGTCTGATGTTGAGGAATATAAACCACCAGTATATGAAGGATTACATCCCAGAGTTTTGAAGGTGCTAGCAGACGTTATCTTTCAAACATTTTGGAGCACTGGTGAACTACCAGAGGATTGGAAAAGAGCTGATGTGCTTCCCATCTCCAAAAAAAGGGGGAAATCAGACCCAGGAAACTACAGACCAATCATGTACATTGTAAACTTATGCACCAGAGACAAATTCCTTGTGTGTCCAATCACACTTAGCCAATAAAGAATTCTATTATATTGTAATTTTCATTCTATTCTATGCTATGCTATGCTATGCTATTCTAATTCTATGCTATGCTATGCTATGTTATTATATTCCATCCATCCCATCCCATCCCATCTAATGGCATCACATCACATCACATCCTGCAGAATCAAGGGGCAGCCTTACCTAATATACTAATATTCCAAACTTTACAAGCATCTACTCTTCGCTCGTTGGATTTCCAAACTCATAAAAGAGATCCTCCACTCAGCTTCATTCTTCTCCACTCTTATAATCACTGAGCTCCGCTTTGATCTCTTCTCCTCTGCTCTGCTCCGCTCCGCTCTTATCTCCTCCACTCCGCTTCATTATGCTGCGCTTTTATGTCCTCCCCTCCACTTTTCTCTGCTCTGCTTTTATCTCCTTTACCCTGCTTCCTTTGCTCCACTTTTATCTCATTTGCTCTGCTCTGCTTTGCTCTGCTCCGCTTTTATCTCCTACACCCAGCTTTGCTCTGCTCTGATATATGGGCACCACTCTGTTTTGCTCTGCTCAACTTTTATCTCCTCCACTCACCTCTGCTCCGCTTTTATCTCCTCCACTCCGCTCTGCTTCGCTTTTATCTCCTTCACTCTGCTTCGCTTTGCTTTTATCTCCTTTGCTCTTCTTTGCTCTTCTCCAATTTTATCTCTTGTACACAGCTCTGCTCCACTTTTATGTCCTCCACTCCACTCCACTTCACTTAGCTCTGCTTTTATCTCCACCACTCCGCTTTGCTCTGCTCTGCCTTTATCTCCTTTACTCCGCTTCGCTTTGTTCCGCTTTTATCTCCTCCATTCCGCTTTGCTTTGATCTCCTTTTCTCTGCTTCGCTCTACTTCACTTTTATCACCTCCACTCAGCATTGCTTTGCTCTGCTTTTATCTCATCCACTCTGTTAGCTCTGCTTCGCTTTTATTTCCTTTACTCCGCTTCGCTTTGCTCAGCTTTTATCTCCTCCAGTCAGCTCTGCTCCACTTTTATCTCCTCCACTCTGCTTTGTTCTGCTACGGTTTTATCTCCTTCATTCCACTTCACTCTGCTCTGCTCTTATCCCCTCCAGCCCACTTCGCTTTACTCCACTGTTATCTCCTCCACTCCACTCTGTTCTACTTGTGTCTCCTCTACTCCTTTTTGCTCTTTCTGCTTATATATCATCCAATCTGCTTTTTTCTGCTCTTTGCTCCTCCACTTTGTTCTGCTCTGCTCCGCTCCGTTTAACACAAATCAAATCAACTATCCTCCACTCTCCTCTCCTCAACTCTCCACAGCTCCCCTCTCATCCCTTTTGCCTTTATATCTCTGCTCCAGGGCTGTGATATCACAGCATTATGATCTCATGGGGGACAGCTGATGTCATGACCTAAGGGGCCTCTTACTTCCCAAGATAATAGGGATGGGATATGGCGGGTCCCCTTGATAAACCCCTTGATAACATTTGAGATATCATGGGGAGGAAAGCTAGTGGTCACCTATGGAATGACCCAGTGTGATGGTGTCCCTCAACCTGCTAGATCTCAAAAGAACCTAACCAAGATTAAAGCTAATCAACTTTATTCTTTGATTGGCGTAGTCTGCCATTGAGCTTGGGGTTGTTTTTTTTATTATGAGATATGAGATATGATATATATGAGATAGGATATACTGAAGTGGTGTAGGGTTTCGTGCCTGGGCAGGAATAGAATAGAATAGAATAGAATAGAATAGAATAGAATAGAATAGAATAGAATAGAATAGAATAGAATAGAATAGAATAGAATAGAATAGAATAGAATGAGTTGGAAGGGACCTTGTAGGTCTTCTAGGCCAGCCCCCTGCTCAAGCAGAAGAACCTGTAGCATTTCAGATAAGTGGCTGTCTAGTTTCTTCTTAGAAACCTCAGTGATGAATCACCCACGATTTCTGAAGCCAAGCTATTCCACTGGTTAATTGTCCTCAGTGTTAGGAAGTTTATCCTTAATTCCACTCTAGGGATTCACTTAACAGTGGCAAGGAAGGTTGTAAAATGGGGCAAAACTCACTTAAAAACCATCTAGCTTAGCAACCTAAATTTTGCCCTTGATTGTGGTTGTAAATCAAGGGTTACCTGCATTTTAGTTTTGTTGAAGACCAGCCAGAATCTCTTTCATTCTGAGATGGACAATCCTTTAACTTATATGAATAAAGAAATAAAGTTTGTTTTTTTAGTGTGTGATTTTTGTGATTCAATGCAGCTTCTGGTTTCAGAGCTGAATTTGCTTTAGTGGCTTTAAACACCGTCACCTTTTTGATTTTTTAGTTTCTTGATTTCTTCAGCTTTGAACAACCTTCATGGCATCAGATCTCCCTACAATCAGTTTTGCACATCACAATTCCTTCTTTGTTACGGGGTCACATAGCCTATCAAGGTGTCTGCTGTTTCTCCAGAGATTTGAGCTGCCATTCACTTGCTGGACGTTTTCTGGATTGGACAAAAATGGTTTCATTAATGGAAGAGATTTTAGACATGAAATAAATGATAAGTCAAACAAGAACATGAGATCGTGTTACGTTCAGCATCCCACCATCTGTTAGAGATATACCCTTCTAATACTGTCCTTGGATATTTTGAATGCCTTTGCTGAACATAACTATCTGCTGTTTCTATGAGTCACACTATTGTCTTAATCAGGTGAACTTTGAACTGAGTAGAATTCTCCAATTATTTCAGAATAACAGAGTTGGAAGGGACCTTGGAGGTCTTCTAGTCCAACCCCTAGCTCAGGCAGGTGACCCTACATCATCTCAGACAAATAGTTGTCTAATCTCTTCTTAAAAACTACCAGTGTTGGAGCAACCACAACTTCTGAAAGCAAGTTGTCACACTGGTTGATTGTTCTCACTGTCAGGATGTTTCTCCTTAGTTCTAGGTTGCTTCTCTTCTTGATTAGTTTCCATCCATTTAAGAAGAGATTAGACCAGTGATGGCTAACTGTTTTTTCCTCAGGTACTGAAAGTGCATGCACGATATTCATGTGCCTCTCCTAGGGGAAATTGTTTTTAAGAATAGAATAGAATAGAGATTAATACAGTAGATTAATGCAATATCAGGGGTTTTCAATTCAATTGCATACAATGTGAAGGAAGTGTGTTTTCGTTTTATTCTTATATGGTTTTTTACAGATATAATATACAGTGAAGATGGCACTTAATTTCATTGTATGAGGTGCCATGACAATAAAGTAAACTGTGAAACTATTATTGCTTGGGCTTGGAGATCCTTCTGATAACTTTGGAGAGGAGTTGACTCCTAATAAGACCCGGCTTGATCCGATGGCCCCACTGCCGAAATATTTCTTCCACTGAGTCAGCTGCAGCCTGAACCACTGAGGCTTCGCAATCTGCTTGCAGATCCAGGAGACCTGAAACGAATCCAGAAAACAAATGATTTCCGGGATCGACTGTGAGAACTAACCCTGATCAGCGACAGAGCTTCTGGAGAAAAAAAATCACTGCTTCAAGTGAGGGAACTTTTGAAACTCACCCAGGAAAACTTCTTCGAGTTGTTTGTATGTCACCACATCCAGTTTCATGGGCTGGGTAATGGGCTGTGCTGCAACATCCTGAGCTCTAGTTCTGTGACATCCTGAATACTGTTGTTCTGTCTCCTTCCCCACTTTGGATCAATGAGCTGGCCTTCAGCCAGTGGATTCACGGCTCTTATCAGTCCTGGCAGAGAAATCGCAGCTGTCTGCCAAAGTTCAAACAAGTGACTCATGGAGCAAGACTTTCAGCTCTCTTTAGAAATGGTTCAGCTAGCTTTTGCTTCCCGTGAAGTGAGAGCAGTCCCAAAGCTCCTTATATATCCTGTGGGGTGGGGCTCCTGCCCCACCCTTCCCTTTGATGACGCCACCTCTCTAATCTTCTGAAGCGCGGGTCGGTCCAAGCTTGATTATTATTATTAGCTGGGTCTGAAGGCATAGCCTGGGGAAGGGAGGAGTCAGGGGATGACGGCCTCATTACATCCTCCGACTGGTCTGGTTCTGGCTCCTGGAGCCGGGCCAAAGGAATCGGTGCTCCCGAGGTAAGTCTTACCAGCCCTTCCCCCTCACTCTCGGAGTCACTTTTGGGCATGGGGCCAGGTTCGGGGGCTGGAGTCACAACAACTGTGCTGTAACATCCTGAGCAGATGGCTGTGATGCAGCATCCCGGGCTTTGGCCTGGCTCCGAGTCTGAGGTCCTGTCATGTATTCATGGTGTGTCAGCTTGCTTTGCGTGGGGATCAGAGGGGGGTGCAGCAGCTGGTGATGCCGCAGTGGTCTGGCTTCTAGATGGTCCATGGAATAGGTTTGGGTTTGAATCTGGTGAGGATGATTGGTGGTGGCATCATGTGTTATCCTGGGTCCAGTGTCAATTTTCACACCCACACAGGATGCTACGAAACAGCTGACTAATCTGCAAACATCAACTCCATCAACCAATCAAGATGTAACAACACAGCCAACCAACCCACTTACAGCAACAAAGCCAGCACTGCACACCTCCCCACCAGTATTTATAGAGAGACGGCAGCTCCAACCATGCTTTGCTTGCACAAGCACGAAGCCGCAAGCAGCAGTCTGAAGATGACGAATGGGACCTTGTCGAAATGCCACCAAGATACTTTCAACCTTACACAGGAGAAGACCCGAATATGCCAAGACCTACATACCTATACCTGTGAAAACCTACGAAAAAATATATCTGTATGAAATATATGTATGAAAATTTGGGGAAAAAAATGAAATCTCAAGGCTTGAAAAATAAATAGAAAGAACAATAAATACTTTAAAATAGTGTACCCACAATGCAACCCACCAAGCAACTCTGTCCAGACCAATTGCATTTTTTGAAAACTCATACAATCCACTTTGCTAAATGCTAAATGCAGGTTATCTGATGAAGCCATTTCTTCCCAAAGGGACAAGCCTGCCCCACTCGTACCAGTGGAAGATGTCTGCTAGAGAATAGGAACAGGCAGGGTCAAGGAGAAGAGCCTTTTCCGCTGTGGCCCCATCCCTGTGGGATATTCTACCACTGGAAGTAAGAACTGCCTCCTCTCTTTGGACTTTCCAGAAGGGTATCAGAACCTGGCTTTGTCAGCTGACCTAGGGCCCTGAGGGGGACGTTCACTGCTGAAGGTGATTGATGGGATAAGAAGGCCTCATCCCTATTCCAGTGGTGCTATTCAGCCGGTTCTGTCCGGTTTGGGAGAACCGGTAGCAGTGGCTGCAGAGACTCTGCACATCCGCCCGGATGTCATCACATCCCATTTTGACGCTCTGCGCATATGCAGAGGTGGTACGTGTGCTCTCATTTGCAAACTGGTAGTGAAGGTAAGTGAATACCACCCCTGCCCTGGTCCATTAATTAATGTTGCACTATCAGGAAGAAGCTGCCATCTGATTTTCCACATCCATCTCCAAGCCTCACCAATACTGCCGGCCACATAGGTAACTGTCAGCAGACAAAACAAAGCAAGCATGGGATCATGTTTTGAACATTGAAAATTATTTCCTATCATGGAAAAAGTTGCTTCTTGAAGATGATATTCATTTCTATCTCAAGTAGCTCAACTTTTTGGGGGAAGAAAAGCAGAAAGCTTTAAACTACGTATGATACATGTTCAAGGCCCCTATGTAAAAGTCCATCAGGACATTGAATTACCAATATTAAATAATATATTCCTGAATCATATATTTCTTGTTCCACACATAATTTTGGGACACATGCCATGTAAGTTATAGAACATATTAATGTTCCCTATAAGAGATCCATTTGTGTTGTTGATAGCTCACAACTGCTCACACACATGGTTTGACAATATGAAGTTTGTCATCTTGCATTTAGTGTCTCAGCTGGAGATTGCAACTGTATACTTTTGTAATACAACAGAGTTTTGGAATCTGGATGCACCTGATTCCTTTCCTTGACTTCCATTACCTGATTCAGAATCAAACTAATTGTTAGAGGAATATGCTTGTCAGGTTGGTGAACTAGATATATCTGAATTTTAAGGAATTATCTTTAAAAGAACTTTGCTTTACCGTTGGCAAGATGCTTTGATCACAACACTTCAACATATGGATCAAACTCCAGTCCATGACCACAAGCAATCCCTGTTCCCCTACAATAATCTAAGAATATGCAGAATGAGTGAACTGATATCCCAGAATTAGTATGTGCAAATTGCTAAAGCTGATGAAAACATCAAGATGGATGCAATCCAAACAGATCAGAGGTGGGTTTCCACAGGTTATGACCAGTTCTGGAGAACCGGTAGCGGAAATTTTGAGTAGTTTGGAGAACCGGTAATAAAAATTCTGACCGGCCCTGCCCCCATCTATTCTCTGCCTCCCAAGTCCCACCTTACCGGGAGGAAATGGGGATTTTACAGATCCTTCCCCTGGAGTAGGGTGGGAATGGAGATTTTACAGTATTCTTCCCCTGCCACGCCCATCAAATAACGCCCACCAAGCCATGCCATGCCCATCAAGCCATGCCCACAGAACCAGTAGTAAAAAAAATTAAAACCCACCACTGAAACAGATTCTCTATCCTGAGTTTTATTGGCCAAATATGAATTCATATGTTGGATACTCAAGAACTCAGCTTCTTGTGTGAAAGCTCACCCTTTACCCAATGATCAAACACTGTTGCCCTGTTCTACTATCATCTCATCCTTGGATCAAATTGAGAATTGCTTTTGTTAAACTGGAGAACCAGTTTGCCCTAATGGCTAAGGAATCAGACTAGAATCTGGGAGACTGGGAATTCTAGTCCTACCTTAGGCACAAAGCAATAGAAAGCCTAGAGCTATACCTTATTATAGCTTTATTTATTATACGATTGAGAGTGTTTTAACAAACTGCATCACTGTTTGGTTAGGTGGCTGCAATGCTTCAGAGAGAATGTCCATATAGAGCAGTGGTTCCCAACCAGTGTGCCGCGGCACTAAGGGGTGCCGTGAGATCTTTTGAGGGTGCCGGGAACTTTTGAGCTACGGAGATTTTAAATATCTATTTCCTTATAAGGGTGCCGGGAACTTTTGAAAGGCTTTCCAAGGGTGCCTCAAACAAGAAAAGGTTGTGCCTCAAACAAGAAAAGGTTGGGAACCACTGATATAGAGAGTAGTAAGAACAACCGAGAAGATTATAGGAAGCTTGCTTCCTGTCATTCAGGATACTGCTTATAAGGAGCCACAGTGGCGCAGTGGTTAGAGTGCAGTACTGCAGGCTACTTCTGCTAATCTGCCAGCAGTTTTGCAGATCGAATCTCACCAGGCTCAAGGCTGACTCAGCCTTCCATCCTTCCGAGGTTGGTAAAATGAGGACCCAGATTGTTGGGGGCAATATCCTGACTCTGCAAAGCACTTAGAGAGGAGTGTAAACCACTGTGAAGTGGTATATATTGCTATTGCTGTAAGAGCTATGTGCTTCTAATACTACTTATAAGACCTATGTGCTTTGAGTTCTAGCTCAAAGGATTGTTAGAGACCCCACACACCCACTTCACAGGCTGTTTCTGTTGCTCCCTCTGGGAGGAGGTTTTGAAGTATTTCTAGCAGGACTACCAGATTCTGTAACAGCTTTGTTCCCTGTGCTATCCATCTGGTAAACTGGCAAGATTCGTTTCTCTTGCCATGTACATGTATAACGAAAGGAAACAATAGGACAGGAATGGTAGGCACGCTTGTGCTCTTATGCACGCCCCTTACAGACCTCTTAGAAATGGGGTGAGCAAACTAGACTGTGTTGTTATTATATGACTGTGTCATATAATATATGCGGGTATATGCATAATTTTGTATTTATTTATTTTGTTTATGTAGTGTATATTAGAGGTGGAGACCCTTTGGGAGCGGTATGCAATGAAATTTCATTTTAATGTATGCCAATTAGTGTACATTCAAAGTGGCAGTAAAGTTATTCTAAGTCTAAGTTTATTGAGATAGATAGGCCATAACAAAATTCTGCAAGACTGATTATACTGCGCCTTCCCTTCTTCATATACCCCAGTGAATCAAGAAAATATTTCTGAGCTGCTTCTAAATATTATCTTGTTTCCCAGGATTGAAAGAATGTTTTCCCCTCTTTGCCTAGGAAATCGTTCTTGCATATTTCTGCCATGGTTCCCACTTACAACCCTGTCACGATTACAACCTGGTCTTGATGGGTATAATCATCTGAGTCTAGTTTGCGCTTGATGGTACCTTAGTCTGAATCCAAACCATGGTGGAAATTATTGCTATTATTGTAGTCTATTAAAATCACTATTGAAGTTGCTAGGAGTTCAATGGGTTACTATGACACGGGAATTGCAAGTGTCTCCTCTATATAATAAGGCAAAATAAAAGTTTGAATGATTTTGAGAAATAAACACACAACAATCTAGAAATGTTTCCCCCAGGGAAATATTTATTTAGCCATTCATTGCAGTGTTCTACCACACTTCTCCTTAGGCTGGAATATATAAAAATAATTTCATCTTATCAACATAACAAAACAGAAGGTGTTAGACTCGCCTGAGAGCAATTTGCCCAAAGTTACTTGGTTAATTAAATGAACATATTAATTTTAATGTTTTTAATATATACACTATGAAATCCTAATCATTTTTATCAATCAGTACTTTAAAAAACACTGGGATTTAACAAATGATAGACCAGAAATGAAAGTAGAGCATGCCCAGTCACAATTCCTCTGATAACAATTGGAGCGAATCTTTTCAGCACAGAGAGCTTAAATGGATATTTCAGTAAAAAAACCCAACTTCTATTACGAAACTTGTAAAAATCAACATTGCTGATATGACAAATATTATGGATGAGGAAGCAAACAACTTTCAATTAAATCCAGCCTCACCCACCTGGTGTGCAAAAATGAAAAGGCCCCTTGCAAAATCTTTACAGTTTGTTGTGTCTTGCCCGCCCTCAGAGCAGCCGGGGCCTTCTTACCTGCTCCCGAACACTGAGGAATGTATGCCTCCCGGTCCCAGTCCTGGCTCCATGCCCACACAAACTGCAGAAGAAGGAGAATCTCCCTGCCCCAGCCCTGACTCCATGCCCAGGCAAACGGAGCAGCTAGACCCTCCTCCTCCACAGCATGTGAGCCTGAGGAGGTTTATTCTAACAGCTGATTGGAGTAATCCTCGCATCAGAAGATTGGATAGGCGGAGGCAACAGAGGAAGGGAGGCAGGCCTTAATGAGTGCTGAGTCATGGAGCCACACCCCATGGCCTATATAAAGGATCTACTTTCTGGCAGTCTCTGAGTCAGGCAAAAGTCGAACTTATCTTGCTGAAGTCACTTACTGGTCTCCTGCCTTCTCTGAGGACTTTGCTAGGACTTTGGGCAGAGCTGCAGAGGCAAGCCTGATTCGGATTTCCCTGACCCGGCCGTCAGCGGAGGAGTGGGACACGACACAGTTTTTCCCTTCGCCCATGCCTTGAATGTAGCAAGATCTTAAATATCCACTGCTGTACTGCCATTACGTTGTTAAGAGGACATAAGCCTCCAGGTTATCAATACAAAGCATCAACCACGTTGAGTGTAACACGTTTCCAGTTAGACCACATTTGAGGTGAACATTTCATTCTGACCGCCAATAAATTTTTAAGTCCCATGACAGATGTTGCATCTCTGCAACACTTTCACTAAGGCCCCTTTCACTTCCTTGTTCCTGAGACTGTAAATCACGGGGTTGAACATGGGTGTGACAATGCTATAGAACAAGGAGACCATTTTATCCTGGTCTGGTGAATGGCTTGAGCCAGGTCTCATGTACATGAACATAGCACTACCGTAAAACAATGCCACCACAGTCATGTGGGAGGCACACGTAGAGAAAGCTTTACGTCGGCCTTGTGTGGAGTGAATCTGCAAGATGGTTATTAGAATGTGGACATATGTGATCAGTATAAAGGAGAAGGGACACAAAAGAATGAGGACAGCAATGAAAAATACAATCATTTCATTGATATCTCTTAATCTGATATCTGTTTTGTAAATAATATAAATAAGAAAGAATACCTTATAAGGTATGACAAATTTGCAAATGAAAGCTAGCAGAAATTTAGGACTCAATCTTGGCATCAGGAGAATGCAATTCCTACACAACATCAAATATAGCATTTCTTATTTTTGTGCTCTCGAAATGTGGTAGGAGCACATTTTGTAGAATTCCTAGTCAAAGTTCGCAATACACCAGCACTGGAAAGCAACTTCGCTTTTCATTAGAGCCCCATGATCTATCTTTAGGAACAACATGCAAAAATAGTGAGTGATTTAGCTTTAAGAAATTTGTTTACCTACTTGCTTACTTAATTTACTTATTTAAAATATTTATTATCGCTATCATCATTTTCATACTGCTGTCATCATTAGTATCAGAAATTTGAATGACTAACAAATTGTGAATCAAAGCCCTTTGTTCATCAGCTTCAAACAACATTGGACCAGCATGAATGAAATACTCCCCAATCTGTTGCAGACCTAAAATAGTTCCATTGTATAAGCATTACCACCACTCCTCACCATTTTTCCTACATAAAATAATACATCCTAATTATTCAAAGGCAATCTGATATCTCTTAATCTGATATCTCTTAATCTGATATCTCTTAATCTGATATCTCTTAATCTGATATCTGTTTTGTAAATAATATAAATAATAATAAATTAGAATAACAATATAACCAATATTGCAATATTTTAATGCAAATGTAGTATTTTATATATTGTAAATAATATAAATAATAATAAATAAGAAAGAATACCTTATAAGGTATGACAAATTTGCAAATGAAAGCTAGCAGAAATTTAGGACTCAATCTTGGCATCAGGAGAATGCAATTCCTACACAACATCAAATATAGCATTTCTTATTTTTGTGCTCTCGAAATGTGGTAGGAGCACATTTTGTAGAATTCCTAGTCAAAGTTCGCAATACACCAGCACTGGAAAGCAACTTCGCTTTTCATTAGAGCCCCATGATCTATCTTTAGGAACAACATGCAAAAATAGTGAGTGATTTAGCTTTAAGAAATTTGTTTACCTACTTGCTTACTTAATTTACTTATTTAAAATATTTATTATCACTATCATCATTTTCATACTGCTGTCATCATTAGTATCAGAAATTTGAATGACTAACAAATTGTGAATCAAAGCCCTTTGTTCATCAGCTTCAAACAACATTGGACCAGCATGAATGAAATACTCCCCAATCTGTTGCAGACCTAAAATAGTTCCATTGTATAAGCATTACCACCACTCCTCACCATTTTTCCTACATAAAATAAATACAACTTGAATGTACAAGTGACAACACACTAATCAAACCTAGTGCTATTCTGTTGTGTTGAATTATAAGATTCACCATCCTCACTCAGCATGGTCAGGAGGAAAATGTAGTCCAAGATCTGGGAAATATCAGAGAGGGAAGGGAATGCTAGTTTAGTACAGTTTTAGTAATGGCTTCTTATATTGCAAAATTTCAAATTATCAACCCCGGTCAATCTTTGATTACAATAAATATCTGCAGTTTAAAAAAATTGCTTCCTCTATAGTTTTCAGCTATGAAAAAAAATCAATAGCAGCTTTTTCTTTACTTACCCAGGTTAGTAATGATTAAAAGGAATGGATAAATTGATTCTGTTGTGGGTTATGTGCTACTGAGACCAGCTATTGCGACGATACATATTTGATTCAACTATGTGCGGCATTTCTGAAGCCAAAGGAGCCTATTACATATCTGTGTATTCTGTTATCACCATCTGTCCCACCCAATGGCGATTAAGATCAAATAATCTTCAGAGGTGAGTTGAATAGTGATGTTAAACTAGGTCTACAGAGAGCCTTGGCTGACTTTCCAAGGGACATTTCCAATTTTGGGAACCTTGCGACTTCAGGGATGTATTTCCAAAGTACATTTTTGACAACCTTGCATTTTAATGAGCATTTGGGGACTGAAGTTAACCTGAAGTTTATATCATAACAGAGCCAAACATGGAGACTGCACATCAAAAGTTGCTAAATAGCATTAGAGAGATGGCAATAGATAGCTCCTCTATGTGATGCATAGCTGGCACGCGAGAGAGAAATTTAGGGAGAATTTTCTGCTGAAGCTCTGGGCTGGAGTGTCTTTAAATATCAGAAGTTTACAAACAAAAATGTTATTTGGTACATTTGGTACAGGGCCACTGGTGACTCAACGGACTAAGTCTGTCTGTTATTAACACAGCTGCTTGCAATTACTGCAAGTTCAAGTCCCACCAGGCCCAAGGTTGACTCAGCCTTACATCCTTTATAAGGTAGGTAACATGAGGACCCAGATTGTTGGGGGCAATAAAAAGTTGACTTTGTATATAAATATACAAATAGAATGAAGACTATTGCTAACATAGTGTAAGCTGCCCTGAGTCTTCGGAGAAGGACGGGATATAAAATTCAAATAATAAAAAAAAATCCTTTTCAAAAGCCATAAACAGATGGACCCAAATTTGTGGAAGATCAGAAAAATAGTTGAAAACTAGTGATTTGGTTAATTGGTGGGGAAAAAAAAGTCATCTTTGTGGAAGAGGAACTGCAAATCCTCTTAATGATGTCTACTGCTGTTGGCTCTATTCTTCCTGCCATGTACATTTATTGAAAAATAAATTAATACATACATCTTACTTTTGAAAATAATACTAATTTTGCCATAATTTTGTTATTTTTTTCCACAATTTTTCTTCCAAAATAATTGGATCAGAATCAGAAATATTCCAAATAATAAGTCTTCATCTTTATATTTTAAGGAACAAAAATATGAGTGGATGGATAGGGCCAGTGTAGCACCTTTTTAGTGATATCTGATGAGAGAAATTTTATGCCGTCATCCTGAGATAAGCAAAATCCTAGACAAACTTGAAGCAGAGTTGACAGCGAGAGAGAGTGAACACTACGGACATCCCTGACTCTCTAACTCTATGAGGTCAGTAGGTTGAGCCGTATTGAAGAGTTATTTCCTCTAAAAAAAAGATTCCCTAGGATGGATCAGTTGGTCACCTCTATTCCAAGTAGGATCACATTAATCTCTCTCTCTCCCTCCCTCTCTCCCTCCCTCCCCCTCCCTCTCTCCCTCCCCTTCCCCCCCTCCAGGGGTGGTATTCACTTACCTTCCCTACTGGTTCACAAATGTGTGCGTGTGTGCTTGCATCACTCTCACGCACCATCTTTGCACATGCAGAAGGCAGAAGGCCTTTTGTGCATGCACAGAGCCTCAAAAACATGAAAAAACGGGATATCATGACATCAGTGTGGGTGGGTGGGGCATCCCGCAGTCGCCCCTACCAGTTCGCCCGATCCGGATAGAACCGACTGAATACCACAACTGCCTTCCTCTCTCTTTCTCTCTCTCTCTCTCTCCCCCCTTACACTGTCTTAATTCTTCTCACTTCCTTTCATATATATATACACACACACACATATATATATATGTGTGTGTGTGTGGGTCTTTGGTTATTCGGGTTTTCTCCCGTGTAAAATTGGAAGTGTCTTGGCAACGTTTCGATGAAGTCTCATTTGTCATCTTCAGGCTTCAGCTTCGTGCTTCTGGGAGCAATGTGTGATCGCAGCTGTTTCTTCCTTTTAACTGGAGGGGTTTGAAATGGCTAATGATGCAGCTGCGGTCTGGCTTCTGGTCTAAAGTCTTTAAAAAGACCAGAACTATTGCCAAAACTGAACACTTTAACAACAGAATAATCAGAGAAGCCATCAAAATAGAAAAACGCCCACACAGCATGAACAAACGAGATGATACCTCCCGCCTACCAGCCATTTGGAAACCCACCCTTATTGACAAATGAGTCCCTAACATGAGGAATGACACCAGACCCACACTCACGAGGTCCACACAGGATGTCACCACCACATATCCACCCAGAAAGCAGACCCAAACCCACACTGATCATCAAGCACGACCAAGGACCAGAAGCCAGACTGCAGCTACAACATTAACCACTTCAAACCCCTCCAATCCATACATGCAGCAGACTGACACCCACTATGAAGATGTAGCACGAACACGAACACGAAGCCAAACAACAGCAATGCAGCTCACCAGCTCAAATCCCCCTGCAACTCAGACTAATCTGAGCACAACCAAACCCCCACCCAAACAGGACACACCCCCATCCAATCAGAGCACAAAACCACCCCCCATCCAATCAGAGTACAGCCAAGCTCCCACCCAATCAGTTCAAACCCCCACTAGCAGTTAAAAGGAAGAAACAGCTGCAATCACACATTGCTCCCAGAAACACGAAGCTGAAGCCTGAAGATGACAAATGAGACTTCGTCGAAACATCGCCAAGACACTTCCAATATCTAGATATAGATATAGATATAGATAGATAGATTTATATATGGCTCTGGGTGGTGAAGAGAATTTAAATAGAAACTGCAATATAACAAATTACAAGCATGCAGTGCTAAACATAACAATTCAAAACGAAAAGGGCATCTGAGACTAAAAAGCAAAACTGTATAAAATAATATTAACACTCCAAGGATGTGAGAGAGCCTTGTAGGAATTGGTTGATTCTGTTTCATTCTTCCACCCTGTGCACTTGGAGATATTGGTTGTGGTGGGATATATGATTTTGGACAGAATATGGGGCACTTTCCAGCTTCTCCTACAATTGGGTCTGTTACATTCGTTGCAGAGTGGGAGTCAGCTGATTTGGACCAGTTCGGGCGAACCAGATGTTAATTTTACGTCCAGCTTGGTGAACTGGTAGTTCCAATGACTGGCTGGCCCGGCCCCACCCCACCCTGCCCCACCCAGGAGTCCCCACGTGGCCCGTTTTGGAAGGCCTCCAGGCTTTCCTGTCCTCTACCATCCTCTGGAATCCATTTAAGCTCACGCCTACTGCTTCATTGACTCCATCCAGCCACCTCATTCTCTGCCGTCCCTGTCTTCTTTTGCCTTCAATTGTTCCCAGCATTAGGCTCTTCTCCAGTGAGTCCTTCCTTCTCATTAGATGGCCAAAATATTTGAGTTTCATCTTCAGGATCTGGCCTTCTAAAGAGCAGTCAGGGTTGATCTCCTCTAGGACTGACTGGTTTGATCGCCTTGCAGTCCAAGGGACTTGCAGGAGTCTTCTCCAGCACCAGAGTTCAAAGGCCTCAATTCTTTGGCGCTCAGCCTTTCTTAGCGTCCAACTTTCACAGCCATACATTGCAACTGGGAAAACCATAGCCTTGACTATACGACTCAAGGACTACCTGTAGTGAATTTGCTGAATTCCTGCTCCACCAATGCTCGTTCAGGTCATAGTATCTATCCTGAGGAAATGGGATCAATTAAGATTCTTTAGTGAAACCTCAGATAAGGAATTCTCTAAGTGACAAATACGGACTTCTGTTTCCTCTTAGCCAGGTGTCATTCATACATCCTTCCTTACAGTGCTAGGTTTTCTCTCCATATCCATACTAATGCTGGTGCATACTAATGATGGTATATTTTAGAACTGAATAATTCTAAGAGAAGAGATATGAGAGGGAACCCCCGCTTTACATGGAAATGTTCCTTGAAGGTGGATATATTGAATGTAATGTGAACACACAATGTACTGAACAGAAAAAAGAAACTGAGTAAGAGACTTCTGAAAAAGTCTCTTTGATGATCAATTATAGTTTGAGATGCTGTTGATATCCAGTTTTTGTTCTATGTCAAAAATATTTACAAAAATATAATATAATCTTAATTGTATTTTGTCATTAACACACACACACACACCATATAAACAGAAGCCATAGAATTCTTGTAGTCTGGTTTGCCAGCTTTTTGCTCCTTTGTTTTTACTGTAGTACGTTATTATTTTTTTCTGTGGCTTTTACTTTGTGAACCACTCGGAATCTCAAATTCAGTAAAAATAATGAATAAATAAGGTTACAATGTTGACCATGAAAAATCTACATGCTCAGCATTCTGGAACACTTTATTACTTCACTGAGGGAACATTTCCTTATGTTCACATTGCTTAAGGTCAGTAAAAAAAAAGGCTAATATGACAATTAATTGTTTCTTTGTGCTTGGGTGTGGATTATTTGACAGGGACAGTAAAGATTTCAAACTTATATTGAGCACAAATTCTAACTTAGTTATTTCTTAAAAAATAAAGTATTGAAAATATGAGTCTAATAATTATTTTGAGAGGCAAGAATCTAAAGGGACCAGCACATATTTGTCAACAGTCTTTTCATCTTTGGATTTAAATAATGATATGGCTGGGTCCCAATTCATGGATTCCTCCATTCTCCCAGGAACGTATGTTATGTATCCCTTATCACCTCGCAAGCATTAGACATCACTGTTTCACTACTAAATGAAGTGGGATTTATTTTTTAGCCCTGCTCGTTGTAGCAAGGGAGCAGGAGACAAGATCTCTGAGGGAATATTTGTGCTTCAGATAAACGAGTTGGAAAAGACATGGGCTTTGCACAGCTTTTGCTGATCTTTTTTAAGGAACACTTTGTGGATCATAGCAGGGCTACAAGTGAAGGGATAGTTTCAAGTTGCAGTAAGAGTAGTTTTCTGATGATGGTCCTTTCAGGCACATCTAGGAAGAAGTCTTCAGAAGGGGCTGAGCTACACATGACATGAGATTTTGGTAGTTGGATGAAGTCTGGAGACAGCATAGGGAGAGGTATAGGGAGCGTAGAATGGACAGGTATGGGTGGAAAACTAAACTGAGAGGAGAAGAACCACAAAGGGAAGATGGGCATAAATTATCAAAAAGTTCTGCTAAGGTAGGTATTACTTATTTCCAAGAATGCTAGAATAGAGTTGGAATATCCCATAGTAATAAATCAGTGCCTGAACCCTTATAGAGTATCAAAATCTTACTAATAATATTTAGACGAGACTAATTCAAGCTTTTGTTTCATGTTTAAACAATGACGCTGCGCTGATATATCTTTAGACAAAAGGATTGGCTATTATGTTGGAATTAATAAGCAGAGAAAGAGCAATTATTCATGATGATTGCCTGTCTCTCATCTATCTGATGATAGCACCAAAATCTATACTTTAAGTCTAGGTGTGTGTACAATCCCCTCGCATTTGGTTTCACAGAGTTTTAACATTGTAGAAGAAGTGTAGAAATTTCATTATCCCATTTCTATAATGGGATATGGTCATGTTCGGTCATGTTTGCCCTTCCTCAACTTTAGTCTGAGATTAAGAGACTCAATCACTGTTCTGTCCCCTAACCATTTGGAGTTTGAGGGGAGATATCTTTTCTAGTTCTACCATATAGTTTTTTTGCTGGTAGAGACCAGATGTGTTTATAGAGTATCAAGCATGGTCTCAACATAGATTTACGAAAGGGTATTATTACATTGGCAGTTTGTCTTTCAGATCTGTTCTTATTATGTTTTTTTTACAACTGAACACTCATTCCATTCATATATACATGAAATTGGGGTACAGTATTTAAAGCCAATATTGTTGTCTGCTGGAGGAAACAATGCAGTTACTATATGCATTAAAATTACATATACTGATCAATGGTCTTAATTTTTATGTGAACTGGTGATAATTCATGGTTACTGAATCTATTTCACTGCAAGGGATTTTAATTAACCAGATTTATCACCATTTCCCAAGCATTAAACAATTATCTACCGGAATATTATAACTTTTAGAGTATCATATACCTGTGAAAGCTTTAAAAATTGTGACCGGCGTCGCATACTGTATCTCACAGACGCGGTCTTTTTTTCTAATGGTCACCCCCTAATGTATCTTTGGGTGGAAGAAGTATGATACTGCCCAACACTCTGTGATCACTGCAGTTTGTGCAAAGGGAAAACTTTGCAGTGTGCATATTCTCCCATAATCTCCATCATGCAGGTGTCTTATATAGCAGGGGTCTCCAACCTTGACAACTTTAAGCCTGGTGGACTTCAACTCCCAGAATTCTGGGAGTTGAAGTCCACCAGGCTTAAAGTTGCCAAGGTTGGAGACCCCTGCTATATAGTAAGCACCTTTTCCTTTTCAAACATTGAAATGCATGCTGAGAATATAAGAAAGTGAGAGTTCCCCCCCCCACATAATGGGAAGCATTGGTGAAATTGTCTCAAGATATTTGTGTAAGATTTATAAGCACAATTTTTTTTTGTTCCTCATATATATAAACAGGTCCTTGTCCAATGAATATATCCAATGAAACAAACAAACAAACAAACAAGCATCACAATGAACCAAACGTCTGTAACTGAATTCCTTCTGCTTGGTCTTTCCAGAAGCTTGAAAATCCGTCTTTTTTTGCTTGGACTTTTTTCAGTTGTCTACATTCTGACTCTGGTGTGCAACACAATCATCCTGATGCTCATTTGGCTGGATGTGCGACTCCATACCCCTATGTATTTCTTCCTGGGCCAACTTGCCTGTGTAGACATTTTCTATACTTCTAGCACAGTACCACAGATGTTGGCTAACCTTCAAAGCCCAAGACAAACCATCTCATTGGCTGCCTGTGCAATACAGATGCATATTTTCCTGGCATTGGCTATTACTGAATGCATTTTACTTGCAGTAATGGCATATGATAGGTATGTAGCAATATGCCACCCACTGCATTATGTCTTCCTCATGAACAAGACAGTGTGCATGAAATTAGCCCTGATCTGCTGGACTTCTGGTTTTTTATTGCCAGTGGTCCATACTGTTCTTACCTGGCAATTGCCCTTCTGTGGTTCTAATTTGATTGATCATTTCTTCTGTGAAATGCCGGCTTTGCTGAAGCTAGCGTGTACCGATACCCAAATGGTTCAAACAGTTACTTCAGTGGGGTGCGTTTTCACCTTACTTATTCCCATCTCCTTTATCTTGATGACTTATATCCGCATCTTAGCAGCCATCTTGAAAATCCAATCTGCACAAGGACAGCACAAAGCTTTCTCTACATGTGGTTCCCATATGACAGTTGTAGTGCTTTTCTATGGCAGCGCTATATTTATGTACATGAGACCAGAGTCCAGCCATTCCCCAGGCCAGGACAAAATAGTCTCTCTTTTCTACAGCATTGTCACACCCATATTCAATCCCATGATATACTGTCTAAGCAGTAAGACAATGAAAGATGCCTTTCTAAAAATGCTGCAATGATGTAACTTTTGAATGATGATTAGATAGCAAAAAGGACCACTTTTTGAGCTTTAATATCATTACTCTAATAGCAGTCTCACTCTGGCAATGGAACAAATATAAATTGTAATAAACAATAGTCAGCATTATTATTACTATTGATCAGAACTGATTAAAAATAATCTATATGAGTTCTTACAGATTGATTAATTAATTCTTCATAAATGTCTGCATTAGAGAAATTATGGGTGATTTCTGATTGAGCCCATTTCTTCGTTGAATAGCATCTGCAAATGGAGCAAAACTTCCCTTTCCCTGCAGTTGCTGCAGTGACTAATTTTAAAGTATCGGGATGTCTTCTAAAAAACATTTTGGAAACGCACAGGATGCCTCTGTACTGGGTGGGGGAGAGCGACCAGGTTAAGTCCACCGTGCAAGTAACAGTCTGCTCACAATGAGACGCTATTGCAAAAAATAATTACTTTATTTTTAAGTGATAAATATAGATGTTACATTAGGTAACTTCTTAGAGGAAGTATTTCCTTAAATGCATTAAAGCAGGAAGTGTTTATGAAAAAATGTTCCCTGTTGTAAATTTTTAATTGACGCAACAGTTCTTTTTTTAAAATAGAACATCTGTTCTCTGATCAAGAAGAAAACTTTTAATCAACTGAGTAATCAGTAATATTTCCACAAAGTACAATTTATGCTTTCTGCCTTGGTTGGATTCCAGACAAATACATTTATCAATAAAGAACAATATTTGTAGCTCAGGGTTGAAGTCCAAAAATGCCAGGGAATTTCTAGAAGCCTGGCACGCTGATAAATCAGCCATCCATAGAGACATAGACATTAAAAGGTATAGGTAAAGGTTCCCCTCCAACATATGTGCTAGTCATTCCCGATTCTAGGGGGCGGTGCTCATCTCCGTTTCAAAGCCAAGGAGCCAGCGCTGTCCGAAGACGTCTCCATGGTCATATGGCTGGCATGACTCAACACCAAAGGCACACAGAATGCTGTTACCTTCCCACCAAAGGTGGTCCCTATTTTTCTACTTGCATTTTTTACATGGTTTTGAATTGCTAGGTTGGCAGAAGCTGGGACAAGTAATGGGAGCTCACCCCATTATGCGGCACTAGGGATTCGAACCGCCAAACAGCTGACCTTTTGATCGACAAGCTCAGTGCCTTAGCCACTGAGCCACATAGTCCCTGACATAACATCGAAAGACTATGCAAAGTTATGCTCAAAATCCTACAAGTTAGGCTCCAGCAATATGTGGATTGAGAACTACCAGAAGTACAGGCAGGATTTTGAAGAGGCAAAGGAACTAGAGATCAAATTGCCAACATATGCTGGATCATGAGAAAGCTAGGGAGTTCCAGAAAAATATCTACTTCTGCTTCATTGATTATGCTAAAGCCTTTGATTGTGTGGATCACAATAAATTGTGGCAAGTTCTTAAAGAGATGGGAGTACCAGACCATCTTATTTGTCTCTTGAGAAACCTGTATGCGGATCAAGAAGCAACAGTGAGAACTGGACACGGAACCACTGATTGGTTCAAAATTGGGAAAGGAATCCGGTTAGGCTGTATACTGTCGCTCTGCCTATTTAACTTATATGCAGAATATATCATGAGAAAGACAGGGCTAGATGAATCAAAAGTTAGAATTAAGGTTGCCGGGAGAAATATCAGCAACCTCAGATATGCAGATGATACCACTCTAATGGCAGAAAGTGAAGAGGAACTAAAGAACCTTTTGATGCGGGTGAAGGAGGAGAGTGCAAAAGCTGGCTTGGAACTCAACATTAAGAAATAACATTAAGATCATGGCACCTGGCCCTCTCAATTCATGGCAAGTAGATGGGGAAGAAATGGAGGTCGTTACAGATTTTTTTTCCTGGGGTCCAAGATCACCACAGATGGGGACTACAGCCAAGAAATTAAAAGACACTTGCTCCTGACGAGGAAAGCCATGGCAAAGCTAGACAGCATGCTAAAAAGCAGAGGGATCACCCTGTCAACAGAAGTGCGTATAGTCAAAGCTATGGTTTTCCCAGTTGCAATGTATGATTGTGAAAATTGGACCATAAAGAAGGCTGAGTGCCAAAGAATTGAGGCCTTTGAATTTATGGTGCTGGAGAAGACTCCTGAGAGTTCCTTGCACTGCAAGGCGATCAAACAAGTCAGTCCTAGAGGAGATCAATCCTGACTGCTCTTTAGAAGGCCAGATCCTGAAGATGAGACTCAAATATTTTGGCCACCTAATGAGAAGGAAGAACTCACTGGAGAAGAGCCTAACGCTGGGAATGATTGAGGGCAAAAGAAGAAAGGGACGGCAGAGAATGAGGTGGCTGGATGGAGTCACTGAAGCGGTTGGCGTGACCTTAAATGGACTTTGGGGGATGGTAGAGGACAGAAAGGCCTGGAGGAATGATGTTGATGGGGTTGCGATGGGTCGGGCATGACTTCGCAACTAGCAACAACATAGAAAATGCAAATGAGACTGCCACCCAGCCCAAAAGGGAACAAAAAGAGCCAAACACCTCTCCACCAGCAATCAGCACTCAGATCATCATAGATTAACTCCAAAGTTAACATCAGACCAACAATCAAGTAAACAATACTCCAATCAAGAAACTGCCCATGAAGCCAACAGTAAACAGCCCAACCAAATAATCTCTAAGTCCACCCCCACCAACACTGACAGGGCAAGCCACCAGAATATAAACTGATAGCAAATTGCAATCCTTACTAGAACTGATGATGTTACCTAGTTTGGGTAATGAAAAGTCTGCAAGAAAACAAGCAAGTCCATAGAGCACCAACAATCTCTCAAATCAATTCATCTATACAAAAGAATTAAACACTATAGCCATAATGATCAAATGGCCAGTCCAAAGACATAACTGAAGTGGCAAGTTCACATATTCTCACAAATTATAACTGAAGCGGCAAGTTCACATATTCTCGCAAATTATGGTGAACTTTCATAAATAGACAATCTGACTTCTGAATAATCAAAGGGACAGACTTTGCAGAGAAATCTCATTATTCCAACATCACCCATGCAGCAGCGGAAGCTGTTACTAACAGGACATTGCTAATAACACTGTAGCCATTCGAAACAAATTGGGGAGAAGACCTGCAATGTCAGCTCTATGTCCATGCAGTGCATATTCTCCTGCCTGTGCCAAGCAAAAGTAATTTATCTACTCAGATTTAAAAAAGTGATGCTGATGGAAATTATTGATGGATAGATAGTAAATGTGTGATGCACAACTCTATTCCAGCTGACAATACAGCTTCACAAACAGCTCTTACTATTCCCTGTAGGGCAGTTTCTTATAGGTGCCCCTCATGCTAAGGATTGATTGACTGTGGTTACATAATCCAGGTGTGCACTGGGAACCAGGAACTATTTCTTTCTATTACCAAAATGTCAAAACCACACTGAGACGTCTTTATGCATTTATTTGAAGCATGCTGTAAGGGATAGAAAGACGGAGAATCTTGCCTCATAAATGGCGGAGACTATTGGAAAGGGAACAAAATCCACACTATTCTGAAGAATTGCCTACCTGCAGTTCCAACAAGGCAGTTGCATTTTCTGCCATTGCAATGTGCTGCCCCAAGTGAAGCCACATGTTTAACTGAATGATGCCAAAGCATGGATCACTCTCTTGTCCAGGAACAGCATATCCATTAAAATGGTCAAAAGCTCTTTTAGATTCAGCTTCCACCTACTCTTCCAGCAGAAGCTATTAACGTTCAGAACAGATTTCAGGGAAAGTGTAAGCCCATCTAGAGCCATAGCTGGAATATCCATGGCTTCTGTACTGACAGTAACTTTGTCTTGCTAGGATTCAGTCTCAGTCAGTTTCACCCGATTCAGTGCCACATAGATTCTAGCAACTCTCCGCTTTATTGTCTACTCAGCCTGGGATAGAAATGTTAAGCTAGATATCATCAACATGTTGATACCAAATCCCTGACAGGTAATTATTCCAAAGTCTTTCTGAAAATGTTAAACAAGATGTGAGAAAATCAATTTCTGGAAACCCAAGGGCTCAACGCTCCTCCTGAAGCTAAATCAGATAGAAGTTACCAGGAAGGATCAGAACTCCTACAGAACAATTTCTCCAATCTGCAACTCTCACAGATGACCCAAATGAATGCCATGATTAATTGTATTAAATACTACAGAAAAATCTCAAATAAAAAGAAAAGGTGTACTGTACCCCTGAAAGTTTTGCTGCAGGACATCCACAAGAGCAACCAATCTGGTTTGAGTTTTTTGTGTTCAACTACAGTTTTTCCCCTAAAGGACAAATACTGATTAGCCAGTATTTCTTTAAATTCTAGACAGAAATATTGGAAATATGTTAGGGAACATTAAAATCTTTGGCTCCCAGTAGATTTTAAAACAGCCAACAAATTGTAGGTGTGTTTAAACTGGATTCAATGGTTTGGCAGATGGAAAGATATTTTTTTAATTGAAAAAGTTTTAACAAACAAAAACATTTTTCCCCCTTTCCCCCCCCTTCCCCCCTCCCTCCCCCCCCCAGCTTCCTGGGTCAATCACAAGGTATTGTTATACATAAACCAAACATAGAATAAAATTTTCCTTTCTAATCCAATTAACCTCATCCAAGTCTTTTCATTTCCTAACCCCCCCATTACATAAAATAATACATCCTAATTATTCAAAGGCAATCTGATATCTCTTAATCTGATATCTGTTTTGTAAATAATCAATCCATTTTTTCCATTCAATTAAATATCTTTCCTGTGTATTGTCTTTCAAAAAGGCTGAGATTTTAGCCATCTCAGCCAAGTTAGAAACTTTCAATATCCATTCTTCTATTGTAGGTAACTCTTTTTTCTTCCAATATTGTCCAATCAACAGCCTTGCTGCTGTTATTAAATTCAAAATCAATTTAATCTCAGTCACTGTACAATCCGTTATAATTCCCAAAAGGAAAAATTGCGGCAGGAACTTTATCTTCGGCAGATGGAAAGATTGATTATATGAAGAGCACTCACAGTAGTCAAATTTTGAGAGGATCCTTTGACTTCAGTAGTTCTTTGCTCTATATATGATGGTCCACACTAGTGTTTCTCAGCTTTAGCAACTTTAAAATGAATGGACTTCAATTTCCAGAATTTCCTAGCCAGCATGGCTGGTTGAGGAATTCTGGGAGTTGAAGTATACTCAAAGTTGCTAAAACTGAGAAACACTGGTCTAGATCTAAGTGGAGGTCTCCAGGGCATCACATAGCAATTTGTGTTAATGAAAGCTCCATTGATCTTGAGGTCTCCTTCAGAAGAAGCATGTGTTTGTTCCTCCCACAGCAACAGACATTTAAATCTGAACTGAAAAAGTCTCTCTGCCCATAAATAAAAGCGGAAAGAAATACTGCACGCAATACAGGCAAAAACAGAATAAACCTTTCCACAACATTACAGCTAACAGGTGGGTGCATTTCACTACATTTTTTGTATTTTTTAATTGAAAATCAGTACAATGGTTTGGCAAAAGTTTTGACAGATATACAGTATATATTTTAAGTATGAAATAGAATACAATACCAACAGAAAAAAAGATAAATAGTGAATATGCAGGAAAAACATATACCTATGGTAGATATATCACGGTGATTAAAATAAACTAAACATAATAAAAAAGAGAAAACAAATTAACCAAAAAAGATTTTTAAGATCCATATTACTATAGCCATTAATAAAAATATAAAATTAATACAGTCTTTATGTTTATCATTAAACCTATGCTACAGAGAAAGTTATTGCTTCACTTCTCATCTCTGGATCACAGAGACTTTTCAAAAATAGACAACAGACTCAATCCTAGATCCATTCTTTAAATTTACAAAGGTAAATTTCTTTATATGAACGTAAAATTATCTTTGCCATGCTGATATTTCAATAGAGTCAAAACTCTTCATGAGATGAGAGATTCCATGCTTTAGGAATACAGTTTGAGATTATATTAGGATCCTTCACTTTATTTCATCTCAAAATTATTCTAATGTATATAATAATCTGAAACCAAACTGATTCTAGTTGGACAGGATCAATTCATAAATTCCTTGCTAAGACAACAGGAAAAAATCTAATTGTGTGATCCTTTTCAAACAAGCAGATAAATCCAGGCTTATCAACCTCATAAGAAATAAGATACAGCAAAAGAATTGTTACCTCCATTTGGGATGCTTATTAGATAAGTTTTTACAACAAAAAAATAAAATGAAAAAGCAGTTTGTTAAATATTATTTTACATTATAAAATAAACAGACATCTGATCTGGAAAATGATCAAACAATATTTGAACAAAACTTTGCATGCAAAATTCACTGATCACAAAAAAAAGTTTTTAATTATCCTCTAATGAAATAGATTTTAGAAACCTGTGTTTTTTAAAAAAAAATTTTTTTAGCAAATAGTCAAAATTTATGTGTCATGAATTTAGATCGGGGATATATACATATTATTTATTTATATTTATATATTATGTGCTGACATAAAAGTCTAACATTTTATTCCATAGTGAAGAACCTTTGATTTAAGAATACAGAGTAAAAATACATACATGCCTCTTGTCTTCCCCATTTTATACATGAATGTCAAATTTTCTAACTGAACTTAGGCAGCCAGAAAATTTAGCATGCAGACAGGAGGGAATATGAAGAACTGCATAGCAAACAGGCAACCTAAAAGAATTTTAAAGCCATCATTTTCATTTCTTCTGCAAACATAGTAATTGCGCTTCTATTCTCTCAATGAGTCTACACAAAATATCAATATAGGCAAAATCTTACAATTCTTGAGAATTACAGTTGATTTATTCTGCAATCATACTGTTTTTTTGCAAAGCCTTTTCTTGACACTAGAAAAAGCAGAAGGAGAGGAATTCACAGAACAAAAAAATCTATAATGTAAGTAAACTGATGTTTGGTTCAGAAAAATTGCTTTTCTATACTAAAATGCTCAGAAAATGTTTAAGCTGTTACAATTTGTTTCAAATTTAAGCAATAACCAAATATATGTATGTATGTATTTTAGTAAATTCCCATGATTCCTAAAGAACAGCAAACCTCTCACGTACACTATTTTTCATAGTCCCTTGATGCATTGATTTATTTTATTAGCAGACATAAAGCTTTGATGAAATAAATGAGGGTATGTTATGCTTGCATTGAATATGCTCCTCCCACATTTTATTATTTTATTTCATTGTAACAATTTGTTTCTAGTTCTTTCACTTGATTTTGCTTTGGATGACTAACATTTCTGCTGATTATTATTTCTACTTGTTTATTAGTTTATGCCACCCAGAGTCACTCTACTGTAAGAAGGGCAGCCATATCAATATGACAAATATGACAATATGACAAATACATAAATAATTACATAATTTATTCATATAAAATGGACTAATAACACTGCAGGGAAAAAATGGTGTTACATAGTGATAAAAAGAGGAAAAAAGAAATGTATGTAGATCAAGAATATTTGATAAATGTATTTACTGCTATCTTTTATAGGAGTCATGGCATTTGAGCCGTGGTGGCGCAGTGGTTAGAATGCAGTACTGCAGGCTTCTTCTGTTGATTGCTGGCTGCCTGCAATTTGGCAGATCGAATCTCACCAGGCTCAAGGTTGACTCAGCCTTCCATCCTTCCGAGATCGGTAAAATGAGGACCCAGATTGTTGGGGGCAATGTGCTTTACAGCCCTCTTTAAGCGGTTGGGGGTAAACTGCTTAGAGAGGGCTGTAAAGCACTGTGAAGTGGTAAATAAGTCTAAGTGCTATTGCTATTTCAGATATTAAGTCAATTTCTTTTTTTACAGAAGTGGAAGTGACTGATAGTCATTGCTCCAGACATACTGTACTTGACAGAATTTCCCTCTTGTACATGTAAAGTGAGACTGGGAAGCTATAATGGCAAACCAAACCTATGTGGCTGAATTCCATTTCCTTGGCCTTTCCAGAAGTCTGAAGATCCGTCTTTTATTGCTTGGACTTTTTTCAATTGTCTATGCTCTCACTCTGATGGGCAACACAGTCATCTTAATGCTCATATGGTTGGATGCCCGGCTCCATACCCCCATGTATTTCTTCCTGAGCCATATGGCTTGTGTGGACATCTGCTATACTTCCAGCACTGTCCCTCAGATGCTGACCAATCTTCAAAGCCCAGGGCAAGCCATTTCAGTGGTTGGATGTGCCATGCAGATGTATATCTTTCTGGCCTTGGCCACAGCAGAGTGTTTTCTCCTGGCAGTGATGGCCTATGATAGATATGTGGCAATATGCCATCCACTGCACTACACAGTCCTCATGAACAAAAAAATATGCATCTTTATGGCCATGACATGCTGGACGAGTGGCTTCGTCCTCCCAGTGGTCCATACCGTTCTCACTTGGCAGTTGCCATTCTGTGGCCCTAACTTGATAGATCACTACTTTTGTGAAATGCCAGCTTTGCTGAAGCTGGCATGTGCTGATATCAGAGTTATTGAAAAGATTACTTCAGCGGGGTGCATTTTCACCTTGCTTATTCCTATCACTTTTAAGACTTGTGGACTTCAACTCCCAGAGTTCCTCAGCCAGCTTTGCCAGCTTTCAACTCTGGGAGTTGAAGTCCACAAGTCTTAAAGTTGCCAAGGTTGGAGACCCCTGTTCCAAATACAAGCAGAGCCTACGTTGCTCGGGAGCCTACCTATCGGGCTTCAGTCCGAGTTCCTGCCGTATTAGGTGCGATTCGGAGTAGGATAACAGTAGCAATGGTCTTTTTTTTTTTAAAAAAAAATATGCTTTTGTAACCAAGCGCAGTAAGTCTTAGAAGAGTAAATCTGCAGTACGGAAAGAAATCGGCTTTGATTCCTGTACAGTGATTGCAACTTCAGGTGACCACAAACTTTCCTGCTTTAAACAAGTCCCGTGTCATGCGGTTTGCTAGTGTGGAGGTGCACGACAGCAACGTAGGAGGACGGCCCTTTCTTGAAGTCCAGTTGCCTTTTGGGAAAAGCACCTTTGGGACAACCATGACCTGGATCAGAGGTCTCAAACCTTGGCAACTTTTAAGTCTTGTGGACTTCAACTCCCAGAGTTGAAAGCTGGCAAAGTCCTTGGAGACCCCTGACCTGGATGATTGAGAAGCCCCATAGACGCCAGGTGATGACATTTGGCAAACGGGACCTTTTTACATCTGCATCTTGCAATAAGGAGTGCACCGCCTTCCGTCGTGGCCCAGCCTCCAAGATACTTCATTTTAGTATTCTTCATTTCACCATTTAACTATTTTTCTTAACAGTTAACCATCTTTTGATCTCTGGTTGTCTTGCTCCTCTCCCCAGTAAGTTTGTATTCCTGAAATTTTGTGGGATTTCCCCAGCCTTAGGAAAAGCTTCTGTTGACCTTGACAAAAGTTTGCAACTTCTGGACAATGTTCAGTATACTATAAAATCCTCATCTGGAAATACTCCAGCCTAGAAAAAAAGGGGAAAGGAGTAGAGGGAACCTTCCCCCCCAATTGTCAGCAATTATCACAAAGCTTCTAGGACTTTCTTGGTTTCAACTTTGACCCACTTTTCTGTGGCTGCTGAAAACATTGCAACATTTGTCATATCTGCACTATGTATGTGGATTGTGGGTATGTTGGAAATCCAAGTGAAATATTAAACTAAGCTGTGTAAGCAATAAGTCAGGTAAGCGAATCCAAGTCTAGATGTTTAGAGGTTTCTGAATCTTTTTGTTGCCATCTAGTGGTGATCCCTATTTTTTCAGTCTCTATATGCTGTGTACAGTATTCCAATCTTGAATGATTACACAATATGGCTTCCACTACCAGGGTATCTTAATACATTATTTCCAAACTTTATCTATTTTACCTGGGAAGTATATTAATTCCTGCTGTGAAAGAACTGGTTTGCAAGTTCTTTCACAGTTTGTAAACTAAGTGGGTAACTTTGTTTATTAGGAAAAGAAAGCCATGTTTACTTTGATGTTTCGATTTCTTTATTTTGCTAATATAGATTCTTCAATTCTTTTTTTTTCCTGCAAAGAACGTTTAATATTTTGGGTGGTTTGATGTCAGTGGGTTATGATGCATAGTATTACTTAAAATAACAGAGTACTTTATTCCCATTTCAAATTACAGTTAAAGATAGTCCTTGACTTAAGACCGATTGCTTAGTGATCAATCAGAGTTATGATAGATACCCCCCTCCAGCTATTTATTTATTTATTTATTTATTTATTAAATTTCTAGACCGCCCTTCTCCCGAAGGACTCAGGGTGGTGTACAGCCTTATTAAAATACATAGATAGACAATAAATTTAAAATAATTTTAAAATGAAATATTTAACCGGCCAATTTAACTAAAAATAACAAAACCAATTAAAATCAGTACAAAATTTAAAATTTAAAATTTAAAAAACTAAAAAATCTAATCCAGTTAAAATAATAAAGATGGTTTTTTTAAAAAAAATAGCCACAGTTTGTGTTTAGTTCCTGTGATACTTCCCCCTGGTTTACGTCAAGTGCCTGATCTTCGGACTTTTCGCCGTGAGCTGAAAACGCACCTATTTATTCAAGCGGGACTGGATTGAAATTTTATTGGGGTTATTTATATTTTAAGATTTTAAATTGTTTTAAATTTTCGGCCACACTATAATATGTTTCTTTTTTAATCTCTTTTAATGTTTATATAGTGGATTTTTTACTTGGCTGTACACCGCCCTGAGTCCTTCAGGAGAAGGGCAATATAAAAATCGAAATAAATAAATAAATAAATAAATAAATAAATAAATAAATAAATAATAAATAAATAAATAAATAAATAAATAAATAAATAAATAAATACATACATACATACATACATACATACATACATACATACATACATACTTTACTTTTCCTGGATTTATATCCTAATAAATTTACATCTGATTTTCAATGAACATATGATCTTCTACAATAATGTAGCCTATGAAGGTTCATGACAATTGATAAACTAGTTTGCTCCTTGCGTCTTGTCTTTAAATAGAGGCATGTGGAACCATTGTGGTATAGTGGTTATAGTATTGGACTAGGGGCAGGAAGCCCAGCTTCTACTCCACTCAAGGTATGGAAATACTGGGTGCCTTTGGGCTAGTCGCTTCCTCTCAGATCAGCCTACTTCACAGAAATATTGTGGGGAAAAATAGGAGGAAAGAATGCCGTGTATGCCACTCTATGCTCCTGAAGGAAAAATGGATTATAAATAAAATATATTTGTGATAGCTCGCTTTTCCTATTGCGTGAGCATACAGATTCTTTTGCCCTCTAGTCTTACAGATGTTGCTTTACATTTTCTGATTTCTAGTTCTCAATACAGGTAGTCCTCGATTTACATCCATTCATTAGTGATTGTTTGAAATTACAACGGCACTGAAAATAGTGACTTGTGAAAGTTTTTATCATCCCCCATGGTTAAAGGATCAAAATGCAGACACTTGGCCATGGGCTCATATTTATGATGGTTGCAATGTTCTGGTGTCATGATCACTTTTTGCGACCTTTTTTTTTTTTTTTAATTCAAAAAGTGTTACAAAAATTTTTCCCCCCCCTTTCCCGCCAACCCCTCTCCCTTCACAAACCCCCCCCCCCGACTTCCCGGAACAGGCACAAGGTATAGTTAAAAATAAAACAAACATATGCTAAAAAAAATTTCCCCCAAAACTATTATACCAATTTTCCCTCTCTAGCTCTGACTTCCTCCTTACATAACCAAAATCCTTCAAAAAATTAACAATAAACAGTAATAAAATATATAAATCAATAGAACAAATTAATCCTAAAGTATTTAAAACCAGCTAAAGCATAAAAATCCAATCCGATTCAGAGAATATCTCCCTTATAGCTTCTATAACCATATAATTTTCCCCCCAAGTCTTTCTTACATAAGATCTTTCGAGAATATTCTATTTAAAATTCAGTACAACACATTATTAAATTTCAATACAGGAAATTACAATATCTATTCAACTTTAGTCCTTCCTCGTCAAAATCCAGTATAAATCCAAATATCTAGTCTTTTATGATAGATATAAAACATATAATCAACCCATTTCTTCCAGATCTTCCTCACGTATTGTCTTTCACTTTTTTGCGACCTTCTGACAAGCAAAAGTCAAGATTCACTTAATAACCCTGTTGCTAATTTAACAGCTGCAGGGATTAAGAACTGGGGCAAGAAAGGTCATAAAATACGGCAAAACTCAAATGTCTCACTTAACAGTGGACATTTAGGATTCAACTGTGATCATAAATTGAGGACCACCTGTAATAATATTAATAATCCCTGTAATCTCTGTAGATTATTTGCCGGTATCGTCCCATCTGGAATCTAGATCTGCATTTGCGGCCAGTTTTCCTTGCAGGAATAATGAAGGCAACTGGTAAGTAAGTATTTGATTGTTCAACTGAGCTTAGATGGAAGATTAGACACACTCCTGTAGCAACTAGTTACAAACATAAAGTTGCAAAACTCTAGATCAAAGAGATAGGTGAAGCATTGCATGATTGTTTTTCTCATGTCTTTTCTTTCTTTGAAGACAATCTGAATTAGCTTTGTTGTATGTAATATTATACATAGATAGATAGATAGATAGATAGATAGATAGATAGATAGATAGATAGATAGATAGATAGATAGATAGTATGGCTAGTCTACAGAAAAAAAGGACTAAGGGCAGTGTTCAATATTGGAGGGACTGCCACAAAGAAGAGGGAATCAACCTCTTCTCCAAATCAAGGAAGTTCAGAAGTTGTGGGTGCCCCATCACTGGGGGCTTTTAAGAAGAGACTGGACAGTCACTTGTCTGAAATGGTATAGGGCCGTGATGGGGAACCACAGAGCCATATTGGTGGGCATGCGAGCATTGCTCTAGCTCAGTTCCAGCGCGCATGCACATGCCGGCCAGCTGATTTTCGCATCTTCCGGGCCCACCCAAAGTTGGGAAACAGCCTGTTTCCGGCCTCCAGAGGGCCTCCAGGGGGGTGGGGAAGGCCCGTTTTTCACTCTCCCCAGGCTCCAGAGGCTTTCTAGGAGCCTGGGAAGGGTGAAAACTGCCTTCCCCACCCCCCTGGAGGCTGAGGGCCTCTGGGGGTTGGGGAAGGCCATTTTCACCCTCCTGAGGCTCCTAGAAAGCCTGGGGAGGGTGAAAAACAGGCCTAGCAGGCTTACCATGCCATTGCACGCCAAAAGCTGGGGTAACGTGGCGGGGTTGCATGCATATGTGCGGGGAGTGGGGCGCATTGAATTATGGGTGTGTGCATGCGCGACCCCCGTGCTCCTCCCACTTTTGGCACGCGACGGCAAAAAGGTTAGCCATCACTGGTATAGGGTCTCCTGATTGAGGAGGGAGTTGGACTAGAAGACTTCCAAACGTTCCTTCCGACTCTATTATTCTGTATTCTGTATATATGGGGTTGGGTATAAGTTGCTTTTTAAAATTTCCCTTAACATCTTCACTGGAATCTTTATGCTTTCTAAGATATTAATTATTAATATCTTGGTCCATTTTTAAAGAACTCTTAAAGTAATTCAAAATTTATACTGGATTGGCCGTTTTAAACCTTAGTTTAAACATTGATAAATGCACTTTTTTCTTTATGCATGGTTCTTTAGTCCCCTCTAGCGTTCATTTGCAACATTCAAATAATTTATGTTCCTAATATAGATTTAATTCTGTTCTCACTGGTGTATTATTTAATTGTATATTTTTTTCCCCAAATTGTACAAATGTTTCAAATTTATTTATTTATTTGGAAAATTCATTGATTTATTCCTCTTGTTTCCTATTCTGTTTATAACTTTCCTAATCCTTTTTCCTTTTTGTCAATATATTGTTTTTAAACTCTTAAAATCTCTTATTTAAAAATCCTTATATCAAAGAGAAAAAGAAGTAGAATACCAGGTGTCAAATTAAATGTCATTTTTGAAGGTCTCTGATATCCATGAGACATTGATAATTTCCGAAGGTAATTAGAAATGAGTGCAGCTGGATTATTTTCCTATTTAAAGGCTTTGCTGGGTTGAGAGCAAGATCTCAGCTGATGCTCAATCCTGTTGGGAATTGCCACTGTCTAGTATGATTTGTTCACAGTTAACTGTGTACTTGGCTATTCTGTAACAACTAATTTTGGTTGAATTTCTTAAAGTAAAAAACCCTAAACAAAATAAATGATTTCTTCTCTCCCATTAAAATTAAGCATTCAATATTCAGTTTTCCACAATCCTATCAAAACCTAGAATATTAGCTTCCCATACTTTGATGGATGGGAAATAAAACACAAACACAAAATTAAAGGTTTACTATTGAAATAATCTTTTGTGAATTGCAATCTTTTGCAACAGGGAACCAGCCTCCAGCAATGCTTCCCAAGAGAGGAGAATATATGCTAAAGGATATCAGTCGAATGGCAAAGTATTGCCAGGTGCCAATGAATTTACCAAAGGATTTCGTAAACTCTGTGATAGTGAAAGGTAACGAAAGCGATTGTTTTTTCCAAATCGATGCCAGTTAGGCATTTTGGAAACGATGGTTTCTGCCCATGTGGGGGACATCAGAAAGTAGAAAGTCAAATATGTCCTTTTAAAATTAAGGGTGTGTTTGTCTCCCCTTTAGCATTTATACAGCTTTTCTAGTGCATCTTTGTGTATGTCTCTACTGTCCACAGGAAGTCTGCCTGCCATGCGTTTCATCACTGCTGTGGAAAGAGCAGAACCTCAATTTCTGGAGCCTGTTTCTAGAGAACTCTGGATGCGCATTTGGTCCAGGGTAAGTATTGAGGTCCTGCACACACATGCATCTCTTTTGGCATTTCTCTGTCCTTTCAGATGATCAAGAAAGGCAAGAAAGTTGAAATCATCTTAATGAGACTTGCATGCGTGTCAGTCAACTAAGCGAAATACAGAACTATGTGGGGGCCTACAGAAATTTAAATATTCTTTAAGACCCAATTAAATTAAGACCCAATTAAATTAAATTAAAAGCCCGACTCCCTCTTCTTTGTGGCAACCCCTGAGATATAGCAGTGTTCCAATATCTCAGGGGTTGCCAGAAAGAAGAGGGAGTCGGGCTGTTCTCCAAAGCACCTGATGGTAGAACAAGAAGCAATGGGTGGAAACTGATCAAGGAAAGAAGCAACTTAGAACTAAGGAGAAATTTCCTGACAGAACAATTAATAAGTGGAACGACTTGCCTTCAGAATTTGTGAATGCTCCAACACTGGAAATTTTTAAGAAAATGTTGGATAACCATCTGTCTGAGATGGTGTAGGGTTTCCTGCCTGGACAGGGGGTTGGACTAGAAGGCCTTCAAGGTCCCTTCCAACTCTGTTGTTATATTATATTATAAATGAATAGGGAGGTCTGGAATTTCAGCTATATCTCACTTTCCTCTTCATTCTCTCCCTATTCCCTGGGTAGATTAAATTAGGGAAATTGAACCTATTTGTCCAGTTTCATTTAGACAACAACCACCATTGTTGTCCTTCATGGTTTTTGTTTAGTTTTGTTTTCTTACCCTCACTATTTCCCTGACCCATCTTTCTCCACAAGCTTTTTTAATCAATTGCCATATTTTTTGTTTTTCCAGGATGAAGACATAGTTCAGCCAGAAAGTATATTGGCAGTAAGTTCCTGCTCCTCTTCATGTTCTTCTCTTGCTCTTCTCCTTCAGGGTGGTTTAGATGCAAAAGGGTTGGTCTGTGCTACTGGCTGAACAATTCTGAAATAAGTTTAAACTGGAGAGGGTTTAGATGCCTGCTGCCCTAAGTGTGGAACTCTTGTAGGACTGTTCCACGCAGAAGGGAACTTGTGTGGCTTTGTTCTCTTCCTCAGTCATGAATTCTTTGAAGGATGTAGACGTCTTTTATTCTTTTAAAATTAGCAAACTGGGAGAAAATAAGTTTGTCAGTAGTGTTATCACTGGGTCTGGTGCATGGAAATGCAGTTTTCCGAGGACTTAGACTATTAAAGCCCATATAATCTGTAGTTTACTTTTTAAAAGAATTGTTTGTTCCTTAATTTATATGGAATATTATCTCAAAGTCAGTAAATACTCTTGCAGGTTGATTCATTCATTTATTTATTTTATTTATTTATTTTGTCACAACAGTATATATAAGCATAAGCATGAAAGTAACTATATAATATATAAGCATATATATATATATAAGCATGCAATAACCATACCAATTGGATATAATGAAAGAAAACAATAGGACAGGAACGGTAGGCACGTTTGTTCTCTTATGCACGTCCCTTACGGACCTCTTAGGAATGGGGTGAGGTCAATAGTAGACAGTTTTTGGTTAAAGCTTTGGGAATTTTGAGAAGAGACCACAGTCAGGTAGTGTGTTCATTCCTAGAATCTTTAGGCAAAAAAGTCTAGCCTAAGACTCTGGAAATCCCAGAGAGAGAAGGAAAATTTTGTCAGAGAGACGAAATAATAATAACCTAGAAGAAATCTGTTAGTAATTTTATGACTAATAAATTTTAAGAAAAGGCATAAGCTTTCATACGCGACAGGTTATTTCATCGTACTTCATCAGGAATTGCAGCTCACAACAGCTGAGGCCCTTTCATAATATTTGCTGCTCAGAGAAGGTGCGACCAGACTCCTTGGGATTGTGGACTGCTATAGATTATCGTCTTATTGTTGGGATAAAAAAAGAAGTATTATGTGAAAAAAGAGAATCCATTGTCTAAAGAGAATTTAAGTATTTTAGTAGCAAACAAAAAAAATGCTGAACAATTGGAGTTGGGCCACAGTTTAGTATGCTCATATTTTGACAGGGCTGTTTTGTTTCCAGTTCAGTTAAGTGTCAGTATTAGGCATTTTTGCAAATCTCTTCTTTCTTTTATAATATTTCAGGAGGTTAATGTGTCTCTCAACGTGGAAAGCTGCCTGAGGTTTTATTCAGTCAACTTTATACTCTCCTGGGAGATTGGCAGTTAAGAAATATGTAATATAAATAAATAAATAAACTTGGCTGCTTCTTCTAGGATATTTGGTTTCCCCCCTCAGGCTGCAGAGAAAGCAGGGTTGTCCTCAGAGAAAAGCCAGGAGCTTCTGAAAATGAGCACCTCACCTGAGGTGAAGAATCGCCTGAAAGAGACAACTGACAAAGTCCTGAAGTTTGGGGTAAGGGCCAATATTTTATGAAATATATCTTCCACTCACAGTCTGTTTTCAAAAAGATGTAGGATCTTGGGAAGCTGAATTCTTTAATGCTCTGATGAGCAACTTGTTGGCTAATGAAGTCACCTTAGAAGACCTGTATCCCCTCAGAACCTTCTGACTTATTTTTCCTACATATTTGTAACTATTATCCATAGCTAGGATTGAAATATTGCTGTCAAATTCATGAAGAGCAGGGCAGATGGGCAGCCTTATAATAATATAATATAGTAGAGCAGCAAGGTAACTGCCTACTACTTCCCATCTAGTGAGTTATTTTATAAAATAACTATTAAAACTATTCCATGTGCAGATCAGTTTGAACTGATGTGTAATAATGCGTAAGATCTGTTTATGAGGACTGATGCATACTTGTGTGCCAAGCAGTGAGCATAATCCACATTTGGTCCAATGGGAGATAAGTAGGGTTTGCTTAGGAGCAACCACACATGTGCTTCTTAATCTCACTTAAGCTTTATAATTTAAGATAAAATGCACCAGCAGCTACCAAAGTATAGCTAGTTGGATGGCTGGCAGATCTGTAAAATACAATGATACTCAGAACACTCAAAAAGTTGACAAAAGTTGACTTCCTAAAGTTGGGAGATTTTGCAAGTATGGCAATTGATCTATCTTTCCTTTTATGGCTTTTAATCTGTTTTCTACTTATTCTACTTATTCAGGTGAATTTTGATGGTATTTGAACATTGGTAGCATTGGTCTGGTGGCACAGGTGAATTGGAGCCATTTCCCAGATCTTGGAGGTGGGCGGGGAAGCAGTAATGTGCATTTTTTTTAAATTTTAAAAAAATGTCCTTGGGAAATGCAGGTTAAATGTGCAGCCACCTAATACTGAAGCTAATTGACACATTGGAATTCTTCTGGTTTGCATCCCTTACCCTGAACTAGTTAGATGAAGCAGAATTCTCTACTTATATCTTATGCTGAGTTTTCCCAAATAGGCATTTGGAGTGCCATGTTTTGTTATCCAGACTGACGGACGACCCCAGCTTTTCTTTGGTTCAGATCGTGTAGAACTATTAGGAAATGTTTTGGGTGAGTGTTATGAATATTTTTGTTGTGAATTGAGTTTTCTTTAGGTTCCATAATGGACCAAAACATTACAAAAGATGATTTTGTTTGCTTGTAACTTCCATAAAAAATGAAAAAAAAGGAAAATCTTGAATGTCTTGGGTTTGGGGGGAAATATTTTGCTGCTATTATCACTTAACAATATGGAAGTTGTTTGCCTTTATTGTCTTATTATTTTGTTTTTGTTTTATGTTACAGTGTTGCCCCAAAACCCATTTAGCTTTCTCAAAACACTCAAGTTGACATCATCCAGCTGGGTTCCCTGTTAGTTCAAACAGCTTGCTATTACTATACTCTATCTCTGAGGACCTTAGAACAGGGGTCCCCAAACCTCCGGGTCATGGCCTGTTTTAAACTGGACCGCACAAGCGATGGGCAGGCGTTCGTGTGTGCGAAGCTCCACTTACACGAGTGGAGGGTGCTTGCATGTGAAGCTCCATTCATGCAAATGGAGCTTTGTGCACAAGCACTTTCCGCTTTTGCAAGTGAAGCTTCATGCATGAGCACAAGCACTCTCCACTCACTCCATTTGTGCCAGTGAAGGGTGTGTGCACCTGGTGCTCGCACCAATGGAACTCTGCGTGCACATGCGCCTGCCACTCATGCCCACCCTATGCTGGGCCGGGCCACCAAGATGGAAAGGTTGGGGACTGCTGCCTTAGGAGGCATATATAAGTGTTGTGTTTACTGAGTATTAGAAAGAAAAAGGAGATAAATATTATGTCTAAGAATTTACAAAGAGATGTCAAATGTGCTCATAATTTAAACATTATGTAAGTAGGGTGTAACTTTGTATAATTCTATTTTTGTTTTAAAGCTCATGAAAGAAGAAGAAAGAAGTTTTTTCCTCATTATTGATGCTTTTAACCAAGTTGCTTTTTGGTCTTGTGAATTACTTTAGATAGCAGAAGTAAGAAAGCAAAGGAGCCTGAATGAAACTCATTGGGAAAAACCTGGAACAGATAATTTGGAGCACAGAGCAGTTTCTTTGCTAAGCTGCCAACTTTCTTTGCAGGGGAAACAATCTGTTTGGCGTTTTTATAATTTGATTGACCTAGTAGGGTTTTTTAAAGTGAAAATGTTAAGGTTGCCCTTCTGTGCATTTTAATCTGGAAGTACTGTTTGAAACAGAAGAGTTTTGAGTTGTCAAAAGCAATCAAAAATTGTGTGAGCTCACCCAGAGTTTCAACTAGTCAGCAAGTAATGCTTTGGAGATACTAGAAGAAAGCTGCTGGAACATAGTGGCTAGAAACATCCTCTGGCCAATCCATTTAAAATTCATCACAAAATTTTCCAGCTGAGAATATCAAACAGACTCGGTATAGCCATTAATATGGATCTAAGCCTCATTCATTTATTACTGAAACAGAAGCACTCAGTAAGCGAGCAAGCACTACTCTGGACTGAGATTCCTCAAATAGTGGCTTGCAGGCAGTTATGCATTGAATAAATGTAATACCTGGAGATGTGGACTGGATTAGGCTGACTTCTGAACTCAAACAGGCTCTTTGGGAGGGTGGCTTTATAAGATAGGAAGAATCCCTTCAATTGTGTTCTGAATTGAACAGAATCATAACCTTTTTATATAACCGGCACAACGGAGTATTCCAGAAAGGAACATGTCGATCTGTATAAATGGGATTTGTATATATTTTACACTTTTACATTTGGATGTCTTTCTATCATGCCAAAAATCAAATATGAGAGAGTAACAGAAGTAGTAAAATGTGCCTGCAAACTGTAGATCAGCCATATTTCAGATCTTTTCTTCAGATCTCAGAGCTTTCTTTTGCTTTGAAACAAAGTTCCTCTATTTCTTTCAATTCTGGAAGAGTTTTCAGGACCTTTGATTTGAGGTTCTGGGGTCTGATACACAGTGCAGTATTTTGGGCTGCACAATAAATATTTCTCAGATAATTAGAGAATCAACTCTCTTTGTTTCTTCATACTGTATTTTAGGGCTAGGGTTAGAGCAGAATAGATATAAATCATACTTTGGACTCAAGTCTTGAATACAGTGGGACAGCCTGGAGTATTGAGTCAAACTGGATCTTGTGAGGTAATAAAGCAAACACAATAATGTTTTGGTACTAATAATTAAAGGTGTGTGAAATATTTCAAGCTCAAAACATTTTAAGTGTACAATACCTTTCAGTTTTGCCAGAAGTGTTTGCTAAATGGCCCTTGGGACCGGGTTAGAACACTTTAGTAAGATGAGGGCAATTGTTCTGTGCTCCGAATGTTTCAGATCTGAAAGTTTGAAGTGTAGGAGGAGATGTAATTAAATTTATCCTCATTTGTGGCTTTAACCTGTTTTCTGAATTTGATTTTTTTTTTGTTTGGTATTGATTTTCTTCACAGGAGAAAAGTGGCTGGGGCCCGTTCCCACATCGTCTAAGCTCTAGTTCTCAGGAGCAATGAGAAAAGTAAGCAACCTAATAGAATTATAAACATCATATCCTTCCTACCTTTACAAGATGACTGGCTTTGGAACTGGCTTAATATAAAAGATCATAATAATTGTCTCCAAATACCATGTGACTGCCAAGATTGAAACTCTCAGAGCAGAGAGCTGTTATATATCCCTTTTTGCAACCACTGAGTACCAGGATCTAGATGGTTCCTAAAGGCAATGAATTGTCATGGAAAGGTCCAGAAGAAATAGTTCCCGGTAGAATAACATCTGGTTACTTGCGATTGATGATTCCCCAAAAAGATGAAACTGGTCACCTGGTGGTCAAGGTAACTGACAATTCCCATGCGTTAGGAGTCTTCAGTATTCAGGGTGGTTGTCTGCAAGAATTATTTTCTCTGTCTTTCACCCTCTACCCCAGCCACCCCAGCAATGAGCTGTAATAAGTCTAGTTGAGAAAAGCACCTGTCTGTAAAAATATTAGTAGGTTACTTTTCACCATCATTATCATCATTCACCATCATTTATATAATGCTGCATTTTACCCCCTCTCCTTGTTTAGCAACAGCATTGTTACAGAAACTTTGTCATTAGGTGTTATGTGAATTTCGTTGTATGGGTATACTATGTATATACTTACAAGTTTTTATCCTAGAGCTATAATTGCCCTCAACAATGAACTAAAGCAGAGGTCTCCAATCTTGGCAACTTGAAGCCTGGAGGACTTCAACTCCCAGAATTCCCCAGCCAGCAAAGCTGGGAGTTGAAGTCCACCAGGCTTCAAGTTGCCAAGATTGGAGTCCCCTGAACTAAAGGGTCACCATCAGTGAGCTGTTGGACAGCATTACTTGGTTGGTTGTGTGGATGTTTGGGTGGTTCAGGGGTGGGGCATTTGTGGTGTGTGTGTGTGTGTTTGGGGATTGTTACGTGTGTTGGGCCTAGTCTCTAGGTGTTATGTGAATTTCGTTGTATGGGTATACTGTGTATATACTTACAATGACAATAAAGTTATAATAATATTAATTAAGGGAAATAGTTTCTAAATAGGTGTGCATTAGAGAGAGAGATGCTGTGAAAATAATTGTTGCTGCCTTCTCTTTCAGATGAGGTTTCATGCAACTAGGGTAGTGTTACTTTCACTCCAGTGTGCATTGTTCTTAGGCACAAGAAATTTGGTCATATGTGTGTGCATTTGGTCAGAAAATGATTTTTTTTCAGTTATTACTGTTGTATATGCAAATGGTCACTAACTAAGGTAGTTGCTAACTGAGGAGTGATTGTTTATCCCACTTTTTCTCTATGAGCACTGATTAACTCATGATGTTCCCTACCTGTTTTCTATGTTTCAGTGAAGAAATCAGAGGTCGTCATCAAACTAGAATAGAAATACTGCCCTGGAAACACCCATTTATTTGAATGTGTTAAGATGCATGTCAGTGTTGTGTTACACATGTTTAATGGGTACTAATATAGCCATTATATAACTTGATTTGAAAGGCTAGTTGTGAGGGAGGGAATGTCCATTATTACACAAATTCCAGCACTCACACTGCTTTATATCATTTAGGTGTTATTGTCATTGATCAAGTTAGACAAATTATCTCCTTTATATAAATTGACCTGATAGACACCATTTTTCATTTTCATGGTGACATCATTACACAAATAGTGTAGACCACTACAGTACAAATTATATAAAATTAGCATAATTAACTGCTGAATATTTTGAAGCAATGGACTTGTAAGGAGATGCCAAATAGAAATTTGGTCAATGATCTTCGAAGCAATCTGGATGAGGTATTTCCGTGGTGGGATTCAGCCAGTTTACACCAGTTCACTAGAACAGGTAGCTAATTGTTCAGTTTGGCGAATCAGCTGAAGCCTTGCCCCTCCCCTCCGTCCAGCCACTGCCTCCATCACTGGGAGTCCAGGCACCTCAGCAGGCGGCAAGCGAGGCCTTGGCTGGGTTCCTCAGCAAACAAGGTCTTCGCAGGGGGCCAATCTAGTGCCCGGACTGGCTACAACACAAACGTTCATTCTCTGCCTTATTTGAGATTCCTAGCTGCAATGGATAGCAAAGCTAGGGTTGACGTCTATCTGGAAGCCGCTTATTCTCCATGCGCTCGGGCTTTTCCCCACTTTAGCCTCCCGACCATCCGCCTGAACCTGTGGAGGCGAGAGAGGCAGAGAGGGATGAATTTTTGCCTAGGTTTGTCCATCTGTTGGCGGGAAAACGGATGGGGGCCTGTGGAGGAGGCCGTTTTTATCTGACACAACAGCCGGACAAATATAGGCAAAAAGCCAGTCTCACCGGCGCCCAGCTTCACCAACAGCAGGTTTGCAAAGGGCAGTCATGAGCTGCCGCCTGTGTCAAGCTAGACTGGAGAGGGAGAGCGGAGTGAGCAAGCACCGAGGAGACAGGAGGAGGGAAGGGGCGGACAGTCTCCCCCTAGTTATGCAAGCAGAGGTGCGCTTCCCATTTCAGTAGCCCCCTGTAGGAAAAAAACCCCTGCAGCTTGGGCCAGGTTGCTGGGCTATCTGCAGAACTTCCACGCCCAGAATGGACCTTCCGCACTACCTATATGTGCATATCCGCTGGCAGCGGATGGTGTGTACAAAATGAGAGGCTTTGTCTCCCCTGGGCAGTACAGCCGTGTCTCTCATTAATGCCGGAGACACTGAGGAGAAGGCGTTGCGTGCTTGCCAAAAAATCTTTCTGACAACAGAGACGAGAATATCAACTGTTTCTAGCCCCTAATTCTCCTTAAGCATTGCCAGGTGAGAAACAGCCCTGGCAGACTTTCTAAGCCTACCTAAAGCAGTGAAGCTTTACCTGCAGGACGAAGAAGAGATGTTAACAAGGTTAGATATTAACAGCTTTTGTCTGGAGGAGGAGGAGGGAGAAAAAAGAGAGAAAGTGGCTGTGAGACGCGCCCTGCCTGCCAGGCACTGTGCCTGACCAGCAGGGCACTTTCCTTCTTCCTTTCCTCCTGCCCCCCTGGCCTCACCCACTGGAGTGAGGATTCCCTCCTAACCCCGCCTGGCTCACACAGGCACCACCCACACGAGTGATGTCGAATTGGCCATGTCCACCAAGTCACATGACCACCCAGCTGGTCATTAGAGCAGAGAAACAATTGTTAAATTATTTGAATCCCACCACTGAGGTACTTGAATGGTATATGCAAAACTAAAGTTTCATTGTAATATGGAAGCTTCTCTTTCAGTTGCTTCTTACATGTTTTTATTATTTGTTTTTTCTTGCCCCTGGAAAACCTGTTGTATGAGTAATAACACAGGAACACTAGGAATGACTGTCATTTTAAGGCAAAAGCCAGTTATAAAAATCACTGCAGGTGGTATGGGACTTGAGTGCACATAGCTGGGGGCATCTATTGGTTGAAATGCAGAAATTTATAATATGCAAATTTGCATTTCTGTGGAAGGGCAAAGTTTGAGGAAAGGGGCAAGAGATAGTTTGAGGGATGGTCTGAATGAATTTCCACTTGCTCATGAGGAGAGTTTATGAAAACATCTTGGCTCACTGCACCATTCAGGGAAGTTAAGAGGTTTTCTGATTCAAATACAATTGAAAACAATTTTTGATTGAATACAGGAGAATTTTAAATTAGACGTTCCACAAAAAGGTTCCACAAAAAGAAAAGATCGCTAAGATCTTTGTGCCTTCCTTCTATTCACACTGTGCTTTCTTTGCTCAGATTTTCTTGTAATAACTATTGTCTTCTTTTTTGACTGATAGGAATGTTCTAAAGAAAGTGCTTTTTCCTCCAAATTAAACATTCAGTTTGAATCTTAAATTGTGGGGAAGTCAGAGCTAGGAATCTTGGCTAGGATCCTCTTAGATATTGTAAACATGTTTCAATTAGCTACTGAATAAACTCATTTTCTGAGTCAAGACAATTCATTCAATCATAATAAACTAATCAAATTGTCTGGAGTTGTATATTGCACACAAGCTACTGGTAAGTAGGATTAACATGCCAGTTCAGCCTTTAAAATACAATGCAAACTCTTGTTTATTACTTCTCTAAAGTTAGAGATCTTCAAAGCTGCAGATGAATTGTACATTATGGGTTGCTTTGGGGCAATTGGGGACCATTCCAAAAGTGTTGGAATGCTTTACCAGAATAGCACAGGATGAGACATCTTGTGTGTAAGATCCTCCTTTTGTCTCTGGTAATTATACTGCCTATATTTACTGCTAAAGGAAGGCTCCCTTAGCTTTTTTTTTCTAGTCTCAAATTAGGTGTGGTGGCTCAGTGGCTTCTGGAGAAGGTCTATACTCCAGCAGTTTGAACCCAATTCCCCCCCCCAGTGAGTTCCCATCACTTACCTCAGTTCCTGCCAATCTAGCAGTTTGAAAGCATGTAAATGCAAGTAGATAAATAGGTACCACTTCAGTGCAAAGGTAACAGCATCCCTTGTTTTGCCATATGCTCTGTGCTGCGTGATGTCATGACTGTGGAAACATCTTTGGACAGTATTGGCTCCGTGGTCTAGAAAGAGAGATGAGTGCCGCCCCCTAAAGTTGGCTATGATAGCAGAGATTAGCAAACTGCTAAACCATGAAAGCAGAGCGGCAGATTGGCAGCACGTAAGCCTATAGGCCTATAAGGGTCCTTATGTATTTAAACAGCAGAGTGCAGCCCATTTATCAAAGACAGTTTAAGAAACACTTTCTTAGGAAGAACTAAATATGATTTGTTTGAATTTGAACATGATTTGTAAAAAAACTTGAAATATTAAAGTTGGTGAAGAGTGGCATGAAAGCAGGGGTGAAATGGTCCTGGTTCGGACCGCCGCCCGGCTGTTACTTCCTGGTTTTAACCAAGAAGTAATGTGTTTTGTACTCTCTGCGTATGCGCAGAAAGGTTTTGCGCATGTGCAGAGGGTCTGCTTGCACATGTGATGCACACGCACCTCCGAACCAGAAAGGAAGTAAATAGATTTCACCCATGCATGAAAGGGATTTGTTAAAATGTCTGAACAAATTGAGATAATTGTATTAATAAAGCAGGGAAAAAAACCACTAAAATAATAAAACATTCTTCTAACTTTTTGTGGTTGCTTTAACATCAAGATCTGTTTAGGTAAATGTGTTTTCTCAGGCATTTTAAGCTGGGTGGTGTTATTTTGTATACTATTATTGCAAAATAACACCACTTTATTATTATAGTTTAAGGTACTTTCTCACCATTTTTTCACTTCAGACTACAGGTGATCCTTGTTTACCGACTGCTTCATTTGTTTAAAATGACAGCAGCGATTAAAAAGTAACTTTACAAATAATCCTTGCATTTACAAAGATTCACATATCTGTAAAGCAAAGGAAAGCTAAAGTAAGATCATAAATAAGCATGATCGGTTTTATTTAGCAACTGCTTTACTTTCAGATTGCGGGTCCCAATTCTGGTCTCTAAACAAGAACTATCCATAAGCCCCTTTCCTCTCTCGTAAAAGTCCACATTGCTCTAAATGTCTCTGTTCATGCTTCACTGCTTTTTGCCATACATACACAGTAATGGAGCAGTAAAGAATAATTATTGTAACTACATGAGAAATGGAGATGGAAAGGAGACATTTCCACTAATAGTTACCAGGTATCCCTCCAGGAAACAAGGCAAATTGAAGCAATTTATGTAATTTGTTGTCAAAGGTTTGGTTTTAATTTTGTATCCTGCCTGGGGGCCCACAAGAAACATGCTTAGTGATGTCACTAGCATAACTAAGTTCAAAATTTTTCTTAATTTGGGAGGTGGGAGGTTAAGAAGAGTTAAAGTGTAAAGTGAGTATCTCAAACCAGTCTGCCCCTAAAACATCCCAATGGAAAAATTAAGATTTGCAAAATAAAGTAGACAAGATATCAAAAGTACCTTATGGTCTTCAGGTTGCCAACCATGGTCTGTATAGAGCTCAGATGCATTGACCCTTTCGTAGCTTAAGAACCCTAATTTATATAGACAGAAGATAGGGAAATTGGTGGCAAATGCTTTTAATTTAATGTCAGTTGGTAATCTGCCACAGGTCTGTTCTAATTTCTGAACAGTTAACTATTATGTTTGGAGGGTTTTTTTATGAAGAGCATGTAAAAGAGTTTTTCCATTCCAAGAACTCCAAGAGTTCTCCATTCCTCTGAAAACAACAAAATACCTTATCCCACCAGACTTGAAATCCTAGGCTTAGAAAACTTGGAACTCTGTCGCCTTCGACAAGACCTAAATTTAACTCATAGAATCATCTATTGTAATGTCCTTCCTGTTAAAGACTACTTCAGCTTTAATTGCAATAATAAAGAGCAACCAATAGATTTACAGAATCATCAGTGCTTGGAACACTTTACCTGACTCTGTGGTTTCTTCCCATAATCCTAAAAGCTTTAACCAAAAACTTTCTAATATTGACCTCACCCCATTCCTAAGAGGACCATAAGGAGCGTGCATAAGAGCACAAACGTGCCTACCGTTCCTGTCTTCATATATATATATATATATATGTATATATATATGTACATATATATGTCTTTGGTTATTCGGGTTTTCTCCCGCGTAAAATTGGAAGTGTCTTGGCGACGTTTCGACGAAGTCTCATTCGTCATCTTCAGGCTTCAGCTTCGTGCTTCTGGGAGCAATGTGTGATTGCAGCTGTTTCTTCCTTTTTAACTGCTAGTGGGGGTTTGAACTGATTGGGTGGGAGCTTGGCTGTGCTCTGATTGGATGGGGTTTTTTTTGTGCTGATTGGCTGGGGTGTGTCCTGTTTGGGTGGGGGCTTGGTTGTGCTCAGATTAGTCTGAGTTGCAGGGGGATTTGAGCTGGTGAGCTGCATTGCTGTTGTTTGGCTTCGTGTTTGTGGTCGTGCTACATCTTCATAGTGGGTGTCTGTCTGCTGTATGTATGGATTGGAGGGGTTTGAAATGGCTAATGTTGCAGCTGTGGTCTGGCTTCTGGTCCGTGGTCGTGCTTCCTGATCAGTGTGGGTTTGGGTCTGCTTTCTGGGTGGATGTGTGGTGGTGACATCCTGTGTGGACCTCGTGAGTGTGGGTCTGGTGTCATTCCTCGTGTTAGGGACTCGTTTGTCAATAAGGGCGGGTTTCCAAATGGCTGGTAGGCGGGAGGTATCATCTCGTTTGTTCATGCTGTGTGGGCGTTTTTCTATCTCGATGGCTTCTCTGATTATTCTGTTGTTAAAGTGTTCAGTTTTGGCGATAGTTCTGGTCTTTTTAAAGTCAATATCGTGTCCTGTGGCTTTAAGGTGTTGGACCAGGGAAGAAGTTGGTTCCTCTTTTTTGACTGAGTTCTTGTGTTCTTCAATGCGTGCATATATATGGGGGCTTGGTTGTGCTCAGATTAGTCTGAGTTGCAGGGGGATTTGAGCTGGTGAGCTGCACTGCTGCTGTTTGGCTTCGTGTTCGTGGTCGTGCTACATCTTCATAGTGGGTGTCAGTCTGCTGCATGTATGGATTGGAGGGGTTTGAAATGGCTAATGTTGCAGCTGTGGTCTGGCTTCTGGTCCTTGGTCGTGCTTCCTGATCAGTGTGGGTTTGGGTCTGCAGCTCACCAGCTCAAATCCCCCTGCAACTCAGACTAATCTGAGCACAACCAAGCCCCCACCCAAACAGGACACACCCCCAGCCAATCAGAGCACAAAAAACCCCCCATCCAATCAGAGCACAGCCAAGCTCCCACCCAATCAGTTCAAACCCCCACTAGCAGTTAAAAAGGAAGAAACAGCTGCAATCACACATTGCTCCCAGAAGCACGGTTGAAGCCTGAAGATGACGAATGAGACTTCGAACGTCGCCAAGACACTTTCAATTTTACGCGAGAAAACCCGAATAACCAAAGACCTACATACAAACACCATGAAAACTTCAGAAAACAAATATATATATATATATATATATATATATATATATATATATATATATATATATATATATATATATATATATATATATATATATATATATATATATATATATATATATATATATATATATATATATATATATATATATACTTATACCTCCTAATATTTACTTATACATATGTTTATATACTATATAATATTTTGTATGATACCTATATATATTGTTATGATAAAATAAATAAATAAATAAATAAAACGAGCTCTAGGACTATAAATATAATAGTGATATTAAAATTGGTTCCAACAGTCTTAAATACACAATAATTGTTAAGAGCAGGGGACAGATGTTATGTTGTGATAGAGACATTGAGAATGGTTCTTCCAGATTCCATACAAACAATGCAAACCATGCTGTTATCATTGTATTTTAAGAGTTTTTACCAAACCAATATTTGGTGGAATACATTTCTACTAGGGCTTATGAACTCCCATAATTAAACATTTTAGGTGAAGTGTTAACTAAGCTACAGATCATTATGATTCCAGGTCTCCCTCTTTCAATGCAATAAAACCTTAGATGTTTGTTAGCTTAAAAAAACAACAACAACCATAAGGGTGAATTGGTCACAGTAGTCTTTTATTGCAAGCTCAAGACACACCACAGACATAACAAGCATTGGACAAGGAGTCATAGATTCACATTTACAGGTTTTGGTTCTTGATGGCACAAAGACTCAGGGAAGAGGGTGGCAGTGGTACAGTGAAATATTTTAACAAATCTGAAGAATCTGATGAATAATGAAACAAATGCTCTTTGTCACACACACACACACATGCTCTTTGGCACTATGTGTCCTGCCTATGCTGCATAATGCAGTCCTGATGTTTTGCTTATGAACCAGGTATAATCCTGGGAGCTCTAAGATATATTCCTCTTTTGAGGCCTTCATGCTGAAGAATGAACACAAATACAGCCTTCTTGAAAGGGCCCTGTAGGACACCCAAATCCTTCCAAGTGGGATCTTGGATATCTAAATTTTAGCTGTAATAACAGAGAAAAAAAGCACTCCTCTTTTGTTTGCTTCTAAAGCTATGGCAGATGGGAGAGCCCTCCCTCTCTCTCTCTTTTTTTAAAGATTTAGATCGGTTCTGCTCTCCTGAGGTTGCTGAATTGGAATGATACATATGGATGAGTAAAATGCCACATTTGGACTCTGATTCCTGACTGCCTGTGGTGCAGCTGTCAATGAAGCAGAAGGGCCAGGTGAGGCGTTTCTGGGAATCCACCATTGTTTCCTCTGAATTCCAAAGTGAACTGCTGTGAGTTCTCACTTCAGCAGCAGATCCTACGTACAGAGAAAAGATGAAGATAACTCCAAGAACCAACTAATGGACAGATGCGATCACTGGATACTTGTGGGATATTTTCCTCCTATACTTTAGCTGAGATGGATAAGCTTAATGAAGAGAGACAATCTCAGCCATGAATAAAACATCAAGCCTTATATACCATTCATCATAGCAACTGGGAAGCCAAAACATCATTTTCAGCAACTTCATAAAGAATGACCACTTGTGAATAGGTGCACAATTGGATGAGTAAAGCTTCCTATAAGGTGGCCAATTTTATATTTGCAGCTTTGAAAATAACAGTCCTGGGAAACAGTCCAGCAATTGACCAAGTTGAAGTCTGTAATGGGGTAACGATAATGTTTAAATTACTATGCAACTAGAGAAATCTCATTTAAAACTGCTAGTAAGCCAATAGGTTCCATGAGCTTGGTAACAAACTCTTGCCTTTATCAATCTTACAGGAAATACAAGGAAACAGCTACGTAGATTGCTCAAAAGCTTCATCAGAATACTTATTCTGTTGCAGAAGATAACAGTATTCTGCAGAGCAAGGCTAGGGAACCTACAAGAAGCTATAACCTTGTATTTGATAAGGATAATGCTGTGGAGAATAAGTAGGCAGAAGGCAGTGATCAACCAGAGCTGGATTCAGAGGGTTTCCTGATAATTGTGGTAACATCTTTATAACGTTGTCAGAATAGCTTGACAACTTGATATCCATTCAGCACTCGTGGAGCTTTAAACTTGTCTTTCTGCAATGCTCAGGAGAAGTAATGTTCCAACAGAGAAATGTGTTAAAAGACATTATCAAGACTAAGGAAGAAGCTACATACAGTATTTGCATTAAAAAAAATCCCCTCACCCCTTGGGGACTGTCTCCTATCTCCCAATCTTGACCGTTTGCAGTAATCCACAAAGAATGCACACCTCCCAATGACAGTGAAAAAGCAGAAGTAGACAGAAACAGACAAAACTAGCTCGTGAGCTAAGTGATGATTCAGCAAATAATAAGTCACAGCAATGAGAGGAGATGGGCTGGAAAAGGGCACTGTGGGAATCGAGGATACAGTATTAAGGAGTTAGCCAAGTTATGAAGTTAGCCTTGATAGATACATGGATGTGGGCTGACAAACCATGTTGGGCAAGGGCCGAGTGGCTGCCTCAAAAAAAAAAGTCTCAAATTGTTGAGGGCCTGAGAAAATAGAGAATTGGAAGATATTATAGGACTAAATATATATATATATATAAAACCAACAGGCTTTACTTTTGACAGCATCTGGCTGTTTTTCAAATAGGTGGGATATGTAGAAAGATAACCAATTCTCCTGTCACTTTTTCCCTTCGTGCCCTTATCCCCCTGTGTCCTAGGGTATTGAGACCCCCTAGGAAGCAGATTACCTGTGAATTACCCAGCATGCACTGAGATACCCCTCCAGCGATGGCATCACACACAGCATAAAATGGAGGCCTGTGGAACAAGGAAGTGGCAGTTTCTTTAACCTTCTTCTCCTTGCCCTGATTCCCTGTATACGAAGAACCCACAAATCACCTCCCTACCTGAATTTCCTACATGCATTTAAAAAAAGTATAAAACATACTGGGCTGTAACGTTGAGCATCCACTTTACTGCTTTTCCCCTTTTCCATGGAGCCTGCAGCATTGCTAGAAGGGAGCAGCTGAGTTACTGAAAGGAACCAAGCACAAAATAAAAGTAAGTTGTATCAAAACATATTCTGGGGGAGACTCAGCTGTGACAGAAAAAGTCTGGGAATGGGATCAATCAGATATCAACAACCTATGGTATACAAATGGCATGTTTATCTGGGATATTTCTTATTTGGTAATGCTGCTTAATAAAATTCTATTTTTGTGTCTACTATTTGGAAGATACTTGGTAGTGATCTTTTGATTTGGAATTTAGGATTTTAGAATTTAAATCTTGGGTGGCGGAGAAGAATGTATCTTCCCTGGGATATCTAAGAGTGAGAAAGAAATTAATTTGATTAACTTTTTAAGGTGAAGTTATTGAATTTACACTGAATGTATCCTGAGAGCTACTCTTGGCTGAATATTGTGACACAATTCATTGCTAAAAATGAACACATTAGAGAAACTGTAAATGTACAATAATGCATGTTAGAAAAATTACTAATAAACATGGTAGGGAAAAGTCAATTAAAATGCATGCTATCAGCCTTCAGAAAAATGGATAGAATTGTTCAAACTTATCCTAAATTGAGGAAAGAAACACATTCCTCAATTTCCTGTTCATCAAGTAAGACCCTCCAGAATTTGTTTTCACTGAAAACCAGAACCACCACAATATTCCATGTTTTGGTTCTGTCAAATTGTAGCCCACCAATTTGGTCGAAATCTTGAGACACAATATATTTGTTTTGGGTTTAAAGCAAAATATATTTGCCCCTACTTTTATATAACATATAACGTCAGGTGGTGGCAGTGCCTGATCAGTCTTTTCTTACATTGAATTGTATCTGCTTAGTACTTGGGCTAGATGTCTATGGAGGTTCTCAGTCATCCAGGTCATAGTTGTCCCAAAGGTGTTTTTTCAAGAGAGAACTTGGACTTTCTGGTTTTTCTTTGAAGACTTTCGTTTCTCATTTTGAAGACTGCAAAGTCCACATTTTGGACAGAGACGACCGTTGGTTTGAAAGAGGGGTCAAAGAGGCCATCTATGTCAAAACTGAATAGCCCTCTCAACAGAGGGGGAGGGATATGACATCATCTATCTCCAGTCTATAACACAGTCCTTTCAGCAGTTCCAAGAAGGCTCCACACCTATTTGCATCACTCAGGTGACTCGATTGACACAGAAAAACCTCCAGGTAGCCTTAACGACTTGCTAAAAGAATGCAAATGTACAACTGTCTGAAAGGAGTATAAATCCTTCCATTCCCCACCATCCAGTCAGAGCTGAAGAAGCTTCTTGGATGAGAAGCGAAACATCTTTGAAGAAAAAGCAGAAAGTCCAGTTGCCTCTTGAAAAAGCACTTTTGGGACTACTTGGGCTAGAGAACACCAGAGATTCCTACAGCTGTAGAGAAAACTTCCTGAAACTTCCTGAAAGAAAGTAGTGACAAATTACTTACATTCTATTTGTAGAAAACAGCATAGAATGTATTCATGTACTCATCAAAAATCAAGCTTACTCAAAGGAATTTTTACTTAGTTAATGTGTAATAATTGGGGGGGAATAGACCCAAGTAAATATTCCTGGTAAGAGTATAGATATAGTTGTCAGTACTTCTGCAAGATCCTCAATTTATTTGATTATTCCCAAACAACTACCCACCTTGGTTACAAAATTAGGAGAGTAGCCAGTTTATTCATAAACCCAAATAAGTGGGAAGAACAATTACAATTTTAGCAATCTATGGCAGAAATCAAGCCTGCATGTAATTGGATTCTATATAGTCACAGGGCTTCTGGCTATATTGACATTGGTTTATGGTGTTAGATATACTAGCTGACCTCACTGTAGAAAAAGGAATCCATGATATTTAGTGAGGGAAAAGAGAAACAAGCTGGAACTTTGGAGGAAGATTAATGCCAGCTGGTCACTATTCAATCTCAGTGGAAAGGTCTAGAAAGGAAACCTAAAAAGTGACATGACAAAGAGATTTTCTATTCATAGAGAAGGAACATGAATGGAGCAATAGAAAGCCCCTGACTAAATCTAAAAGATCCAAAGGGATCAAAAACCGCAGGGGGAATATTGGAGAATCATCAAATGAGGAAGTCATCTTTTTTTTAAAAGATACACTGACTTTGTTGCCTAAACATTTGTATAGCTCATTTTGGAGGGAGGGGAGGAGGAGGGAATTTTGAGCTACATAATAATAATGCAATTTCTGTCTTAAAATTCTGAGAATTTGGTCAAACTAAATGTGAACTGAGCCTAGTTTTACCTGCAGGAGAATATAATCACAGTTTCTACATTTATCTGCTGGAATAGACATCTATCAGACAAGGGAGTTTCAGCCCAAAAACCAGGTCAAAAATTAGGCTGGAACATATTTAAATAAATGGTTTCATCCAAGATGTTACTATATTCTGAAATTATTTCACAAATGCTGATTGTAATTCAATTGGGTAAGGACTGCACCATCTTTTGTTAACTACCTTTAAGATCCATCGAGATAGATTTCAAGTCATTGAACAGAAGTAAATGTCAATTTCTCTGACATCTTGGACTGACCAGGTTAAGGGCAGATGCGTGCGCACAAACACACACAATTTCTGTTCTCTAAGCAGCCTGTTGGCTGAACAAGTAAAAAAAAAAACTCCATTAAATTTTACCTGTTATTACTACCACTGTATCCATTCTAGAAGGTGGTAAAATATATATGAAATTATACTGAAAGCTCTACTGGTAAATATGTAGCTGATTGACAGTAGGTTCAGAAATTGTAATACTTCAATTACAGTGGTACCTTGGTAGCTTTGAAATACATCAAATTTGGTACTCAACGCATTTTGATCAGTAGTGGGTTCCACTTACCTTCACTACTGGTTCAGAATTGGGAGCGTGTGCATGCACTCATCGCTCACACATGGCGCTTCTGTGCATAACTTTCTGCGCATGCGCTGAGCATCCATGATGATGTCCAGGTGGGTGGGCAGAACCTCCTGCCACCGCCACTACCGGTTCGCCTGAACTGGGGTGAACTGGTAGAAACCCACCACTGATTTTGATGGAAAAATTTTGACCCAGTATTCATTGTTTGGTACTCAACACACAAACTAGAACTTGGTGTCAGCTGCCTTGTGACTCACTACATTATTCCTTATGGGAAATTTTTTTTGGGTACTCGTTTTTCTATCAATTAATGGTGAGTACCGAGATACCACTATACATGCTTCCAATAATCCATTACTAATTTACAATGCTTGCCTCTCCTCCTGGTTGATCAACTGAAGTGGACCTTCAGTTCTTCATGGCACTGTTTTTTGGGAGGGGGAGTAGTCCTTTTCTAAACAAATGTTATGCTCCCCTAAGCATCTATGCTTCCTTCTTATGTGTGGGTTTTGATTACATTTCTCTCCTTGAGGATCGTGAACCCAGAAAACTGCTAATCCAGATTATTCATTCTCTGTGGGACAGCATAGGCCAGTTACAGTTTTGTAACAACACCAATGATATAAAAGGAATCTACTCTGCCTAGCAGATCTGCCCTAGAAATAAACTAATTTCAGTGTTTACCTGGTGAGCTGGTACTACTGGGTGTACAGACACTGTCATCTAACCATGCATTCTGAACCAGGGAATCCTGCTTCTGGGGACCTTCAAGAGAACACATTAACTCCTGCACAAGAAAAATGGGAAACAGCTTTAGAGGTCACTTAGTCTCTATCTGGAAGATTGCTTCTATGAAAGGGAGTAATAAAAGATCCCACACTGACCGCTTCATTCTCCTCCTCCTCTGATGTTTCATTCTCTCTGACTCCACTACAACAGCTGCTCACATTAGATGAAGAACGGGACAGGGGCTGCATCACACAATATCCTGATGTCTGATTGGAGAGACCTCTGCTGAAGGAACACAAGCTCCAAAAAATCACTGTCACAATCCTCAAGAGCTATTTGCCCATCCTAAAGATTAATCTTCCCTTCTGAGACAAAAGTCAGCCGATGTAGCATAGCAATCTGAATGGTTGCTTCCTAAATCCTCTACCAGATTAAAGAAAGGGTCTTCCCTAATGAGACTGGCAGGTGCTATATTTCTTTACTCTGTTGAAATAATCTCAAATCATCCCTCCTGCCCATAGGATCTTTCATATTCAACTCACTTGCTTTTCCTGTTTGGGAATTCTGGTGAACTAGGACTGGAGGAACCATCCGACTTGAGATCAAAGAAGGGCCCAGGACTCTCCAATACCTTCTGTATCCTTTCAGCCACATCTTTGCTAGAAAAAAAAGAATAACTTTATTACAGAGAGAAAAGCCCTTCTGAGGTCTGTAAGATCCATGACTAATTTTATGGATGCTCCAGAAGTTCTAATCTCCAGAACAAAGATTGGACCTTTCCCAGAAATCCAACTACTTTTCCTAATCTTGGGAACACCCCCCCGCCCTAATGTGAAACACAGAACACTAGCTACTCTGTAACATCCTTCTTGGAACTTGCCAGATTTGCCATCCTTATGACTGCTAATAAATAATTAATTAAACAATGGGATAAATGGCTAGCTGTAAAACAAAGTATTAATCTCTCTTAATTTCCAAAAGCGTCTGGGCACAGTATGATTTCTCAAGTAAATGAAAGGTTTTTGCAATTCAGTGTTTGTCTGGAAATGAATCCATTCACCTGGGAAAAGGACAAAAATAACCAGACGTTATAGGGAGCACCTGGCTTCATGGTGGTAGTGGTGGTGAAGGCAAGTGGGAAATAATGTGGTGATAAATTAGTCCTTTGAAAGGGGCTCAATTTCTGTAGCAACCATCAAGTGACTGAATAAGCCTCCCAGCCACCATTTTGCAAAATGGCACTTCTAGTATGATGAAATTCTTGATCGAGCCCACCAGAGCAAAAAAGCTCTTGTCTTATTCTTTTCCAAAGTGTTTGAAAACATCTTCATTACAATTATCTTCTCAGTTCATTGTAAATCATGTTTTTCAGCTGGACTGAAAATATGTTTTTATGGCTGAGAACAGTACTGCACTCATGTCTCAGATGAGCAGAAGCTATGTGTTCATGGCAGTTATGTCTCAGCCCAGTTTTTACTTGAAGAAAAATACTCATGAAATCCTGCCCATATTGCACTTGTTTGGACTGCAATTGATCAACTGATTTACACAATGCATAATTCAAATTTGAAGTTTGCTAGCATGAGATGTGATGCTGGCTACCAGCTTGGCTGGCTTCAAAAGAAAAAAAAGTTGGATCCATTCATGGAAGTCATGGGGATCAACAACAATTAGCCTTGAGGACAATGTTACAGCCTCTGGAAGTCACCTGCTGGAGACTGGCTTCCTTCTGCAGGTAGCTGGCAATGAGAAACATTGCTGGACTAGAGGTCTGATCCAGTAGGACTTTGCTTTGGTCTTTATTCCCATGTTGTTGGAACTCTTCAGTAGTTGTTTTGTGGGTAAGCTAATTATCTCCTTGCTCTGCTGTAGTAGAGGACGAAAGACTGCAGACAAAGTCTTTTGTTCTCAGGAAATAGGCTGCAGTGTTGCCTTTTCATATTGATTAAAGGTAAAGCAGCTACAACAGATGCTAAATTTAATTTAAACCAGGTATGACAAGGGAAACTAGCTCCTTTCCTTCAGTCAGTGTTTCTAACTTTCTTTGTAAAAAGAAAACAAGTTTCCTGAATTTTGCACTAAAGCAAGAAGATGCTTTCCAGAAATGTTGTTTGGATCTCCCACCAAATCTTTCTTTCACTTTGCAAAAAGTATCATTCTTGACACATCTGCTGGCACTGCAGGTACCAATTCTACTTTGGGTCCTCCTCCTTATTCATCTTGAGCAGTTGTTGGACTTGCTCTTAGATTAGCCTAGCAGGAAACTGGATTACTGGTAATTTGATCCCCCCAAAACCATTGTGCTCCCATCAATAGCTATTGACAAGGGCAGAGGCAAAGTAAGTGTGATAGTGAACCACAAGGTCTGTGCTCAACCATAGCCTGCTGGCCTCTGTCTCTTCCTTGGAGGAAGAGGAAACATTTAATCATCCTTCCTCAGTTTAAAACTTGACCAATAATACCACTAAAGTAGAACCTGTATGCAAACTTTAACATCAAATTACAGTAGCATTATATTTTCAATATAATTACATTTGCAACACTTTAGTATGATTTTGCAAAAACATCTATATTGCTTTTATGATTGAAAACCATTACTTTATTTCTTGGGCTTTTGTTCCATTTTTAGGATAGAAAGAAAGGGATTTTGGGTTTTATTTGTTTTTATTCTGAGGGGCTGGAGGGTATGAAACAGTGGCACTGCTTCCATAAATTATTTGTATAGTGCAACAAGCTGAAATGTTGAAGAGCTTCTCAGAGTAATTAACAGTATTGTTCAAAAATAATTACTATTACAGACCATGTTCATCTGGTAATCAAACAAGGAGAAGCAGATAAATTAATTAGAAAAGAGTAAGGATCCTGTATGGATCAGGTTCATAATTATTTACAGATACAAGGTTAGTTGTTAATATACTATACAACAGAAATAATATACAAAGAATATATCATTGTCCAGCTCTTCAAAAATTACTAGCAATGTGCTTGTACATATATCTGTCTATCTAGACCATCAGCAGGCACCCCAGAAACTTAATGGAGTCACAGAGGCTCATCTTGTGTGCTGCCCTCCGAGATCCAGCTACCAAATTTAAGTGAAAACAAATCATTTCAATGGCACAGGTTTGCATTTAGACAAAAAGACAAAAAAATGGCAGATTAATCCTCTCCACTCAAATGTAGAAACATGACAATAGTCTAAACAAATTGTTTTTGTTATATCACCACATAACTATCATGCCCTCCTTAGGTTCTCAGGAACCAGTCTGATTTTATGATATGTGCAGCTCCTAGCCAGAAAACAGTTGTCTAGCTTGATCTAAGTCAACTAATGTATTAATGTAATGAGTTTCTTTTTTGCTTAATTTGTGGTGCCATAGCATGTCCCAAATCAGCTTGCTATAATTTCGGAGCATGCTTGTAATTTGATCAGAAAAACACAGTGAGGTAATTTGTCTAGGCCCAAATTCAAGCAAGAACAGTGCCTCTTCTTCTCTCATTTTTAATCCTCATGTCAACCCTGATAATTATTTCTTCCTTTCTGCTTCTTTTCCCTTGAATCTTTCTCATCTCTCTACGGAGATTCTCTTCACATAGGCTCAACCTAGTGTTCTCTTAATCTATTTAAGCTAGATCCTGCAACAAAAAAGTATGTCCTATGCCCAGTTCAGAAGTTGAGTTTTCAATTGTTCAAGAAATTAAATTCAGAACTGCTATGAAATTGTCCCATGAAAGTAATAAAGGTGTTTATTACAGAAATCACAGAACTGTTAGGAAAGTCATCCTGACAGACTCCAGGATGACACATCAGAAACAAGACAGCTGACACACAGATGGAGAAAATGGGGTCAACAGGCTGTATGATAAACAAAGAGGAACACTCCAGTTGAGTTTGATTAGCAAGTATGGTAGCTTTGGACAAAAGTGCTCTTGGTTCTTGGAATAAAACCAGAGCCCATGAGTCACAACAGTAGATTAAAAGTTACAGCTGAAATTGCTACTCCATGACAAAGAAAATTACCTTTTGAGTGCACTACAGACCTCTCATGCCAACAACATACATATAGCCATACTAACCCCATCTTTCAAAATTAGTACCCTCCCAACATAAGCAGACTGCGCCTCTCTTACATATTGGTTAAAGGCCATGATAGCTAGGAATTCTGGCAGATGCAGTCCCACTAGACCTGGAGGGTACAAGGTTGGATTAACATTTGCACCAAACACTGTTTCCTTCCACTGCTCTAGTTCTAGTCCTACCATTCTTCCCATGGTCCATACCTCTTCTCCTCTTGGATGTTCTCAATGCCAATGGCACTACTACGTCTCCCATTGAAGCGGCTGCCTCGGTTGCGTGATGGACTTCTCCCAGGCAGGGCAAAGGACTAGTGGAGAGGAAATGATAGAAAGAAAGAAAAAAGAGGAAGGAGGAGGAAAGAAATAGAAAAGCACGAGTTGGAACAGGAGCAAAAGATGGAGAACTAGATTTCCAGATCCTGTCTATACATTTAATGCTAACAGATCGATCTGTCAAACTTAGAAAGCTAGATAAGCTTATTCAACAGAGAAAATGTAGAGTAAGAAAAGAAAGCAATACAATAAAAGCAATAAACTAGTGATTGCAGAGACAACAGTGAGAAATACTTTAGATATAATACTGGCGCCGAGACAGTAGAGACAATATAGATTGAAGGAGAAAGGAAAAGAGACAGAAAAATATACAAAGCCACAGTTTGAGCCAAACAAAGCACTAATGTCTACCATTAAAAATGATGGTCTAATATCATTCCCTTCCTGAATGTCCAGCAGAATTTCCCTCCTCCTTCAAAATAAATGTTCATTATATCACTGATAACAAGCAACACGCTTCTTGAACAGAATGTCCGTATCTACATGTCATTCTAGCATTTATTTTCTGTACATAATTTCTCCAAATAGAGCTTTCCTCTCCTGGCTTTCCTTCCAACAAGCAGTTTGGGACCTAGAAATATACAGCTGTGGTCAGAGAAAAGAAGTAATTAGCATCTTGACATGGTTAATTTGTAACTATGGATCTCAATGCCATTTTCAGGCTAACAATTAAAACTGTAGTCCCCTAAGAGGATAGACTCAAACACCCAGGATTGATTGTAAGCAGCAACTTCACATGCGTACCCTGATCCCAGACCTGCAAGTTCAGTGTTGGAAGAAAGGCTTGTCCTTCATTAACAGTGGACTGAGCCATGGCTGAATGGACGAACATATGTTTTGAATGAATAGATCCCAGCCAAAACCTCCCAAGTATATATACTGCCAAGTCAGACTAACCAATAATCCACATATTTTCTAACAATAGTGACAACTCCATCCTAATCCCCCAGGCTGTCTATAGGCATGCTTTCCATGCCAGTTAAACCAGAAATGTTCACTTGCATGCACTAGTTCAGTGCATATCAGCAGGTTTAATGCCTGGTGAAAACTACCATTTCCTACATTTGAGGCTGTCAGATAATCATAAAATAGGCTTTATTTGCTATATCCCCTATCAAATTATCCTTAATAAGAGCATGTGAAATTAAAGATTGAGAAAACTGCCAAAACAGAGAACAGGGGAAATACTCTTTTTCATTTTTTAAAGAATGTCAGTATCATGGCATTCAGTCTACTTCGGCCCTTTCTAACCTCCACCTAACCTGGCATAAACATGCCCTGCAGTCTCCTTAATTTCTAGTATCCCCCTGCAACATGGCCAGTCAGGAACCCAGTGAAATTGGCTGGCAATGAGAGGAAAGAGGGACCATGCAAGGAAAATCGGGATGGTTATCAGGGATAGTAAATTTCATGCTAGCATGGATTTTTGTTAATGGGAGGAAAACACTTCAATTCAGCACCAGGGGAAGGTCTTTAGGTGAATTGGATGGAGAATTGAAAAAATTATGTTTTGATAGAATTGGTTCTACAAGGAAGTTACAGTTTAGACTAAGGAAATAATCCCCAAGGGTTCCGCCTGGTTTCACACAATTTATCTGCAAGAAATCACTTAGCTTGGTCATCTGGGGCTTTCAAGATGCCACTGATAAGCTCCTTCATTTAAACATATTGTTGCTGACTAATTAAGTTTGTTACCGAAGCCTCAAGGGACACTTTTCATTTTTTTCCAGAGAGAAAATGGCCAGGATGATCCATATCCTGACAACCATCAATCTTCCACAAAATGCATATGACAACCTACCATCATGTACGAAGCCATTTACAAATACAATTTCAAAGTTCCAGTGCTTTTCTTGCACAGCTATGCCCATCTTGGGCCTTGGTTGAATTTCTCCCAACAATCATCTTTTTTTGCATCTTGCTTGATGTTGATCATCTTTCCCCAAAGCCCTCCTCTAATGCCACTGGCATCTGAGGTTGGTGGGAAACCAACCTTTTGTTGTTAGGATAAAAGCTTTTTTTTTGTGTGTGTTTAAAATATCTGGTGTACTTGTGACAATACAATCTTTGCTGACTTTTACCTTAGATTATCTCCCTATTGTCAAGTTCTCTCACTATACCACTTTTCATGTTAATGCAGTCAGGTTCCAAACACAGAGGACTATGACTGACAAATGAACACAGAGACGTGAAAACAAATCCATAAAGACATCTGAGGTATTTTTATGGGATTACAGCTACCAGCAAAGACTGTTAACAAGCAGCAGGTCTAGAGAAAAATGGGGAAGAAGGGGGCTGAAGGCATGCTTATTAGCTTCCCCAGTCCCTACCCCACAAAACCTTACCGCAGCAATAGCCTTGGGACCCTCGGCGACACTTTGGTTGAGGGCAAGGCCTGCAGTAGCTGGGCGGCTGGGTAGAGTTGCTGGGGGCTGCTGCTGCTTCTTCATGGCTATCCCCATAGTGTCCAGGCTCTGGCTACGGCCTCGGATCACCCGCTGGAGAGAAGGGCAACAGGGAAACAGACACAGAGACATTGACATACACACACAACAAAACATGGAGAGTAGCAGAGATGCTGGTGGATAAGAACCGGGAGGCAAAGAAAACTAACCCTGGACTTCCTCTCACTATTGGATCACAAGCAAAGAAAGTATTCCCCACCCCCCAATATCCAAGCGGTCAGAAGAATCTGCCCAAACTATCCAAGGCTACAGACTTCATTAAGTACTTTCTTGCTTTCCTCTAAGTGATACGGACCAGCTACAGTCATGATTCTCTAGGGTAACTCTTTCCTCTATTATATAAACTTTGAAGACACAAGCTGGGACATCAAATCTACATTATAGTACTGAAAGTAAGATGTCACCTCAAAAGAAATATGAATTCATTTTCTAGCTTTTTACAGATAGTTCTATCCAGGCTGTCAACTCAGACCATGGAACAAGCAGCACTGTATAATGAACTATTATCCAGAAAGAAAAACAGAGAAGTCACATATTCTGAATTCCTGAATGTAAGCATCCATTATTCCTTCTCATACTCTGAATGCAAGTTCCTCCTCCCCCACTCACCCTGGCATTTAACAACTTTCATGTCAAATTTAATTATCCTGAAGATAATATTTATCCTGAAGGTTCTTATCTGAAAATGTCATCGATAAAAATTAAATTGTCTTTTCTAAGGTAGTACTTCCACTACAATTACTGAAAAAAATAAATATAAAATTAATTTAATAAAGTAAAATGATGGTATATTGAATTATAAGCCAAGATCCTCATGATTTTCTCTTAATGGCATAAAAGAATAAAAGCTGTTTTATTAAGTTGGGAGCAGTTTTACATATAACCACACCTCTTATCTTTCACTTTTTACTTCTGTAGGAAATGTATTTCTTTCAGCTATTTAACTGGTGTTCCACAAAAGTTATATCATATCAGGCAGCACTGCTTTCAGCTTATATTGAAATGTTTTTCCTGTCCTTCAATTTTTGTAATATTGACAGTGATAGTACTGATGTTATTACCTAGTTTGGGTAATGAAACATCTGCAAGAAAACAACCAAGCTCAGAGAGCACCAAGGACCCCTTAATTTTACCCCTGAGCTACAGCTATTCTCCTCTATCAAAACCATGACCTATTTCGACTTTGAGCCTACCCTGCCCTCCCGCATTCCTTCCTCTAACCCATGTCCAGGTGGTATGTTTTATATCTGAATATTGCTCAAGCACAAACTCCCAAAAGCTTTAACCAAAAACTGTCTACCATTGACCTCACCCCATTCCTAAAAGGACTATAAGGGGCGTGCATAAGTGCACAAAAGTGCCTACCGTTCCTGTCCTATTGTTTCCTTTCAATATATGTGCTTGTATATAATGTTGTGACAAAAATAAATAAATAAATAAATAAAAGTTAAAGAATTAGAAATCCCATGTTATATGACTGTAGTTCAACCTTTCCTTAAAATGTTTCCAGGAAGTCAACCAGAAATTGAAGTCTTACCAATACAATCTATGAACTATTCTAAGGTCATATCAAAATTCAGATACCTGGCAACTGACTCATATTTATGACAACTGCAGTGTCCCGGGGTCATGTGATCACCTTTTGGGATCTTCTAACAAGCAAAGTCAATGGTGAACCGAGATTCACTTAACATCTGTGTTACTAACTTAGCAACTGCAGTGATTCACTTAACAACTGTGGCAAGAAAGGTTGTAAAATGGGGCAAAATTCACTTAACAACTGTCTCACTTAGCAACAGAAATTTGGGACTCAACTGTGGTCTTCAATCCAAGATTACTTGTATAGATATGTTCTCAGTCTAAAATGCAAAACAATTTTCTCTGTGATGGCAAAAAAAAAATCAATATAATATTTTTTGTGATTTTTAGACTGAGAACCTTCAAATCTTTGATCTGATTTGCCCATGACATACCAAGGAGTATGCGTTTTTAGGCTACTACAGACTGAAGTTGGATTCCCTTTTCTAGACTTCCAATTTACTTCACTCAAATATACAACGTATAATTGATCCTGGCTATTGCTACATAGCTGTGGAACGGAGTACCCTATGAAAGACAATTAAACCACCTTTCAAACACAGGTAAGTGGGAGGGGGAACGGCAAACATAGGTGAGGAAACATGGACCATTATACAAGTTCTCCCCCTTATGTATTTTTATACAACACAGTGATGCTAGTATGAAAAGGCAGTTCTTATGCTGTGATATCACAACACACATTTCAGCATTTTTAGAATTAGCATCAAATCATGATTAGGCCTCCAGATTTCCAACATTATTTTTCCAATTTCTCAATCCCATCCTCCTCCACTGTATTGTAATGAGAGTAGGGCATGCAAGAGTAGGGGTTGCAAGACTGGACAAAAAGAAAACACGTTTGAGAATTTATACATTGCTTCTATGTTTTAATAATTTATTGTACATCACCCAGGGTCCATCTGTGAGGGAGATGGGCAGTTTCAAATTAAATAAAATTTAACAAATTTCCCCTGGAATGTAAAATGTGTTATATTTCAAGTACAAATGATCAAATACACCTTCCCTTCCAGCTAATATACAGATACAGATACATAGAAGCCAAGATGCCAGGTGGGAGTTATATTACAGATCATTACAATCTGTTCTCAAAGCATGAAGTAGGGATTTTCCATGGCCTTATTTTCCAAGAAAAATGAATAAATTGATAGCTAGCCTAGTACCTAACAGACTGAGTTCTGAAGTGGGAAATTCTGTGGCTTCCTTCTTGGCTTTGACCCCCCCCCCCCCGCAATATAATATGAACATACAGTTACAGGCCTACCTATTGCAGTATTTTAAGTGGCCAGGTGTGCCTTTGCACAACTTCATATTGTGCACCAACTGGGTCCATTCTTGGAATGTGAGACTTTGTTTATTATTTATTTATTTATTATTTAAATTTTTATACCGCCCTTCTCCCGAAGGACTCAGGGCGGTTTACAGCCAGATAAAATAAACATTCCTATTACAAAATAAATACTATTAAAATACCACTAAAAAACTTATTCAATTTGGCCTCAATTAAAATTTAGCAAATAATAAAACCCATTAAAAACCCATTAAAAACCCATCGATAAAACCCAATTAAAACCCATAAAAGCTAACCCAGTCCAGCGCAAATAAATAAGTGAGTTTTGAGCTCATGCGAAAGGTTCGGAGGTCCGGAAGTTGACGAAGTCCTGGGGAGTTCGTTCCAGAGGCGGAGCCCCACAGAGAAGGCCCTTCCTGGGTGTCGCCAGACGACACTGTCGCGCCCGACGGCACCCTGAGGAGTCCCTCTCTGTGAGAGCGCACGGTCGGTGAGAGGTATTCGGTAGCAGCAGGCGGTCCCGTAAGTAACCCGGCCCTATGCCATGGAGCGCTTTAAAGACGTTCACCAATACCTTGAAGCGCACCCGGAAGGCCACAGGTAGCCAGTGCAGCCCGCGCAGGATAGGTGTCACTCGGGAGCCACGAGGGCTCCTCTATCACCAGCAGCTGCATTCTGGACCAACTGCAGCCTCCGGATGCCCTTCAAGGGAGCCCCATGTAGAGAGCATTGCAGTAGTCCAGGCGAGGCGTCACAAGGGCGTGAGTGACTGTGCACAAGGCATCCCGGTCTAGAAAGGCGCAACTGGCGCACCAGGCGAACCTGGTGGAAAGCTCTCCTGGAGACGGCCGTCAAATGATCTTCAAAAGACAGCCGCATCCAGGAGAACGCCCAAATTGCGCACCCTCTCCATCGGGGCCAATGACTCGCTCCGACAGTCAGCCGCGGACTCAGCTGACTGTGCGGGATGCCGGCATCCACAGCCACTCCGTCTTGGAGGATTGAGCTTGAGCCTGTTTCTCCCCATCCAGACCCGCACGGCTTCTAAACACCGGGACAGCACTTGATAGCTTCATTGGGGTGGCGCGGTGTGGAAAAGTACAGCTGGGTGTCATCAGCGTACAGCTGGTACCTCACACCGAAGCCACTGATGATCTCACCCAGCGGCTTCATATAGATGTTGAACAGAAGGGGCGAGAGAATCGACCCCTGCGGCACCCCACAAGTGAGGCGCCGCGGGGTCGACCTCTGCCCCCCCGTCAACACCGTCTGCGGCCGGTCGGAGAGATAGGAGGAGAACCACCGATAAACGGTGCCTCCCACTCCCAATCCCTCCAACCGGCGCAGCAGGATACCATGGTCGATGGTATCGAAAGCCGCTGAGAGGTCTAATAGGACCAGGGCAGAGGAATAACCCCTATCCCTGGCCCTCCAGAGATCATCCACCAACGCGACCAAAGCCGTCTCAGTGCTGTAACCGGGCCGGAAGCCGGACTGGAACGGGTCCAGATAGACAGTTTCCTCCAGGTGCAGGGGGAACTGATATGCCACCATACTCTCTACAACCTTCGCCGGGAGGCGAGGGTTGGAGACCGGACGATAATTACCCAAAACAGCCGGGTCCAGGGAAGGCTTCTTGAGGAGGGGCCTCACCACCGCCTCTTTCAAGGCGGCCGGAAAGACTCCTCCAACAAGGAAGCACTCGTAAGCCCCTGAGCCAGCCTCGTGTCACCTCCTGAGTGGCCAGCACCAGCCAGGAGGGGCACGGGTCCAGTAAACATGTGGTGGCATTCAATCTACCCAGCAACCTGTCCATGTCCTCGGGAGTCACAGGGTCAAACTCATCCCAAACAACATCACCAAGACCGCCCTCAGATACCCCGCCTGAATCGCCACAATTTTGGTCCAGACCGTCCCTAAGCTGAACGATTTTATCGTATAGATAACCGTTAAACTCCTCAGCACGTCCCCGCAACGGGTCATCCCGCTCCCCCTGGTGAAGGAGGGAGCGGGTCACCCAAACAGGGCAGCTGGGCGGTTATCTGCCGACGCAATGAGGGAGGAGGCGTAGGAACGCCTCGCTTCCCTCAGTGCCACTAGGTAGGTCCTAGTATAGGATCTAACTAGTGTCCGATCAGCCTCTGAACGGCTGGACCTCCAGGAACTCTCTAGGCGTCTTCTCCGGCGTTTCATCCCCCTCAGCTCCTCGGAGAACCAAGGAGCCGGTTGGGATCTGCGCCGGGTCAGAGGCCGCAAAGGCACGACACGGTCTAAGGCCCCGGCCGCAGCCCGTTCCCAGGCTGCAGCTAGTTCCTCTGCCGTGCCGTGAGCCAGACCCTCAGGAAGTGGCCCAAGCTCCGTCCGAAACCTCTCTGGGTCCATCAGGCGCCTGGGACGGTACCATCGTAATGGTTCCGTCTCCCTGCGGTGTTGGGTAGCGGTCAGAAAGTCCAGGCGAAGGAGAGAGTGATCTGACCATGACAAAGGTTCAATGACTATTTCCTTTAAGTCCAGATCTCTCGACCACTGACCAGAGACAAAAATCAGGTCCAGTGTGCCTCCCCCGATGTGAGTGGGGCCATCCACTACTTGAGTCAGGTCCAAGGCCGTCATGGAGGCCAAGAACTCCCGAGCTACCGTCGATGACGAGCCGGCAGATGGCAAGTTAAAGTCCCCCATGACTAACAGTCTGGGGGTCTCCACTGCCACCCCGGCAAGCACCTCCAGGAGCTCGGGCAGGGCAGCTGTCACGCAGCAAGGAGCCAGGTACGCGACCAGCAAGCCCATCTGACATCTATGACCCCACCTCACAAAGAGGGATTCACACCGCGATCTGAGGTACAGTGGTCTCCTCGGCTCTAGACTCTCTTTAATAGCAACCGCCACCCTCCACCCCTACCCTGGGCCTCGGCTGATGGAATGCACGGAAACCCGTGGGCACATCTCGACCAGGGCACACCCCTTCAGTGCCCAACCAGGTCTCCGTAACGCCTATAATATCCGCGCACCCCTGAATCAGATCATGTATTAGGGGGCCTTATTACACGGACCGTGCGTTGCATAACATCAGACGAGGCCCAGGCTCTGAGGGTCTTGACCATCCGGGAACGGGAAAAGTCAGGGGATCGGGCACGCGATCGCCTGTAAACATCGAACGCGTGACCCCTATGTTGATACGATCCCCTTCCGCCATATCTGCCCCTCCCACTTACCGTGCAAATAGACTCACCCTCACACAAAGGAACACACTCCCCCATAACCTCCGAACCCATTTGATAGTCGCCACGAGCATGCGCTTGAACTGGTTTCCCTCCCGACGGCTACCCCTCACCCACCCTAACCCTCCACCCCACCCAACACTACCTCCCCTCCAACCCAAACCCGTCAGTTCCTACCCCCCCCTTAAAATTCCCATTAAAATTCCCTTTAAAAACCCTATTAAAATAATTAATTAAAAATCCCCTGAGTCTCCTATTTTTGGCATGCCATCTCTCGGGGTTCCAAAACCCCGCCTCAAGATGGGCCCCCCATAATGGGGGGGGCCAGACCAGAGAGGGAATCTCGCAGGGCAAGAAGGTCAGCCGCTGTAAATGTCCGCATGATAAAAGTCCGGCAAACGGACCCATCCTGGACCTGTCAAGATGGAAGTTGACGCACCAGGAGTTCCGAGTAGAAGACAGACGGGATATAGGTCTTGGGCGGTAGATGAACAAACCGCCATGATTAAGTCAGAGCTCCAACCCCTCTTCTCCAGTCCCGAGGGGTGGTCTATGGGCACAAAGGGGAGAGGATATAGTCCTACAATAGTCAAGCTAGGATTGTCCAGGACCATCCTCAATTCCCCCACTGGGGACCAAAGGTCTTCAAACGATCCCCTTGCAGCCAGCCCATGGGCATCCTCAAAGATGGTAAAAAAGGTGCCTACATGGCCCGTGATCGTCCTTCAAGTTGACAAAGAGGACGAAACACGCGCCTAGTGGGCCAAGCTGCTCCACCGACGAGGCATCTCTCCAACAAGTCCGGGGGGGGGCAAAGGACTCAAAAAGCCCCCACTGACGGTCTATAGACGTCCTCCAGGTGGTAGCGAGGGCGTCCCCTGGACCCGTGGACAGCCTTCAAGATGACAAAGAAGGCGACCATCGGGCCTCTTTGTGGCCGCTAAGCCTGGCCTCCAGCTGGAATAGGCCACTCACCCGCCAGGTTTGCTGGGTCATGCCACGAATCGCCGAACCCAGTCAACCACCAACAGGCTAGGCCCTGGCCAAGCCGGTCCAGCCAGGCCGCCGCCACCGCCGTCACCGCCGTCACCGACACCGACACCGACTCTTCCGCTGCCGGGGGGAAAGAGCCACCAGGCCGGCCCCCCGCCGCCACCGAAAAATTCGGCCGCCGCCGCCACCGTTGGATAAGGGCCAGGCTGCTCCCACACCGGCACCGCAGGCGAGGGGACAAAGGGAGAGGCTCTAGGCCCTCCCAGCAGGGCCAAGCCAGGCCGCCGCCGCCGCCGCTGGAAAAGGCCCGCCGCTGAAAAACCGCCGCCGCCGCTGGAAAAGCCCGGCCACTGCCGCCCAGCCAGGCGCTGCCGCCCGCCTGAAAAGGCCGGGCCGCCGCTGCCGCTGCCGCTGTTGGAAAAGGCCCGGCCGCTGGAAAAGGCCGGGCCGCCGCCGTCGTCACCGCCGCCGCCATCGTCGGCCGCTGGAAAAGGCCGGGCCGCCGCTGGAAAAGGCCGGGCCGCCGCCGTCGTCACCGCCGCCGCCATCGTCGGCCGCGCCGCCGGAGGGAGAGCGCTCCGGGACTCCTCCCAAGGGAGCCCGGAGACGCCCCGCCTCAATTTGCCCAGCCTCTGACTCCCCGAACTCTCACCTACCCGGGCGGGGGGTCCAAGCTGTCAAAAGGACCCCCCCCCACCCGGTCTGGCCCGAAATAGGCCCGTCGCCGCATCAGCTGTTCAGCGGTGCGGCCGCCATCTTGGACATGCGCACATTCCTTAATGTTCACTGTCACTTATGTTGGTTGCCAGTACTTCTGAGTGCAATTCAAGGTGCCGATAAAGACTTATTTTATTAGGGAGTACCCTCTGATGGGGCTAGGTAGAGAGCCTTTTCTATTCCAGCAACACTTGGTTGGAACCTCCTTCCCACAAGATTAAATTGCCCCTGTCTCTGTTGGCCTTTTGTATGGCTTTAAAGATGTGGTTTTGTACTGGGTCTGGGGATCTGCGTGTAGGTCTCAGTCCAAGCAATACCTGTATTGTACTTTTTTTTACCTTGTCTGCTGTTGTTTCTTTATTGATACTAGCCAGAGCAACATCAAGTTAGTAAATATGGAAGGACATTGAGAAATTCATCATTTACACCATCTCTCACCTTGAAATTCTCAAAGAAGCCACCACCCCCATTCTCTATTTTGTCCTCATCTCCCGAGGCCAGGCCCATCATACTGCGGCTACGAATCTGCAGTTCTTCATAAAGGCTCTCCAAAAGTGCACTGCGGGTGCGCTCCTGCTCCAGGAAGAGAGAAACAAAGAAAAGCATTGTTGTCAAAGATTTCAAGTCAAACTAAAGGAATGCACCTGCAAAAGGGGAAGAGGCAAAACAGAAGGCCATTTCATGTCTGGATGGGTTACATAATTTGTTTAGTCATAGTTCTGAGCTTACATGTTATGAAGTTGCATTCAGTTCAAAAGTCTCCTATTTATTTACTTAAATATATATTAATTCTGCTTTTCATTTAAAAAGAGCCAACACTAGAAAGTTAGGAGCAAATAAGCAATGGGATGTTTATGAGGATTCTCTGTCTGTCTGACCCTACTTCTAAAAAGGAAGAGTAAATAGGAAGTTGGCAGGTTTCAAAATTCCAAATTCCAGTTCAAAAAGACTGCTCACTCTGCCTTAGGAACTATTTCATAAAAGCCTGCATGAAAATTAATATTTAATATCAAAAGCCTTATAATCTAGATCCCTTCTCAGAGATTCAGCAAGAGAGCTTCTGAGAAAGGAATGTCTCCATGGTGATGGTATAGAATGTTTCCTAGTTGAAATCTGCCAGAAAATAAAGACCTATATCTTGACAAGTTGATAATGAAGATAAAAATTACAAGCTTTGAGGTATGAAATAATTTATTCTTGTTGCCAGTAAGTTCAGGTTTTCCTTTCCTTATTTATTTTGTTGTTTTTACTCTCCTTTTACACATGACACTTCTGTATACCATAGAGTCAGCAAAAATAACATAATGTTATTGAAAAGCTTTTTTTCTGGATGGTTTCACCTGAGATTCCAAGTAAGAGTCGGAATGAATCTGCCAAAAGCATCATACAACTACAGACATCCACTTCCTTTTTAAAAAAAAAAAAAGCTATTCTGAACATTCCTTAAAAAAGCTTACCATATTGTGAACCAGCTGGATTTTAGGCCCATAGCTAATAGGGTCAAAAGTGGGCAAATCAGAAGTCCCAAGATTGTACATGAATTTCTTAAAATTAAAACAAAGAACATCTATTTTGGATTTGCTGAAGTTTTGCGATTTCTTGATTTTATGAATTCAGTAGTTTAAACTGTGGCACTTAGGAGAAAAAAAAAGTAATGGAAATAACTGTAATCAGTAACACCTCTATTTCTGAAAGATCTATGCCTGGGCAGCTAAATTAGCAAATATTAGCAAATTAAATATTATCTTACTGGGCAGAGTTCATACAAATCAACTGCTGACAGTATTCAAGTACATTTGCATGGACTGAATTGTACAAGGATTTCAGGAAAACCTGTAACCACCCCACTTCCAAGTACAGCCAATCTCTGATTTAGCTTCATCCAAAGGCTTGTTTATTGATGATTGTTACTGTAAGATGTTAAGTGGCAAAAACTACATGCCATTTGATTATGTCCTTATTTGAGAATTTGTCCTTTTGTTGAGGGAAATGTTCATTTTAAAAGGGCATCACATTCTTTTCATCCATTCCCAACTCTTAGGAATCTTACCTCACCCCATTCCTAAGAAGTCTGTAAGGGGCGTGCATAAGACCACAAGCATGCCTACCGTTCCTGTCCTATTATTTCCTTTTATCCAATTAATATAGTTATTACATACTTATGCTTATACGTATACTTATATATTGTATAGTTATTTCATGCTTATGTTTATATATACTGTGAGACAAAATAAATAAATAAATAAATTTTAACATTAGGAGAAATTTTCCAAAGCTGGTATTTCAGCAATTTATATACATTGCTAATTGTACTTTTTCATTTAATATATTTTGTTTCATACAGATATTTGCTTGAGAAGTTATTAATAGAAATGTATTAAGTAACCAAACTTACTTCCAACTTGGCAAATTTCTCAGCGTGGTAACAGCTATACTCAGCATTGATAAGCTTTGCCAGAAGAAATTCACGGAAGTCTGTGCCCTGTAGGGAGGGAAAAAAGGAAGGCCCCTCCATCATGTTGGACATTCTGTAGGGTCTCCTCTCACTTTAACCAATGAGAGCTACAACCGTTCTGGTTTAAGAATGGAGGGTTTAGGAATGCTTTTTAGCCAGCTAAATTAACATGGATTCTATGGAACTACAAGAACCCAGAAGGATGTCTTAAGAATATGATTCCATATACTTGTTGAACGCATTGAAATATACTTTAATACAACCTTGTTTGGACTGTACAGCAATAAAGTTGCTCTCTCCCACAACAATGTACATGATTCTCATAGGGAAAAGCAATCCTATATAAAAAGAGTGTGAACTTTTCTTCAGCTTTGGAATTCTTTTGCACAGAGGAGAACACAGGCAGCAGGAAAGTGTATACAGGTAGTTCATAACTTACAATAGTAATAATGTTTGTAAAATGGGATGTTTGTAAAATGGGACACTCAAGTATAGATTTTACAACCTTTTCTGTGTTGGTCGTTAAACAATCAGTTCACTATGGGCTTTTTTTTTTTTTTTGCCAAAAACCAGAAGTAAATTCCACTTTTTGGTAAAACATCTTAACTATGTGATTATGGGACATGTGACTGTGGGACATTGCAAATAGTCATGACTACGGGCCAATTGCCAAAAAATGCAGTCACAGGACTTGGGGGAGTGGTTGCTGGAACTTTAGAACTGGGTTGGAAATACCCTGGGAGATCCATCATAACTTTGAACAGTAGCTAAGTGACCAGCCATAAATCAAGTACTACCTGTACGACCCAAGAGATTTACCTAACTAAGGTTTCACTGAAGAATCTCAATTGATCCTGTTGCCTCAGGATATATATTGAGAACTGTGACATGAATGAGCATTAATAGAACATGAATTCAGTCAATGCTCTCTCTGTTCACTATAAGATACCTTTCAAGGAATTGCACCTGACTATCACACCTATGACCAGCAGAGACAAATCTATAAAATTCTCCCTGGTCCTGTTTGCTGAGTCCTTACTGCAGGAAACTCTAAAGCCTTGCAGCTGGAATTTGCTCTTTACTTCACTGTTGGATATAAACGGAAACATCCCCCAAATCTGAAAAAATAGGCTTCCGATTTGCCCAAGTGGGTCTAAAAAATAGAAAAGCAAGATTTGTTTGTAAGATTAGCTTCATGATGCTGTCACTCTTGTTGTTAACTGGTTCACTGTTTGACAATGTGAAATGAACTGCAATCATTGGCTCCAAATTGGCTGCTGTGTTAAATGGGGAAGCATTGTTACTCAGACTATCAAACTGCACACCACAGATATGAAGGGTTAATCTCTGAGAGTATTTGGTATCATATATCGTTTTCTTTTTTTTTATAAAAAGATTTTTTATTTTTTTGACAAACACACATAAAAGACATATTCAAAACAAATGCAAACAGTTGGTTGGTTGGTTACAAATCTTTTGTGCAATTTCACCATCTTCATAACCATCTTCAAATTTTCATGTAAAATTTATCAAATTTTACATTTTACCAATCTAATATATATCCCAGTGTTTCGGTCAATTAATCATTTATTTAACTATAAGTGTTTCTTTCCTCATTTCATATAGAATGTTCTAAATTTATGTCAATTGTATTGCATCATTCATTTCATCACCTTAAATCAGTATATATTTCGACAGTTCTTACTTTATAAAAACCTCTATCAAACTTCATTAAGACATTTTTTTTATCTAACCATTGATAAAATAAATCCCATATCTTATAATATTGTTTATCTTCCTGTTCTCTAATTTCAAATGTCAATTTACTCGTTTACTCAAATGTCAATTTACTCAGTCCAGTATCCAGGACTGAGAAAATCATATATCAGCACATTCCAGTGGAATGTGCTGATATATGATTTTCTCAGTCCTGGATAATCTGCAGAAATCACCAGCCTGCAGTGTTGGAAAAAGCTGCTCTAGGGACCAGACATACCAACCTTTTTGAATACTGCTGGATTTGGAAGAGGGGGCCCAAAAAAGGGAACATCATCACGGGCAGTCACAGAAACCTGAAACCATCATAATTAACAGAGTAAGAGAGAGGAGAAAAACTTAAGCCTTAAGACAAGAATTAATAAATTACATTTCTGCCAACCAGAAGCATGGGATTGGCAACACTCCAATTTATAGGTTGCTTTTTATGCCACATTAACTCAGGAGAAGAAGGAAACATTGTAAAACTGTTTTTTAAAATATCAAGCATTTGATCAAGCTATTGTTTATTGATTTTTTTTATTCTAGTTCTCTGCAGTTAGTTTTAACTTTAATTTATTATGCTGCTTTGATTGCTTTTTATATTTTATCCAATTATATAACCCAATATAATAATCGTACATTTCCAAATTCCATGGGGAGGGAATTTTGTCTAGATTTCATATACTTTCCTATTCTACCACACCTTACAATATTAGGCAACATAGTATCAACAGTAGAGACCTTCAAGTTTCTAGTAATTTCTATTATCTCCAAGGGCTTGAAATGGACACCTAACATTAGAGCCATCATTAAAAAGGCACAACAAAGCATGTTCTTCCTGCGTCAACTTAAAAATCTCAGATTTTTATTGAGTCTTTCAGTTGTACCTCAATAATTGTCTGGTTTGGCACAGCAACCAAACAGGACAGGTACAGACCTAAATGGATAGGACTGCAGAAAAAACAGTCACAGCCAGCCTGCCTTCCACTGAGGACCTGTATAATGCACGAACCAAAAAGAGGGCTGAGAAAATATCTACAGACAGCTCACATCCTAGACATAATCTATTTCAATTTCTCAGTTGAAGTTGAGCGGCCCTCAGGATGCTGCTATAGAATATTGCGTGCCAAAACAATCAGATACAAAGATAGTTTTCTCCCCTGTGCCATCATTCCGATGAACACTTAATTCCCACAGCAATGTCTCATTTCTCATCTTACCTCTTCCCATCTTCCCTACTATCTTCTCCTATTGGTTTCTTACGATTTATCAGTTGTTGTTTGTAACATGATTAATTTTTGTAACTATGATTATGAACTATTACTTGCTGTTGATATGTTTACTGTGAGCTTATGCACCGGAGACAAATTCCTTGTGTGTCTGATCACACTTGGCCAATAAATTACTCTACTCTATTCTTACTCCTACTCTACTCTTAAAAAATCTGTTTAATATAACATCTATTGTATTATAAAGGTTTATATAAATTTACTGATTGTTTAGTATTAGGTTTAGAACCTGATACAGTTCATGTTCTATTGATGCTTGAACTTTAAAAGTTCTAGTTAATTGAAGCAGTGCCATTCTGAAATGCTAAATGAATTATTAGTATCCTTTAGTTTAGTTCCCTTATTCTCTTTAAGTTTCTGATCTACATATCAAATAAGTAAGGATACAGCATCCAACAGGGGGTCAAAACAGGCAAGATGGTGGTCACATCATTGAGACTGAGGACCTTCCTTTCTACATAGACCCACACAATCTCAGAAGCTGTATACTATCAGTATTACTTTACATGGATATTCGTACAGTACTGACATTAAAATAATAGGACCCTATTAATGCAGTTGCAGTATTTCTTCCGTGAACTATCATCAAGAACAATTACTCTTACCATCTTATGGCTAATGCATATTTTTATTCTACTCATGAATAGAAGAAGAAATATATATATTTTATTTTATTATTTATTTTATTTTATTTATTTATTTATTTTATTTATTTATTTATATATATGTTTATATACTATATAATCTTTTTGTATGATGCCTACATATATTGTTGTGACAAATAAAATAAATAAAATATTTTTTTTTTTGAAAAACGAGAACAAGAATGGATTGGAGATTCTGAAGAAAGAAAAGGGAGAACTCTTGACTCCTGTTTAATCTCCCCAAAATAAAATAGCTACATGAGCATAGACTAATGGTTGTTGCTGAGGAAAAAAAGAAGGATAGTCCAGCAGTAGTGACAATAGAAAAGTCGGAGAATGATAAAACAGGAACTCAGAATGCAGCACCACCGTAATGCCACAGAACATTCTATGGCTTTCCCAGGAATGGTAAATTGTAGACCAGGGGTCTCCAACCTTGGTCCCTTTAAGACTAGTGGACTTCAACTTCCAGAGTCCTTCAGTCAGCAAAGCTGGCTGAGGAACTCTGGGAGTTGAAGTCTACAAGTCTTAAAGGGACCAAGGCTGGAGACCCCTGTTGTAGACTGTGTGCCTTTACCTTGTACAGCGTCTCTCCACTGGCATTGTGATGGAGTTGCACCACCATATAGGCATGTAGAAAATTCGATGCAATCATATCGGGCACAAAAGGAGTATTTTCATCTTGGAAGACAATGGCCACAATATCGTTGCCGATGTGGCGCTTGCGTTGGAGCTGAAAGGGGAACAAATTGAAAGGGTTTTTATCATTTATTCTAAATTTTTAATCTAGGCCAATTGAATAAGTCTTTTAATTGTATTTTAATAGTATTTATATTGTAATATTATTGTTTATTTTATCTGGCTGTGAACCGCCCTGAGTCCTTCGGGAGAAGGGCGGTATAAAAATTTAAATAATAAATAAATAAATAAATAAATAAATAAAGAAGATTGCACAAAATGGTAACCTATCCTACACAGTTTCGGCAATCCTCAAACCAATTCCATCCTATTCCAAATTGAGGGATGTTTGTAGCAAGCTCTAGTCTGCCCACAATCACCTTGTAGAAGATGGACGGCATAAAAATTTAATAAATAAATAAAATAAAAGGTTTGTTAATCTACAACTAGAACCTTTCCTTCTGTAAATCTTGACATCCCTTCCAATTTCTGTTGCTCAAAAACAATGGTGCCGTTCTATTATTTTGGAACAGGAAACTAAATGTAAAACTAGTGTAAATCCTAAAACAGGCTTAATGATATTTAGAAAGAAAGAATACTTGCCAAATTCCTACCCACCAAATCTAAGATATTACAACAATCATAGTTCTACCAGTATACTGCAAAGACTGTGGCCTTTTCTAAAGTTTTAGAAAAGAAACCCTGGGCCAGGGTTTGGATATCAAATTCTATAAGACAGAATATGTAAATATTTTGCACCTATATACATTTTATTTTTGCATATAAGTAAAGATGCAGGACTGGAAATGACCCAACTAAACTGGGAAATTTATGAATGTCTTCAAAATAACCCATGTAATAGTTTGAATTTAAGACTAGATCCTGAATCCTGGCTTATCATTGTCAAATTCCAACTCATGCACAGTTGAAAGTTAGATTTAAGTACAGATTTTTTTATTTACAATCAACAATTAACAAAATTACAAAAACATATCAAACATAATAGAAAGTCATCCTTGCAATGCCCAATTTTCATTGCTACTATAGTGTATTTGGCTAGCATGCTTGAATGTTTGGGTCCAAAAAAGGAAGCATTTTAACAATCTATTCTGGCAGAATATTAGTATAAGAGGTTCAAAGTATAACACAGATATCCCTGTAAGTACAATATAATAGAACACACTGCATTGTTTCAATTTCCCCAGTCATATGAGGAAGTGCACTCAACCAATGGGGTTTTAGGGTATCCATCCTGCAAACACTGAGAAGGGAGTTCATGCTGCCTTCTCATTCTGGGAAAAATAAGCAATTTAGATAATTTGAAGGTTCCCAAAGAGCTTTTGCAGCCCATCCTGTCCTTCTTTGTGAATTTTTATTAGCCTCAAATTGGCAATATCTGAAGACAAACTCTGTCCCCTTCCCAATTCTACTCAATATACCTGCTGGGCATCTCCCTCTGTGAAAGGCAACATTGTAGAGACATGGAACATGATCTCTTTGCCGCGAAAATTTGTATAGATGGATTCTGTTCCTGTCTGACCTCTTGTAACATCCAGTCCACCTCGGAATCTGAACAGAACAACAAAGGGAAGGCAAAGGGAAAGAGAACCAAGAGAAGAAGAAGGAGGACAAAAATTTATTATCAAGGATGGGGACCTAATTCATAACTGTAACAATTGCATCTACTATTATTAGTCAAAACTTAGTCTGATACATATCTCAGGGGAAAAAAATAGGCCACTAAGGAAACCTAAGGACACATCAGTGAAGATTGTTATTTGGTTCATTTCCCTTCTAGTTTCTGTATTTTAAAGGAATCAGTTAACCTCCTATTAGCATATAACAACAACAACAACAACAACAACGAGTTGGAAGGGACCTTGGAGGCCTTCTAGTCCAACATTTCCAGCCCAGGCAGGAAACCCTACACCATCTCAGAATAGAATTTTTTTATTGGCCAAGTGTGATTGGACACACAAGGAATTTGTCTTGGTGCATATGCTCTCAGTGTACATAAAAGAAAAGATACGTTCATCAAGGTACAACATTTACAACACAATTGATGGTCAATATATCAATATAAATCATAAGGATTGCCAGCAACAAGTTATAGTCATATAGAATGCATAAGTGGAAAGAGATTGGTGATGGGAACTATGAGACGATTAATAGTAGTGCAGATTCAGTAAATAGTCTGACAGTGTTGATGGAATTATTTGTTTAGCAGAGTGATGGCCTTTGGGAAAAAATTGTTCTTGTGTCTAGTTGTTTTGGTGTGCAGTGCTCTATAGCGTTGTTTTGAGGGTAGGAGTTGAAACAGTTTATGTCCAGAATGCGAGGGATCTGCAAATATTTTCACGGCCCTCAGATGGTTATCCAACATCTTCTTAAAAATTTAAAGTGTTGGGGCATTTACAACTTCTGCAGGCAAGTTGTTCCACTTATTAATTGTTCTGTCAGGAAATTTCTCCTTAGTTCTAAGTTGCTTCTTTCCTTGATCAGTTTCCACCCATTGCTTCTTGTTCTACCCTCAGGTGCTTTGGAGAATAGCCCGACTCCCTCTTCTTTGTGGCAACCCCTGAGATATTGGAAGACTGCTATCATGTCTCCCCTAGTCCTTCTTTTTATTAAACTTGCAACCGTTCTTCATATGTTTTATCCTCCAGTCCCCTAATCATCTTTGTTGCTCTTCTCTGCACTCTTTCTAGAGTCTCAGCATCTTTTTTACATCGTGGCGACCAAAACTGAATGCAATATTCTAAGTGTGGCCTTACCAAGGCATTATAGAGTGGTATTAACACTTCACGTGATCTTGATTCTATTCCTCTGTTTATGCAGCCCAGAACTGTGTTGGCTTTTTTAGCAGCTGCTGCACACTGCTGGCTCATATCTAAATTATTGTCCACTAGGACTCCAAGATCCCTCTCACAGTTACTACTATTGAGCAAGGTACCACATATACGGTACCTGTGCATTTTTTTTTTGCCTAAATGTAGAACCTTACTTTTTTCACTGTTGAATTTCATTTTGTTAGATAGCGCCCAATGTTCAAGTCTGTCAAAATCCTTCTGTATCTTGAGCCTATCTTCTGGAGTGTTGGCTATTCCTGCCAGCTTGGTGTCATCTGCAAATTTGATGAGTTCCCCATCCAAGTCATTGATGAAGATGTTGAAGAGTACTGGGCCTAAAACAGAGCCTTGGGGTACTCCACTGCATACTTCCCTCCATGTGGATGTAGTTCCATTGAGGACTACACGTTGAGTGCAATTGGTCAGCCAGTTACGAATCCATCTGGTGGTAGTGCTGTTTAACCCACATTTTTCTACTTTACCTAGTAGTAGGTTATGGTCTACTTTATCAAATGCTTTACTGAAGTCCAAGTAAATTATATCAACAGCATTCCTCTGGTCTACTAATTTTGTCACTTTGTCAAAGAATGCAGTAAGATTAGTCTGGCATGATCTTTTTTTGACAAACCCATGTTGGCTTTTGGTTATTACTTTGTTTGCATTTTTGAAGATGGGAACTACATCAGCTCTTTTCCAGTCCTCTGGCAGCTCCCCTGTGCTCCAGGATCTTTGAAAGATATAGTTCAGTGGTTCTGAGATCTCATCTGCCAGTTCCTTCAGAACCTTGGGTGTAATCCATCCGGTCCTGGTGATTTGAACTCGTCTAGGGTAGACAGGTATTCACTTACCATTTTTTTCCCTATTTTAACTTGTGTTCCTAATCTGTTTTTTGTGGTGCTGTTTTTGATAGGTTGGATTGTTTTTTCCTTTTGTGTAAAGACAGATGCAAAAAATGAGTTAAGTAGATCTGCTTTCTCCCTGTTGCTTGTCACCTTCTTGCCACTTTCTCCCAGCAATGGGCTAATTGTTTCCTTGACTTTTTTCTTGTTTTTAACATGTTGGAAGAAGCACCCTTTCATCATTTGAGCTGATCTTGAACTAGAGGGGCTATTTTAAGATAGTAAAGATAAACTAACTCACTTGTGAGCCAGTGTGGTGTAGTAATTAAGGCAACATGTTAGAAAACAAGGGACTGTGAATTCTAGTTCTAGTCTCCTGCTTTGGGTACAAGCCAACTGGGTAACTTTGGGCCAGTCACTCTCTCTTAGCCTTAGAGTAGGAAAAGGCAAACTACTTCTGAAAATTTTTGCCAAGAAAACTGCAGGTATTAGTTCAGGCAGAAGCCAACACTGATTTGATGGCACATAACAGATGCACACAGACTCACAAGGAACCTACAGAGGAATTTATTTCTGAGTAAATATATGTTTTTCCATCCCATCCAAGTGGACAGGGTGGTACACTGCAGGTCCTTTCCCTTACACATTGTCACCTTGTGGGTCCTTCAAACCATGCCTTTTCTGCTGCAGCTCCTGCCCTATAGAACATCCTCCCCATCGAGATCCATCAGGCCCCTATCTGTCTATCATTCTGGAGAAGGATTAAAACCTGACTCTTCCACCAAGCATTGGGATAGGGCAAGATCAGGATATGGATACACTAGAGCAGAATAATTGTGGCACCATGACTTTCTAGTGTTGTTGCGTTTATACTGTTTTATCACTTGCAAGCCACCTAGATTTATTTAGAGGATGGAGGATTATAGATTTTTTTTAAAATAAGTAAATAAAAATATAAGCTGTTTCTTGAGATGGGCTCATCCATTGTACTAGCCTAAAAACAAAAGAGTCATAGCATGGTTTGATCATTATAGGCAAACCATACCAGGTGGGTACTGTGGGAGGCTCCACAAGGATAAGAGCAGGTCTATTCTCAAGTGCTAACAAGTATTCTGAGTCATTTTGTACCTTTCAGGGCTGGTGAAAAATTTTCCCTGTTGGCTTCCACTGTGAGTCATGCCTGACTGAGGACATCTCCATGAATGAGTGGAAATGATGGCTGCTTTGTAGAATGAAAGACTAGTGGGTAGATGAGTCCTTCAAAGCTCTCCAGAGAAGGAGAGAACAGGAGATTGCCCACATGTGCTCTGAAAGGTAGTGCCTCATAAACAGACCATAAAAAATGGTTTCCTGCAGGTTCAAGTGCCAGGAGCCGGGGAAGACAACATCTTTGCTCCAGAGGTGAAATTTAAAAATTTTCCCTACCGGTTCTGTGGGCGTGGCTTAATTGGTGGGCATGGCTTGGTGGTCAGATGGCTTAGTGGTCAGATGGCTTGGTGGGCGTGGCCAATAACAATAAATAATAAAAATAATAAAAATAAACAAAGTATAAAAAAACAATAAGAGGCACCAAAAACCAACCAAAAACCAACTTTCACACTTTACACACACACAACACAACACAATACAACACAACTGACACACACACAGTGTAAAAGCAGCTGCACTTCACACTTCACACAGCCACAAAAAGCTCAAAAACCAACTTTCACACTTTACACACACACAACGCAACACAACACAACTGACTCACACACAATGGGGCCTCTGTGGCTCAGACTGGTAAGACAGTCTGTTATTAACACAGCTGCCTACAATTACTGCAGGTTCTAGTCCCACCAGGCCCAAGGTTGACTCAGCCTTCCATCCTTTATGAGGTAGGTAAAATGAGGACCCAGATTGTTGGGGGCAATATGACTTTGTATATAAATATACAAATAGGATGAAGACTATTGCTAACATAGTGTAAGCTGCCCTGAGTCTTCGGAGAAGGGCATGATATAAATGCAAAAAAAATATATGTACAAGCAGCTGCACTTCACACTTCATATAGCCACAAAAAGCTCAAAAACCAACTTTCATACTTTACACACACACAACTAACACACACACACACATACACACAATATGCCACATACAGCTTTCTGAAATTTTGTGTGTTTGTGTAGTTAGAGAACTACAGAAATACACCAAATCTCAGAAAGCTGCACAAATATTTTATTTTATTATTTTATTTTATTTTATTGTGGACTTCAAATCCCAGAGTTCCTCAGCCAGGAAAGCCAGCCAGTTGATCACTAAGGAAATAGATTAGCTGAGCGATTGATTCTGTCTGGCTGAAACTGAAACTGCTTTTGGGCTGGAAAGAGCCACGCGTTCATCAGTAATCAGGTAAGTGCCTTAGAATCTCTACTCTTACTTGTAGAAAACATGTTTTCTACAAGTAAGAGTACAAGTAAGGTTCTGCTGTTCTTTACTTTTAAAGGCCTGTTTCGGCTGAAGCAAAACCGGCTTTTAAAAGTAAAAAAAAAAACACCTCTGCTGATGGTTCGGCTCAGCAGAGGCAGGGGAGGCGGGGCCAGGGATTTTTGCTAGTGGTCCTCCGAACCAGCAGCCGCCATTGCTACCGGATCGCACGATCCAGTCCAATCCGGGAGCATCTCACCCCTGCTTTGCTCTCTCAGCAATGGTAGAGCCTTTAACAAGGACACTAAACTGGTTGAACTTCACTTTCCAATCATATTTGGAAATGTTCAGTTTAATAAAGACTTTATTTATTATTTATTTATTATTTACATTTCTATAACGCCCTTCTCCGAAGACTCAGGGCGGTTTACAGCCAAGTTAAAAAGACATATACAAAAATTAAAACACAATATTTGAAATTTAAAAATCTGAAACCATAAGGCCGAATATTAAAATAACAAGAAATAAAACCACTCAATTAAAAATTACTCTTAGGCCAACCCTGCTCGTTGAAACAAAAAAGTCTTGAGCTCGCGCTTAAAGGCCCGGAGATCGGGAAGAAGGCGTAGCCCCAGAGGCAGTTCGTTCCATAGGGTAGGTGCCCCAACAGAGAAGGCTCTTCCCCTGGGGGCCGCCAGCCGACATTGTTTAGCTGACGGCACCCCGAGGAGACCCTCCCTGTGGGAGCACACAGGTCGATGGGAGGCTACTGGCGGCAGTAGGCGGTCCCGTAAATAACCTGGTCCTATGCCATGGTTTAAAGGTGATCACCAACACCTTGAATTGCACGCGGAAGACCACTGGCAACAAGTGCAGCTTGCGTAGGAGAGGTGTTATATGGAAGCTCCGAGACGCTCCCTCTATCCCCCGCGCAGCCGCATTCTGTACCAGTTGAAGTCTCCCGGTGCTCTTCAAGGGGAGCCCCATGTAGAGAGCATTGCAGTAATCCAGGTGGGAGTGTAATGAGGGCATGAGAATACAGCTCGCCAGTTTGGAACCCTCACCACATCTCTGACATCAATACAATTGAACGTGTCCAGAAATATTTTACAAGAAGAGTTCTCCATTCCTCTGAAAACAATAAAATACCCTATCCCACCAGACTTGAAATCCTAGGCTTAGAAAACTTGGAACTCCGTCGCCTTCGACAAGACCTAAGCTTAACTCACAGAATCATCTATTGTAATGTCCTTCCTGTTAAAGACTACTTCAGCTTTAATTGCAATAATACTAGAGCAACCAATAGATTTAAACTTAATGTCAACCGCTTTAATCTAGATTGCAGAAAATATGACTTCTGTAACAGAATCATCAGTGCTTGGAATACTTTACCTGACTCTGTGGTCTCTTCCCATAATCCTAAAAGTTTTATCCAAAAACTTTCTACTATTGACCTCACCCCATTCCTAAGAGGACCATAAGGAGCGTGCATAAGCGCACAAACGTGCCTACCGTTCCTGTCCTATTGTTTTTCTTTTCTTCTTCCTATATATATGCTTATACCTCCTTATATTTACTCATATATGTGTTTATTTACTATATAATCTTTTTGTATGATACCTACATATATTATTGTGACAAAATAAAATAAAATAAATAAATAAAAATAAATGAGTGACCGTGCATAACGAATCCCGGTCCAGGAATTCGCCTGGCGTATCAGGCGAACCTGATAAAAAGCTCCCCTGGCAATGGCCGTCAAGTGTTCTTCCAACGACAGCCGTGCATCCAGGAGAACGCCTAAGCTGCGAACCAACTCCCTGGGGGCCAGTGACTCACCCCCCACAGTCAGCGACGGAACTAGCTGACAGTACTGGGACGCCGGCATCCACAGCCACTCCGTCTTGGATGGGTTGAGTCGAAGTCTGTTCGTCCCCATCCAGACCCGAACGGTTTCAAGGCACCGGGACATCACATCGACGGCTTCGTTGGGGTGATCCGGGGTGGAAATGTACAGTTGAGTGTCATCAGCATACAGCTGGCAACTCACCCCAAAACCACGGATGATCTCCCCCAACGGTTTCATATAGATGTTGAACAGGAGGGGCGAGAGAACCGACCCTGCGGCACCCCACATGTGAGGTGCCTCGTGGTCGATCTCTGCCCCCCCTGCCAACACTGTCTGCAAGCGGTCGGAGAGATAAGAGGAGAACCACTGAAAAACGGTGCCCCCCACTCCCAGGCTCCCCAACTGCTGCAGCAAGATACCATGGTCGATGGTATCAAAAGCCGCTGACAGACCAAGTAGGACCAGGATAGAGGAACCAGGGCCCTCCAGAGATCATCAACCAACGCGACCAAAGCCGTCTCCGTGCTGTACCCAGGCCGGAAGCCGGACTGGCACGGGTCTAGATAAACAGTTTCATCCAGGTATTATATTATATATATTATATAATTAATATATTATATAATATAATATAGGTATGGATATTAGGGACCTTCAAAATGGATTTGGAACCTGTGACTTTTATTTTCTTCTTTCAGTTTAACAAAACTTAAATAGAAACTTAAGAATTTAAAATAAAATACAATAAGCAAAAGGCAAAAAAAATATTAAGATTTAAGAAAGTTAAATGGATTGTGAAACTAGGAATATTGGCTATTTTTGCTATAAGATCTGAAAAACAAGTAGATAGTTAAATAATACACTTGTTGAAAATGACTAAAACGGAACTAAATCCGTATTAGGAACTGAGGCTTGATAAAGGTTGCAAATGGACACTAGAGGAAACAAAATAAATAGAGAGAGAGGGGGGGGGGGAGAAACAACCACCACCAGTCAAAATGGCTAAGTTGACTATAATCTTTTTCTTATCCTAGAGTTTTTGGATAAGTGGACCAAAATGTTAACTAAAATCTCAGAATAAATACAAATTTCAATGGATAAATTTTTAAAAGATAAAAAAAAATTAAAAACTTTTATCAGGTATTGACATTATAAAATTTGAAGGCATGGAGACAACCAAATTGAGATCACCAAAATGGGAATACGAAGGACAAATCAAGAAAAAGGGCCGGAATAGCTCAGGCTATTAGAGCCTGTTATTAGAACACAGTAGCCTGCAATTACTGCAGGTTCAAGCCCGGCCCAAGGTTGACTCAGCCTTCCATCCTTTATAAGGTAGGTAAAATGAGGACCCAGATTGTTGGGGGGGCAATAAGTTGACTTTGTAAAAAATATACAAATAGAATGAGACTATTGCCTTATACACTGTAAGCCGCCCTGAGTCTTCGGAGAAGGGCGGGATATAAATGTAAACAAAAAAAAGATCTGGACATAGAACAGCTGCAACAAGAATCCTGGACAAGGGATTTATAAAGTAGGTTGGAATATCTTGAATGCCAAAAACTGATGAAAAATCAAACCCACTGGAATGATTTAAAGCAGAGGTGTCAAACTCACGGCCCATGGGCTGGAAGTGTCACACGCTGGCCACGTCCATCCCCGGTTTAGCGAAGAAGAAAAAAGTCACGATGCGTCACGTGATGACATGACGATGTGAGTTGACACCCCTGATTTAAAGGCTAAAATTATAAAGAGCAAAATAATAATAATATAAAGTTGGACTGTTTGATCAGGGATAAATTATTTGTTTAATATTTCTGGTAACGCCTAGTGGACTTTTGCTGAACCATCAGAAAAGATGACATTATATGAACTGCAAATAAATAGGCTACGGGAATAAGGGTAACTTTAAAAGAAAGTGAAATGTTATTATCTTATGTTTGGTGTGACAAAGCTTGGAAGTCGCTTCCTTATTATTACTGCCTTTTTCTTTTCCTTTTGTTCTTTTTTTCTGCACTTCCTGCACTTTTTCCTTCTAGTTTAGTTTGTATTAGTTTTTACTGGGTTTATTAAAAACTTCAATAAAATTATATTTTAAAAAGAAGGTCAAAGGGCAATACAGGAAAAATAATTTGGCAGTAGGCTTAACATGGAAAGCACTTACCCACGAAAATCCTGCAGCTGGATCCTATCGCCTAGAAGATCTAAAAACTCTAAGAAGCCTAAACTCTGTTCTGTATTACTGAAGACTTCTTCCTCTGTAGTCTGGGGGTAAAAAAGAGAAGAAAAGAAAGTGGGAGGAGAAAGTCATTTTTCATTCTTTCTTAAATTATCCTAAGGATCATTTTGTACAACGGTCTATAGCTGAGGTGCTCAGGTTCAATCACAGTAAGTTATTCACCTCACTGGGTGATTTTGGACAAGCCACTTTCCCAGCCTTGTCAACCTCTTTAAAGAATTGTTACAAGAGTAAAATGTGTTTGGGGTGAAATATGCATTCCGGTATTTGCTCTTCGAGAAAAAAAAGAATATACGAAATGTAAGTAGAAAATTAAAACTCCTCTTCCTGTTCAATACTTCCTCATTTTTCCCTGACCTATAGAATGATGGAACATGCTGTGCTGGTTTTAGACTGGGCCTAAAGACAAGGCCTAGTACTGTAAAAAATTGGCACTCACCCCTCTCCTAGAGAAATGAAATATTAAAAGGCAGAATATTTCCCCTAAAAGAGAAATAGAAATCTTAAGACAGAAATTTAGCCCCAGCTCAGCCCCAGCTCCCTGCCCCCAGCAGATACTTTGGTTATTTACAAGAAAAAAGGCTGGGCCAGCTTATCTTATATTTAACACCACCAACAATACAGCTACCCTTCAAAAAGACCTTGACTTTGTGTCAGAATGGTCAAAAACTTAGCAACTCCAAATCTCAGCCAGCAAATGCTCTGTCTTACACATTAGAAAAAAGAATCTAAACACTAAATACAAGCTCGATGGACATTACCTTACAGATGACCCCCACCCTGTTAAAGACCTTGGAGTTTTCATATCCAATGATCTAAGTGCCAAAGCCCACTGCAACTACATCGCAAAAAAGGCTTTAAGAGTTGTAAACCTAATCTTGCGTAGCTTCTTCTCCAGAAACACTACACTACTAACCAGAGCATATAAAACATTTGCTAGACCAATTCTTGAATACAGCTCACCTGTCTGGAACCCTTACCACATTTCAGACATCAATACAATTGAACGTGTCCAGAAATATTTCACAAGAAGAGTTCTCCACTCCTCTGATCACAACAAAATACTTTATGCCACCAGACTTGAAATCCTGGGTTTAGAAAACTTAGAACTCCACCGCCTTCGACATGACCTGAGTTTAACTCATAGAATCATCTATTACAATGTGCTTCCTGTTGAAGACTACTTCAGCTTCAATCGCAAAAATACACGAGCACACAATAGATTTAAACTTAATGTTAACTGCTCCAATTTTGATTGCAGAAAATATGACTTTTGTAACAGAGTTGTAAATACTTGGAACACACTACCTGACTCTGTGGTCTCTTCCCAAAATCCCCAAAGCTTTAACCAAAAACTGTCTACTATTGACCTCACCCGATTCCTAAGAGGTCTGTAAGGGGCGTGCATAAGAGCACAAGCATGCCTACCGTTCCTGTCCTATTGTTTCCTTTCATTATATCCAATTAATATTACATACTTATGCTTATATATAGTATAGTTATTTCGTGCTTATGCTTATATATACTGTTGTGGCAAAAAATAAAATAAATAAATCTAAAACACAAAAGACATGGCCCACAGAACATCATAGGATTAGCCTTCACTCAAGATCCAAACCAGGACAAAGCCATTAAGCCATAATAGGAATTGCCCAAAGCCCCTTCATTATATCATCACCAAGCAAGATTCAACCAGGCCTGGGACACAGACAGCCTACAAAGTTAGCTAAAAACCCTGCCCCTGGGAGTCTGACAGCCAATGGGATACATTTCTTGTACAGGAATAGGAAACTCTAAGGCAGGGCCCAAGAGTATAAATATATCCCGGTCTCCACTCCATGTGCTCTTTTTTGCCCAGGACCCAAAAACCCCGTGTGGTCCTGTGTGGACCATTAAACCATTTTTCCAAGCAGTCTCCATGTTTCCAGTGTCTTTCTTTCCCCTTGGAACTGAACCCAGATGGACATTTCTTCCAACAGTACCAACTACCAAGCTGCCTTTTTTCTTGGCTGGCCCGTAACCCTCATGAAGCCTATGAAAAAGCACTCTCTGGTTTTGCAATTCCAATGATACTATGCTGAAATGAAACTTAAATATCACAAGAAAAGTGATTTTTGACCCAGGGCCCTTCAGGATGTCTCATAAGAACCATGACAGAACATTGAAGAGCAACAGCAGTCTGGTCTGCTCACAATTGACAAGGGTGGGATTATAAATCTTCTTGGAGGATACCCCTCCCCCTTCATCTGATCAGCTCTTCAAACAATAACAAAGGTTTTCCAGACTGAATGTGTATGGCTTGAACATGGAGCAGAAAACTCAGTATCTACATTACTCTAGCCTGAAAAACTCTTTCTTTATGGTGGGGAAAAAATCAGAACTTTTCAGTGTGCCTCATCTCTTTATGTGGTAAGCATATATTTACTAAGTGCTGACTGTACCCAACCCTGTTATTCCTGTGCAGGATTTAAAAAAGACGCAGCCAAACTACATGCAATGGGGAAAATAAATTTAGGTTTACAGCAAAAGGAGGAGGCATATTCAGTGGCTTCCTGCATGAAACAGTCTCTTCTAATCTAAGTTTTACCATTTTAGAAAAATGTTAATTTTTTAAAAATTTTTTATTGTTATTTGAATTCTCATTTTCTATTTGGCACTTTAAAAGAAAAGCACAAGGATAAAGATGCTGGCAGAGTTATTGTGCTGTAAGCTGCAAAGCTGTGGAATCAGAAAACTTTCTCAGATCAAAATGTTCTGCAGAATATTTTCCACTTGAAACAAATTTAGCAGTTTCAAAACTATATGGAATTTAATTTATCTATTGCCCAAAATTGTTTTCTACACTACAGTAAAAGCATTTTTTTCTCCATACATCAAAGCTTTTAATTTCTTTAAATGTACAGTTGATGCGTCATCAAATGGACTAGATTTTGATTTTTTTTCACATCAATAAAGTAGCCCAAATACACATGCAGGATATTAAGGTATTTATTTTATTTTTAATTTTATTAAATTTCTATACCGCCCTTCTCCCGAAGGACTCAGGGCGGTGTACAGCCAGAATAAAAACACAGAATATATACAATTAAAAGAAATTAAAATGAACTATTACTATACGGCCGATAATTAAAACATTTAAAAATTTAAAATATTATTAAAACCCCAATTTAAAATCAACTATTTATGCCAGTCCTGCTTGAATGAATAAATATGTTTTAAGCTCACGACGAAAGGTCCGAAGATCAGGCACTTGACGTAAGCCAGGGGGGAGTTCATTCCAGAGTGTTGGTGCTCCCACAGAGAAGGCCCTACTCCTGGGGGCCGCCAGCCGACATTGTTTGGCGGACGGCATCCTGAGAAGGCCCTCTCTGTGAGAGCGTACGGGTCGATGGGAGGCATAAGGTAAAAGCATGCGGTCTCGTAAGTACCCGGGTCCTAAGCCATGGAGCGCTTTAAAGGTGGTAACCAGGATCTTGAAGCGCACCCGAAAGACTACAGGAAGCCAGTGCAGACTATGGAGCAGTGGTGTTACGTGGGAGCCACGAGCGGCTCCCATTACCACTCACGCAGCTGCATTCTGGACTAACTGCAGCCTCCGGGTGCACCTCAAGGGCAGCCCCATGTAGAGAGCATTGCAATAATCCAGCCGAGAGGTAACCAGAGCGTGAGTGACTGTGCATAAGGCATCCCGGTCAAGGAAGGGACGCAACTGGCGAACCAAGCGAACTTGGTAAAAGGCCCTCCTGGTGACGACCGCCAGATGTTCATCAAAGGACAGCCGACCATCCAGGAGGACACCCAAGTTGCGAACCACCTCCTTTGGGGCCACTAACTGCTTTCAACAGTCAGCTGCGGATGCAGCTGACTGTACCGGGGTGCCGGCATCCACAGCCACTCCGTCTTGGAGGGATTGAGCTTGAGTCTGTTTCTCCCCATCCAGACCCGTACGGCTTCCAGGCACCGGGACAGCACTTCGACCACTTCGTTGGGGTGGTCCGGGGTGGAAAAATACAGCTGAGTATCATCAGCGTAGAGATGATAACTCACCCCGAAACCACTGATGACCTCACCCAGCGGCTTCATGTAGATGTTGAACAGGGTAGGCGAGAGAATCGACCCCTGAGGTACCCCACAAGTGAGGCACCTCGAGGACGACCTCTGCCCCCCTGTCAACACCGTCTGCGACCGGTCGGAGAGATAGGAGGAGAACCACCGATAAACGGTGCTTCCCACTCCCAACCCCTCCAACCGGCGCAGCAAGATACCATGGTCGATGGTATCAAAAGCCGCTGAGAGATCTAATAGGACCAAGGCAGAGGAACAACCACTGTCCCTGGCCCTCCAGAGGTCATCCACCAACGCGACCAAAACCAAAGGTAGAATCATATTCATTTGCAGAAGAAAAAAATCCCCCAAAGTCAACATCTCTAATAATAGGTATAATTTTCCACTTAGATTAAGGAACAAAAGCCAATTGACCTTTTCTTCAAAAAGAGTAACATGTGTCCTGAAATGGCTCCAACCTTTGAAGCAACCTTTTTCCATCAACCTTGTTATTTCTCAATGCTCCTGTTTTAGATTACTGAAGATAAGGCAGAAGTGATTGAGAACAGCAGGCATAAGATTAACAAGAAAGAAGTGACTATATACAAGCAGCAGAAGAGAGGGAGGATGCAATGGAAGGAATGGAAATTTGTCTCCGGTTTCCCCACATATACACAAGCAACAGGTGTGAGAGTGAAAAGTATTTTTACCTGCCCAAATTTTTGGTAGATGACACCAAACTTGAAATTATTGCTGATGACATGTTCATCAAATGCAACAATGAGTTGAGAAGCCTAGGAGACGGAGAAAAAGCTTGAATTAGTAGGCAGCTGGTTGGAGAAAAAAAAAAATCTATATGGTACATTCAGAAACATACAGGGGTTACCTTAGGATACAGCACAGGAAAGAAGCGGTCAACATTCACATCTTCACAGAGCAGCTGCAAGGCAAAGTAGGAGGACTTAGCATTCCTGATGTAGGAACCTGACTTCCTAGCCAAAGGACAAATGCCATTATGATTAATACGAGTCATTGGAGGCTTTGTATTTTCAACAGATTTGCATTTGCAAGGGATTTGTCTTTTAATTTATTCCTTTCTTGTTCAATTATTAAACTCGCATTTATAAATTTTCAATGCAATTAAATGTGGGTTTTTGAAGTTAAATGTGGATTTTAAACTTGCAATTGGTTAAACTGTCACAGTATTAAGACTGGATGAAGCATATATATTAGGGAGTTTTACATGCAAGTTAGCTGAAAAGAAATCATTATACTTCGTCCCCCAAGAGTAAACCTCTTAATAATTGTCAATAATTCTCTTCCATTCATCTTACAAAGGTGCCAAGATGAAGAGTTGCCAGATTGGAGAAGATTGCTGTGTTAGGTGAATGAAAGTAAAGGATTCAATGGGCAAAGGAGCCCATTCAATAGCAAAGGAGCCAGAAAGCCAAGATCTAAGTTATTTTAAGCTTTCTAATGAGAAAATTGGATATTTATGTCCTAAGTTGTTTGGAATGCCAAGGTCAAAACCAAAAATTTAAATGGCTCCAATATGCAATTGGCAATCAATGATGATCCCTCAATCCGGGCATCTTATGATTGATGTTCCTTGCATTAATCAGTAGCTTGTCCACTGCAATTTACATCAGTTGCAATTTGTAGACATCTTCTAACCGCAGCCCCACATAAAGTAGTAGCTGGGACAGGATGTATCTAGAATGTGATTAGGATTGTAGGAATGACTGGCAATTAATCCATTGCTTATAGTTGTGAAAACATGCTTCGCCCCACAGCTATCCCCTACCAACTGAATGACAGCTCAAATCTAGGAGCTTTCCAGCGCCATTCCAAACAGATTCCACTTTAAACTTCAAGTCACACATTTTTCTTATCAGTAGCACCTCAACATTTTTTCAGGTTGTTTTTCTCCATCCAATCTGAAGTTAATCAACACTCTAAGTACTAACTGCTTCCTTTGAAATAGATAATGAGGAGTGTAGAGCTGACATTATGACATTTCAAATTTGCCAATGACCTCCCACAGCAGTTTCATGTAGATGTTAAACAACATGAGGAAGAGCGTGAACCCTCTGAAATTGAAATAAATCAGTGATCTAGATCAGGGGCCCTCAAACTTGGCAGCTTTAAGACTTGTGGACTTCGACTCCCAGAATTCTCCAGCCAGCATAGCTTGAAGTCCACAAGTCTTAAAGCTGCCAAGTGTCAGCATTCCAGAAAACCCCTCCTGCAGAAAAGACTCCGAAACCAACATCTTTCAAAGTTCTTTTACTAGCATAGGTAAACTGGCACAGTCGGAGGAAAACCAAAACTGGGGATTCCGGTTCCTCCCTCAGTAATACAAACCCCAAAATCTCCACCCTCATGACCCCTCTGCCGGTCACATGCTCCAATCCTCAACCGTCCCATGTCGAAGCATCACTCCAGCCACTCCTTCTCCAGATGCGAACCCAGCCAGACCTTGACCGGCAGAAAATGTTATTATGTCTAATCATCCCTTGCACTACCACCCTCCTCCCCTCCTTTCCCACAGAGGAGAATTGTGGCAGCACATGGAAGCCTTCGGCCTAGTATGGCTTCCAAAGCTGACACCAAGTTTGAAGACCTCTGATCTAGATGTTGAACAATAGTTCACACAACCTCACCTTTGGGGTGCATCCAAAGGATTTGGATTACTGCAAATAGACCAATTCCAGCACATGGTCCACAAGGACCCATTGTGGTTGGGCAACTGCAGCTCTTGAGAATTCCAGGGAAACTAGAAGGATCACATTCATCTCCTAGGTTCTGCCATAGGGCATAATCTAGGACAACCAGATCAGTCTTAGAATCATAGGAAAAACTCCATTTGAAATGGATCCAAATAATTATATCAAGAAGCATCTGGAACTTTGCTGCCCCTACCATTTCAGTCATCTGATCCAGGAGTAGATACTTTCTATTTCTATAATTTCAAAGATTTTCTAGGTCCAGGAAGGGCTTTTTAAAAAATAAAGTTTATATAACAGATCTTCAACTAAAGAGAAAGGCATATATCACTCATGGAAGAATTAATCAGCTTCCACAGTCATAAAGCTAATCCCATACTCAAGTCCTTCATCAATTTCCTTAAATGCACTCAGCTTTCCTGATAAATCCAATGTGCTGCTGAAAGAAGAAGGCCATAAGAACCATAATGCCAACTGTGTTCCACAAATTGGCTAGGGTTTTAACAATATTGCTGACAGGTGAGGCAGGAAATTCCTCAAGTACATCCAGGAAATTTCCTGATCCATCAGGGACTAGACCTAACCAATTCAGTAGATCCTTCATTCCTGTAGAGATTTATAGCATCTTCTCCTTCTCCAACGTTACTCCACATTGCTGTTTCTCCACTGTGGATAGATTGTAGAAATCTATTGATCTGGATCAATGATCTTGCATGTGGACATATATGAACAATAGGTGTATAAGAGCAGCATATATCTCTACGTGTAGTCCTGTACATACACATGTAATCCCTGAACAGGTAAAGGTTCTCCAACCAACCTTTGAGAATTGTCATAACAGTTGCTGCAATAATGTAACTGAAGGAGACACAGTCTTCATGGAACATTTGAAACCACCACAGAGAAAACAACATCAAGCAGAGACTTAAATAGCAAAAGCCCAAGCCAGGCTTTGACAGAAAAAGAGTAAAGCTTGGAACACTTACCTTGGCCATTTGGACAGCATTAGGAAACTCTGTCAGGCAGGATATGGGAATGAGATCATGCTTGGTAGAGGCTCGAGCTCTGTTTGAGCAACAAGAAAAAACAGAATAAATTAAAGAGCAACCAAGCAATCATCCCTGATGGGTTACAGCCACTTTTCTCCAGGGGTGAAATCTAAATTTTTTTCCAACTGGTTCTGTGGGCGTGGCTTAATTGGTGGGTGTGGCTTGGTGGTCAGATGACTGGGTGGGTGTGGCCAATAACAATAAATAATAAAAATAAATAAGATATACAAAACAATAAGAGGTACCAAAAACCAACTTTACACACACACAATACAACACAGCTGACTCACACAGAACGTAAAAGCAGCTGCACTTCACCCAAAATGGCCCCTGCAACAAGCAGGAACCCCACACTTTCACACTTTACACACACACAACACAACTGACACACACACACACATAATGCCACATACAGCTTTGTGAGATTTTGTGTGTTTGTGTAGTTAGAGTGAAACACTACAGAAACACACCAAATCTCAGAAAGCTGCACAAATATTTTATTTTATTATTTTTATTTATTTTTTTAGAACATGGGTCTCCAACCTTAGTAACTTAGTTTGTGGACTTCAACTCCCAGAGTTCCTCATTCAGCAAAGCAGGAAGTCAAAGCAAGCTTTTTTTTTCTTCAATAGCTGAAGAGTAGCTGAAGAAAGCATGGCGTTGCCAGCCCGGAAGAGCAGTAATTATAGGTAAGTGAAGAGGGGGAATTGGCTGGGCATGGGTGGGGGCTGTTAAAAAGTGAGTTTAAAAGCCTGTGAGGATCAGGAAACTCCTCTGGGATTGCCAGAGGAGGCTTTTAAAACCTCGGGGTTTTTTTTCGTTTTTTCCCCCCTTCGGCTGAAGAGGGTTTTTTAAAAAATACTTTTAAAGGGTTTTGATGATCTCTGTTCAGCCCCGCAATCATCAGAGGTTTTTTTTTTAACTTTTAAAGGCATGTTTCGGCTGAAGAAAAACTTTTAAAAGTAAAAAAAACCCAAAAAACCTCTGCTGATGGTGCAGCTCAGCAGAGGCATGGGGGCAGGGCGGGGGCAGGGATTTTTGCTACCGGTCCTCCGAACCAGCAGCTGCCATCGCTACCTAATCGGGCGAGCCGGTGCGAACCGGGAGCATTTCACCCCTGTTTTTCTCCCACCACAATCTAATTTGCTGGAGAGAAAGACATACAGTGGCAAATTCTGCTACATGTAAATTAATTGTCACACGAAGGGGATTCAGATGAGGACATTTTTTATATCTGCAGTAATGAATCTAACCAAACAAGTCACTGAGAAAAGTTTTAAAAACAAACCAGGACAAGGACAGATAACTGCCGATTTAAAACAAGCTTTAGAAAACCAACGAATGGAAGGAGAACTTACTGAAAAGGCTGACTAGCCCTGTGATATCGTGAGGGTGATGGCATCAAAGGGTAATTTTACCTCAGCAGCAGATGAAGATTGTCTTGCCCTTCAACCTGTTCATACTTCACAGAAAGAACCAAGTAGCCCAAAGCTGAATCATTGGCATAAAAATTTTGATGCTCCTAAAATAAAGACATCAAAATGATTGTCTTATCTTATGATACTTGAAAATAAGCAAATAAATGAACAGACTCTGTCTCTCCTGCAAATGTTGACTAACCCAGGGGTCTCCAATCTTGGCAACTTTAAGTCTTGTGGACTTCAACTCCCAGAATTCCTCAGCCAGCAAAGCTGGCTGAGGAATTCTGAGAGTTGAAGTCCACAAGTCTTAAAGTTGCCTAGGTTGGAGACTCCTGGACTAACCCACCTATAATGTAACAAGGGAGCATCAGTTTGCTGTAGAGGTTAAGGCATCAAGCTACAAACTTTGGAGTTCTAGTCCTGCCTTAGGCCCAAGGCTAGCTGAGCCATCTTGGGCCAATCACTCTCTCTCTCAGCCCTAGGAAGCGGGCAAGGAAGCGGGCAACCACTTGCCAGGAAAACTGCAGAGACTTATAATGTTATAATGTTAACTCTGCTGGAGTAGAGTACTATACTCTACTATAATAAAATTAAAAATAGAGTTGACGTCGTAAATTTCAAGTTTGAATTTCTAATAAAATTACTTGAAAAGTAACATTTTTAACATTGATGTATAATGTTTTGCTTTCTTAACCAAGTTGTATTCACAGATTTATACTGCAAATTATTGTAAAGAAAACACCTAAAATATAAAGGTTTGGAGTATGTTAAATAATATAACATTTTACCTTTCCCAGGAAATGTTTGCGGTACAGCTTTGCTGTTGGATCGCACTCCAACCTCACTTTGCCACTGCAAGGAGATGGCAAGTCTTGAAATTCAGGGCCTGATACGGGAAGGCTGTGAGAGGTCCCTTCAATCCAGTAACCCCCAAACTGTGGTAAGATGATTAGAGGGTACGGCCAGCCCCTCTGTAATACCTTTTGAGAAAGAAGATAGGGGAATCTGTACTTGCATTTGAAATTAATCAGATTCCATAGCTAAACACATCAGAACACTTTAAATCACCCTTCCTCACTCCACTTCTTCCAGATGAATTGGATTACAACTTTTATCAAGCATATCTCAGCATCCTTCTTCTACTTCAGAGCTCAAGGAGTTCATCCTCCTGAAATAGCTATGGATTACTTTCAAAAAAGAAACTAGACTTAGAGATCAAAAATCCTATCAAAGAACTCAGATGTGCAATCACCCAAAGTGATACTTGATCCTTCTTTACCTGACAAACCTGAGCCAGACTTAGCTTTGTTCTATTAAAACATATGAACTCAAACCATCATTGACTCACCTCATGGATGCTGGGGTATGGGATGTATTCCTCTTCTCTCTGAAAATGCATAGAGGCTATTAGTAAACCAGTAGTGGGTTTCAATTTTGGCCGCTACTGGTTCGCTCATGGGCGCACACGTGCACGCCGCTTCTGCACATGCACAGAGACGTCCAGGTGGGTGGGCACAGCCTCCCGCCGCTGCTACCAGTTCGCCTGATCCAGGACAAACTGGTAGCAACCCACCACTGTAGTAAATACATAGGAGTGTTGGAAAGAAATCTTACCAGGTTTGTTTCCAAGCAGAGAATAAAGATTGCAGGCAGGTGCCTGAACCAGACGTAAAATTTATTTCTGAGAGCACAATATATAGAATCAATTGTCACAAATGGCTGAGTTTGAGTCTTTTCTAAGAACCTTCTATATAGAGAATTCTTACCTTGGTTCCTCAAAAGCATGCACAAACACACCCTTTAAGAATTTCCCCAAAATAGGCTTAGTCAGTGCTCCAAGAGAAAGCTTTTGCATTTAGACACCCTATTGGGTGGCAGTTTCTGTAGCATTTTGTAGAATCACAGGGTTGAAAAAAACCTTGGAGGTCTTCCAGTCTAACCCCCTGACCAAGACAGAAGTCCTCATACCATCTCAGACAAATAGTTGTCCAATCTTTTCTTGAGAAACTCCAGCAATGGAGCATCTACAACTCTGGGAGGCAAGCTGTTCAGCTGCTAAATAGTTCTGGTTGGAAATTCTTCCTTATTTCCAGGTTGGATCTCCTTCTGAGGCATTTCCACCCATTGCTTCTTGTTCTACCCTAAGGTGCTATGAAGAATAAATCAATGCCCTTTCCCAATACCCTTTTCCAATATTCTTCAAGTGTTGGAAGATTACTATCATGTCTCCCATCAATCTTTTCATTAAGCTAAAAATACCCAGTTCCTTTAACTGTTCTTCATAGGATTTAGCTTCTAGAGTATTTGTTTAGCTTCTTATTGTATTTGTTGCTATTGTCTGCATTCTTTTCAGAGCCTGGGCATTTTTTTTTTATAGCGACCAGAACTGGATGCAGTATTTCAAATGTGGCCCGAGAATGGTATTATCACTTTCCTCGATACTATCTCTCTGCTGATGCAGCTCAGAATCCGGTTGTTGTTCTTTTTTTAGCAGCGCAGCACACTGCTGACTCATACTTAAGTGGTGATTCACCAAGACACCTAGATCCCTCTCACAGTCACTATTGATGAGGAGAATACTGCCTATACTGCATCTGTGGATCTGGTTTTTCCTACCTAAGCACAGGACCTCACTGAATTGCATCTTGTTGGTAAGGCCCAATGCTCAAGCTATCAAGATCCTTCTGAATCTTGAATCTATCTTCTGAAATGTTAGCAATCATCATCCAAGTGACACAGTGACTCAGTGGCTTAATGATGCTATAGATGGTCTCTGCTCCAGCAATTCAAGCCATAGCACTGCGTGGCTGGGTGAACTCCCATCAACTTGCTTAAGCTTCTGCCCACCTAGCAAGTCAAAAGCATATTTTATGTGAGTAGATAAATGGTACCACTTCAGTGGAGAGACGAGCTAGTACTTCGTGAAGGTAGACAGATTCTGCAAGCTCTGAACCTTCCCAGTTGTGATGTCCATTTGCGAGGTGGCTCTGGTGGAGGGAGGGGGGCCTTGGACACTGCAGGAAGAGCTGCTCATCTTTCTGCTGCAAAACTAGCTCATCCTCCAGTGGCACATCTTGGGAAGCGCATGAGCATATACCACAACACAGCTAGTAAATTGGCAGCCAAATTTATTCCTCTGAATAGCCAAATATATTCTGCATTAGTATTTTAGTTCCTGGCTAATATAACAATACTATCATCATCATCATCATCATCATCTAAATAGTCAGCAAATTCTATTCTTTCTTGTCCCTTAGTCTGATCATGAAACATCTGCTAGAAGAAAAGCAAACTCAGAAAACATTTAAAAAATCAACAATACATCCCTTTTATTGCATCACTATATGATTTATCTTTTTGTGCAGATTTTCTGCACCAAAAAAATCTGTTTTTTTTCCAGTTCCTAAAAATAATGTTTCATTAATGCCAAATTTAGAAATGGCCACTTCATCCTACTATCATTCCAACTGTAAAACAGCAAAATGATCACAGCTGGAATGTGAGCTGATATGTCTCGTTGGTTCCACCAACAATTCTGTCTTTGTCTTGGGTGGGATATGGAATTGGGAACTACTAAGGCAATTGGCACAACTGCACCTACCGTAAATGCTCTTTCCAATATACTTCAAAAATAAAGCTTTTGTGTTTGTGCATGTGTATGTATGTATGTATGTGTGTGTATGTATACATGGAAGAACAGGAGCTGCAGTGGCATAGGTGATAATCAAAGTGCAGTGGAAATTGACTCAACATAAATCTGAGCCATTATAATATCAGTGTGTACTATGTTGAGGCAAAACATGCAGCAAAGCAAGATTGTTTTGCACAAATTGCCTCTGCAGGTTCATGAGCTGATGAATTACTTCAGGTGTGAGAGGGCTCATTTTTACTTCTACCATCTATCTCCTCCTTTAATTAGATCACAGAACCTTCAGTTATTTGCTTTTAATGAGCCTTTTTCTTCTGGAGAGTATCTTTTGCAGCCTGGCCAGTCTGATAGCAAATTCAGTTATGGGAATATCTGGTAATTCCTTTGGACAGAAGCGAAATGAGAGTATAGCAGAGAAACTGAACACCTTATTGCAAATAGTATACTCCACCACTAGTTTTCTTTGTCTTTGCTCAACATTTAACCCGAAATTTAAGATGCATCTTCCCCCCACCCAGCCCTCAAATATTGCTCTACTCCTATGGGTCTACTACAGGTAATCCTTAAATTATGACAATTCAGACCAGGATTGCCATCATAAATCAGTGTGGCTGTAAAGTGAAACATCGCATGACTGCACTGATTTATGACAGCAATCCTGGCATACCCCATTGCAGTTGTTTACCAAGAATCATGGATCATCAAGCGAGTACTCACCCCAGCCTGGGTTTAATCTTACCCAGCCCAGAGCCTCTGGTAAAGGACTGCCTCCAACTCCCTCCAACCACCAATCCCCCCCACCCCCCAAGCTCTATCCTGCACCATGCCCTGCTGGATGGCAAACAGCCCCAGAACCACATGGGGCTTAGACTGCTTGCCATATTAGGATACCCCAGCCCGCCTCCAGCAAATGCCAGCATAAATTCATTCATCCAGCTCCTTTGGCTCCCAGTTTCCTGCACTGAACTTTCAACTTTTGTCCTCAGCCACTGCTTCCCTCCTTTTTAGACTCAGCTTCTCTGATGAATATTTCCTACTAGTGGTTCCTTGAGCCTTCAGAAAGCTACTCTACCTTTGTAAAGCTGTGCTGTCTTTCCGAAGACTTTCCAAAGACAGCACAACTGTATGAACAGCCATAACAGGTCATTTTTTCCAGCACTGTCTGAACTCTGAATGGATGCTGAATGAATGGTTGTAAGTCAAAGATTACTTATATAGGTGTTGTTGTTTTTTTGCAACAATGGTTTGGGTGCCTTTTTCCAGGATGGTTTTTTTTAAAAAAAGCACTTCCTGGAATAGTCTATGGTGGGATTTCATGATGGTGTCCTATTTACATACTAAACAGATCTGTTTGCTGGATGTTGCCACCTGCTGTGGCAGAAATGCCTCAGTTATATTATTACAAATGCTTCTAGATTAGGCTAAGGCATGAATACCGTAACCCACTTTTTATAACATTGTCTATGCCTCTAATTCAGAAACTTCCAGTTTGTATGCAACTTTCACCTCTACATGGTAGAACAGATCAGGAAACTGACTCCACAGGAAAATTAAACACTACACTTTATGCAGATCAGCTGCAGTAACAAAATCTTGCAAGTCTGCCTATGTTTCTCCTCCCTTCCAGTAAATGAGTAAAGAATACGTCTTAGTTTTTTTCTAATACTCTTCTCCCACTTCCAACATGAATACATGTTTCACCACCCATTGTTGCCTTAACAACTTTTCCAAGGTCATCTCCATGGCTCCCTACAAGAACTCGAGCTAAGCTGATTTTTGAAAGACTTAACAACGTGAAGACCATTGAAGAGTCTGCCAGTTTATTTCTAGTTAATGAGAGAGGCTGATTACCACTTTTAAAGCCTGTAAGGTGCTTCTTGCTGAGTTCAGACAATTGACCTGTTTGGTAGATTTTATAAAGGTTATGTTTTAGTGAATAATAGAATCTTGGCTAATGTCAGAAGCTAAACAGGATCAGTCTTGGTTAGTATTTTGATGTACGATAATTTGTAAATTGTATGCTAGACTGGGAAGTCAAAACATGCATCCAAAAAAACCACTTCCATAACAGTGCCAAGGAAACGGCATGCATGAAATAATCACAATCCAGTTGAATTCAAGAACATTTCTTTTTAATAAGGTAAAGGTTCTCCCATGTATATGTGCTAGTCGTTGCTGACTCCAGTGGGTGGTGCTCATCTCCGTTTCAAAGCTGAAGAGCCAGCGCTGTCCGAAGACCTCTCCGTGGTCATGTGGCCGGCATGTCTAAACGCCAAAGGTGCACAGAACATCTTCCCACCAAAGGTGGTCCCTATTTTTCTATTTGCATTTTTTACGTGCTTTCAAACTGCTAGGTTGGCAGAAGCTGGGACAAGTAACGGGAGCTCACTAGGGATTTGAACCGCTGAACTGCCGACCTCCTGATCAACAAGCTCAGTGTCCTAGCCACTGAGCCACCGTGTCCCTTTTCTTTTTAATAAAAGGCTTTAAATGTACGTTTAGACAGGGAAGTTTTTTGAATAGTTGAATAGTTCTTAGAATCATATCTTTTGTTTAACTTTGGTTTTATGCTTTATTGTAAATCATAGCGAAGAGAGTAAGTTTGCTGTAGTACTTAAAGCGTTAGGCTAGAAACTGGGAGACTGTGACTTCTACTCCCACTTTAGGCACAAAGCCAGCTGGGTAACCTTGAGCCTGTCATTTTCTCTCAGGTTGAGGAAAGAGGCAATGGCAAACCAATTCTGAAAAAAACCTTGCCAAGAAAACTTGTCAAGGCAATCTTGAAGAATCAGACATGATTGAATCGAAGAAAAAAAATCAGAGGGATATTTTACTGCATGCATAAACATTCAACTAAACTAGTGCAATTACTAGATTGGCACACAATTACACTTACAATCACAAGAGAACAGGAAATAGGTGCAAAGAGTGACTTGCCCTTTTTCATCTTGCCATTCCTGCTCTTCCAGAGTTATTTGGAAGTATTCTTGAATTAATGCCCCTTATATGATAGTATAGGTTTATTGTGAACTTTGAAGTTGTATTATTCTAGTCATGCTGACTGGGAATTCTTGACCCTGCATGCTCTGTGCCAGTTTGGGAAGATTAGCCTGCTTTGGAACACTTTGTTTGTTTTTAATTAATATCCACCTTTATTATTTTTATGAATAATTCAAATTGGTGAATAAATCCAATACTCTTTGCTTCTCCTATTTTTCCCACAGCAACCCTGTCAGGTGGGTTGGGCTAAGAGAGTGATTTAGGCATGAAAGCCACCCAGTTCTCATGCCTAAAGTGGGACTGGAACTCACAGACCTTTGGTTTCTAGCCTTGTGCCTTAACTACTAGACCAAAATGATAACTAAAATATATACACAAACAAGGGTGCCTTCCCTTGCTCGGTTTTCTGCCTTCCCCTTAGAGCCAAGAATTCCCAGCTAGCATGTCTAGAGTAATATAACTTTAAAGTTCATAATAAGCCAATGCTACCGTATAAGGGGTATTGATTTACATTAATATTAATTTTCCTTTATTGCTATAATAATTTTTATTTCTTTTATTTCTCTTCTTCCCTCACCTGGACTATGACTCTCTCCCTACTCCAATTTGCCTCTAATCAGTACTCACAGTGATGCCCACAGATCTTGGACTTCCTCTGACAGCACCACTAAATTTTAGTGGTACAATTCTGAAAAGTCATGATATAAGTTCTACGATATTTTGGGATGGGAAATTCATTAGAAGCATAATGCAAACCATAGATAAGGTTTGAGTTAAGGAAGGAAATCAAAGACAGAGGAAACTAATTAGGCACAGGCCCAAATATGTGAGTCTGTCCCCAAACTATACAACCCATTGTGACTTCTGCCCTCCCCAAAACTGTAAGCCTTGCTCCCATTCCTCTAAGGGTGTCCATTCCCTGCACCAGCAATTCTAACTCCACAGTTGTACAGAAACAGAAAACTGCTATTCATTCCATGATAGGGAAAGAAAGGATTCCACTCAGTTGGGAGTGAAGCCTATCTCAAGTCCTTAAGAACAGCCCCCCCTCCCCAATCTTATTTGCAAATCCTCCTGCTGGGTTGTTCGTTGACTGAAATTCTGCTGAAATACTAGGGTGCAACCTGTCCCATCATAGAATAATATGCAGACCTTTGGTGGGGTTCATCATTCCTAATTCAAAAAATGCAAAGAGTAATGGAAACTGACCTTCAGCGTGGCTGGAAGTGAACATCTTTGCTCATCCAAACGACTTCTCTAGACAGACAGAGAGGGAGACAAGGAAGGCCAGAAGAGAGGGAGGAAGGAAGAAATTCATCAATCTCTGGTTTGTTTTTCCCTCTGCCCCAGAGAGGGAAGGCTGTTGAAAGTCCATTTGGCCTTCGAATAACATGGTGGGAACAATACTCTAAAAATTCTGGAGCAAGGATAACAACTAAACACAACTTAATTTACATATAATGATATTAAACACAGTTAATATAATTGTTTTCCACATATTTAATACTTCTTCCATTCTATCATATTAAATATTAAGGTTTGATGGCAATTTTTGGAGGGGCTCTAGAAGCTGTAGTTAACAAAAGCAAACCACTGCTTTTTTCAGGACCAAGAGTCTCATTACCAAACCATTTCACATTTCAGGAGCAAAGAGTAAGAGTCTCAAAGTTCATTATAGGCAACGTATTTAGAGAATGTGCTTTTGTTATGCTCCTATGCTTAATCATTCACTCTAGAATAATGACCTCTTTTCAAAACAGGAGACTTTTGTCATATATACATACATACATGTATTTCCTTATAGGTAACAGTCAGGTTGCAGAACAAATATGATATTAAGAAATGCTAAGACATTTGAGAAAAATATTATTGGCCTAAAAATCCTGGGAAGAAGAGACAGAAAGGATCAGCTCTGATAAAGCAGGAGAGGTTTTTTTTAACTAACAAAACTATTTGTGTATGGTTTCTTGGTCACCCAAGTGAGGGAATCAATCCATCCCCAAACCTAATCACTACTGCCTGTAATGCAACTGTCCAAATGTTATTTTTCCCCTCACTGGCTGCTTCAGTTTAAACCATCTAGGCACTCATCAGAGTAGTAATTCAGTGAAACTAACTGCCCCCATCCACTTGCTTCTGACAGCTTCAAATGGAAAAACAAATTTCATTCATCAAATTACCAAAATCTTACTCTAGGTAACACATCTACACTGTGTTAGGCTCAGACTCTATGTTACACAATTTGCCCTGGAAAGTAAATTGTTTTTTTTTTTTATAATTCATTCCACGAATCTCAATTGAGTTTATCAGTAGAGTGATTTCAGTTTAAATTCCAGTAGTGTGAACACAAAGGTGCAAGAGAAGTGACCCAAAAAGCATTTCACCCAATGTATTTCTATTCCCTCAGGTAGGTATCAGAGGTGGGTTTCAGCAGGTTCTCACCAGTTCTGGAGAACCGGTAGCGGAAATTCTGAGTAGTTCAGAGACCCGGTAGTAAAAATTCCGACTGGCCTCACCCCCATCTATTCTATGCCTCCCAATTCCCAGCTGATTGGCAGTAACCTTCCCCCGGAGTGGGGTGGGAATCGAAATTTTACAGTATCCTTTTCCTGGAGCAGGATGGGAATAGAGATTTTGCAGTATCCTTCTGCCACCCCCACCAAGCCGTGCTACATCCACCAAGCCACACCCACAGAACCAGTAGTAAAAAAGTTTGAAACCCACTACTGGTAGGTATCCATGCAGTCAGATAATTACCAGTCCCAAATGAAAACAGAAATGTAGCCCACAGGCAGAGGAAGGGAACTGAGGTATCACTAAGGGAAAGCACAGCTCTTGGAGCTATATAGGACTTCCAGAAGAACAGCAGAAAGAAAGCATCCATTTCTAACAAACAGACACAGCAGAGAGGTAAAAACATTTTTTTACAATGTTTGTAAATTACAAGGACAATCTCACAGGAGTCAGATGAACCAATAGAAAGATCACAGCAGGAACAGGTAGGGTGAAATAGAAGGGCATCAAAGCAAGATGAGTCACCAGAAGCCAGCTGTGTGGAGAGGGTTAACAGCTTACACAGCTATAGACAGGGCAGAGGCCTTTGAGGTAATTATTGCATTCGGGTTGTGGTAATGTTCGGGTGGCAAGACAATTCCACAGCAGAAGCAGCTTGTTATCAGAGGTTCAAAATTTGATCATGAAACAAGAAAAACATACCTGCATTTTTTCAATCATTTCAAATAAGTCGACTACCTGTATGGAATCACATAAAATAAGAAATCAATCTGCAGACTCCAAACTTTAGATCATTATTGTTTCATTAGATTGCGTCTTCAATACTGCACAGTTTTTTTATGAAAATACAAAATACAGAGTGCTTCCTGATAGTTGCTGTCTCAGAAGAGAAAAAACATATTGTATAAGCTCTAATTATCTGGAAACCAGGCCCCTTTGGAAAAGTGTCATGTCTTATACCTTTTAGTGAGCTGCTCATTACTACTGTATTCCTTACTCAGATATTCCTTTTTGTCTGAAAAAACCCAAACATTTTGCCATTTAAAGGACAACCTTTATATTTTAAACCTTAAAAAAAAATCATAATTGGAAGAGACCCTGGAAAGTCCAAGTACCTGCTAAAAGCAGGACAGCACTATAGCACTCCTAACATATTTTATCTATCATTCATCTCTCTCTTTCTCTTTCTGTCTCTCTCTCACACTTATCTAATTTAGATACCATCCATTTCACTGTGAGTGACTTCAGAACCAGGTGGAGTACATAAGGCTGCCCAGCTCTGCTTAAACACTTTAAGGGGCATCAACTATCATATTTAACGGTCTGTTACCATTAAAAGTTCTTCTAAATTTTAGCCAAAAATTTACCTCTGGCTGAATCCATATCCTTTTCACTGAGACAAAAGAAATTAATCTACAGCATATTCAACATGAAAACCTTTCAAACTGTCAAATACAACTGACATATTTCTCGTCAATATTTTTCTTGGCTTCCTTCTCTTAAATGATTGGTCCTAAATTGAAGACTACACATAATACTTTCATGAAAGAAAGCTGAATGGAACCTTCTCCTTTGTTCATTAAACACCTAGATGATAGTTTTTCATAGACGAAACACAGGAACTATTACTGATTTAGCAGTATATATGCCATTGCAAGAAAGGAAAGAGGAAGAACTGTAAGCAGTAAGGTAAAAAAACAGCATCAAATTGAGATACAAAAGATAGGTTTGTTACATGAACACCTCAACAAAGAGACGAGAGCTTACATGAAAAAACAGCATGCTCCAAACCTTCCCCAGTTCCATTTCCAATCTTTCATACTTGGATGCCAAGAACTGATTTTCTAAGCATATATAGCTGAAAAAAACTCAGAATCGTCCAGCTATGCTAACCCAGTTCCTGTCCCTGAGGAGGCTGAATGCTAATGGCATTCAGTTTAGATCCTCAGTCAGCCAGAAAACTGGGTGACCTTAGACTAGCTTCTCTCTCAAGCTAAGTTATGTCCCTAAGGGTAATGAGGATTATCTGAAGCTCCTAAAGCAAAGACAAGACATAACTGGTTGAGTTAAGCACATTTGCATTATTCGATGCAGGCAGAAAGCAAGGGCACTCCTTACCTTATTCTGAACACCTAGATTAAGGGCAGCCTGAGGGTCCTGGATAGGTGAGTCTAAGATGTCACTGATGCAGTGTTCTGCTTCATCAGATCTCCTGTATGAAAAGGAGGTCATGCCAGTTAGCATAATAAAAACAAACAACAGCTGCAGAACTGTCACTTTTTCCAGATGCTGACACTCTTTTTCATAACTCACATCGGGGGTGGCACTCTGGATCTTATTTTTATCTCTGGTCAGTGGTTGAAGGATCTGGATTTGAGAGATGTAGTCATAGAACCTTTGTCATGGTCAGATCACTCTCTCCTTCGCCTGGACTTTCTGACCGCCACTCAACACCGCAGGGAGACGGAGCCACAACGTTGGTTCCGTCCCAGGCGCCTGATGGACCCGGAGAGGTTCCGGACGGAGCTTGGGCCACTTCCTGAGGGTCTGGCTCACGGCACGGCAGAGGAACTAGCCGCAGCCTGGCAACGGGCTGCGGCTGGGGCTTTAGACCGTGTCGTGCCTCTGCGGCCTCTGACCCGGCGCAGATCCCAACCGGCTCCTTGGTTCTCCGAGGAGCTGAGAGGGATGAAACGCCGGAGAAGACGCCTAGAGAGCTCCTGGAGGTCTAGCCGTTTAGAGGCTGATCGGACACTAGTTAGGTCCTATACTAGGACCTACCTAGTGGCACTGAGGGAAGCGAGGCATTGCTACGCCTCCCTCATTGCGCCGGCAGATAACCGCCCAGCCGCCCTGTTTCGGGTGACCCGCCCTCCTTCACCAGGGGAGCGGGATGACCCGCTGCAGGGACGTGCTGAGGAGTTTAACGGTTATCTATACGATAAAATCGCTCAGCTCGAGACGGTCTAGACCAAAATTGCGACGATTCAGATGAGGCGTCTGAGGGTGGTCTTGGTGATATTTTCTGGGATGAGTTTGACCCTGTCGCTCCCGAGGACATGGACAGGTTGTTGGGTAGGCTGAATGCCACCACGTGTTTATTGGACCCGTGCCCCTCCTGGCTGGTGCTGGCCACTCAGGAGGTGACACAAGGCTGGCTCCAGGCGATTACGAGTGCCTCCTTGTTGGAGGAGTCTTCCGCCGCCTTGAAAGAGGCGGTGGTGAGGCCCTCCTCAAGAAGCCCTCCTGACCCGCTGTCTTAGGTAATTATCGTCCGGTCTCCAACCCGCCGCGGCGAAGGTTGTAGAGAGTATGGTGGCATATCAGTTTCTGCACCTGGATGAAACTGTCTATCTAGACCTGCTCCAGTCCGGTTTCCGCCCGGCTACAGCACGGAGACGGCTTTGGTCACAGGATGATCTCTGAGGGCCAGGGATAGGGGTTGTTCCTCTGTCCTGGTCCTATTAGACCTCTCAGCGGCTTTCGATACCATCGACCATGGTATCCTGCTGCGCCGGTTGGAGGATTGGGAGTGGGAGGCACCGTTTATCGGTGGTTCTCCTCCTATCTCTCCGACCGTCGCAGACGGTGTTGACAGGGGGCAGAGGTCGGCCCCGAGGCACCTCACTTGTGGGGTGCCGCAGGGCGATTCTCTCGCCTTCTGTTCAACATCTATATGAAGCCGCTGGGTGAGATCATCAGTGGCTTCGTGTGAGGTACCAGCTGTACGCTGATGACACCCAGCTGTACTTTTCCACACCGGCCACCCCAATGAAGCTATCAAGTGCTGTCCCGGTGTTTGGAAGCCGACGGGTCTGGATGGGGAGAAACAGGCTCAAGCTCAATCCTTCCAAGACAGAGTGGCTGTGGATGCCGGCATCCCGCACAGTCAGCTGAGTCCTCGGCTGACTGTTGGGGCGAGTCACTGGCCCCGATGGAGAGGGTGCGCAATCTGGGCGTTCTCCTGGATGAACGGCTGTCTTTTGAAGATCATTTGACGGCCGCTCCAGGAGAGCTTTCCACCAGGTTCGCCTGGTGCGCCAGTTGCGCCTTTCTAGACCGGGATGCCTTATGCACGGTCACTCACGCCCTCGTGACGTCTCGCCTGGATTATTGCAATGCTCTCTACATGGGGCTCCCCTTGAGGGGCATCCGGAGGCTCCAGTTAGTTCAGAATGCAGCTGCGCGGGTGATAGAGGGAGCCCCTCGTGGCTCCTGTGTTACACCTATCCTGCGCAGACTGCACTGGCTACCTGTGGCCTTCCAGGTGCGCTTCAAGGTGCTGGTGACAATCTTTAAAGTGCTCCATGGCATAGGGCCGGGCTATTTACGGGACCGCCTACTGCTACCAAATACCTCTCACCGACCCGTGCGCTCTCACAGAGAGGGACTCCTCAGGGTGCCGTCAGCTAGGCAGTGCCGTCTGGCGACACCCAGGGGAAGGGCCTTCTCTGTGGGGGCTCCCACCCTCTGGAACGAACTCCCTCCAGGACTTCGCCAACTTCCGGACCTCCGAACCTTTCGTCGCGAGCTTAAAACACACTTATTTATCTGCGCGGGACTGGATTAGATTTTAAAGTTATGGGTTTTAAGGGGTTTTTATTATTTATACTATTTTAAATTTGGGCAATAGAATAAGTTTTTTAATTGTTGTTTTTTAATCTGTATTTATATGTATTTTAACTGCCTGTGAACCGCCCTGAGTCCTTAGGGAGATAGGGCGGTATATAAATTTGAAAAATAAATAAATAAAATAAATAAATAAATAAATAAGCTTAGGAACTGGCCTGATTGTAGTTCAGACAGTGCCTAGACTGTATTTTTATAAAATCCATTGAGAGAAATATACATAATTCTTTTCAAGGAAAGGTTATAACTATTAATGAGCAGGAAGAGAAGGTTTTTTAAATGATACCTAGCCAAAGCACAGCACTAAAATAAAGAAACCCTAGGTAAATTCCCCTAATCATCACAGGCATACTTTTATTAATGCGTCTCACACAAGCATTCAACACTGAATATGGTTTCAGAGACAAAAGCCATTCACAATGAGTAGTCAAACAGAAGCATGTTTAAAAACCAAGAGCAGAGCTTTTACAGGCTATACATGCAATCACAAATCATCCTTGCCAATCCATTGTTGCATCCCTGCTTGCATTCTGGTTTATTTATTATTTATTAGACACAAATCACCTTTCATTCAGGAGTTTAAGCAGCTGTATATGCTACCTATTCCCATTTCCTCTACACAGTAACAACTCAGTGAGATTAGTTAGGCTGAGAGAGAATTACTGCCTCCCATGCCACCCAGGAAGCTTCTATAGCTGAGGACGGACTTGGACTTAAGTCTCCCTAATGCCAGTGTTACCCCTTAAGCACTATCTCTCCCTCCCATTATTGGAGTCATATAAAGGTGTCCCTGCAGGTTTAACCAGTTGTGACCAACTTAAGGGGGCTATGCTCATCTCCATTTCTTAACTCAGAAGTCTGGAGCCTTTCTTAAGCCAGTGATGTCTAGAGATGTTTCCACGGTCTTGTGGCCAGCATGTCATTACCCCTGACTAAGACCTTTTATATATTATCCTGTCTGCCACTTCAGCTTTCTATTATAGCTGCCTTTTCCCTTTCTGGCAAAGCAATTTTTGGGGAGTCCTTAATAGTGCCACTGAATGAGAAATCGTTGGACTCACATACATCAAAAAGTTTCAGCCAATCTCAGAAGGTCTCAACAAGCGCAAGGGGCTTTAATATGCTACAATAATTAACTGATAATCTAATCTGTTGCACATGTAACCTGTGTCTGCATAATCCCTCTTTCTTCCCCCCACCTCATCCCCATTTAAATCCTACATCGGTCTAGCCACCCTATGCATCTGATGAAGTGAGCTGCAAATTGTGAATGCTGGTGCCTTTTAATAAAATGTGTCAGAAAAGGTGCTGCCAGACTCTTGATTTTTCACATTCCAGTTCAGGTGCCCAGGACTCTGACTTGCTGCAGTGACAATTACTTCTCCACCTCTTCTTCCACACAAGTATTTGCATGGATGGGATGTACAAGAAAGTATAATTAGAAAGAGAAATCCTGAAGAATCATATTAGGGCCATTCATAAATAAGAGAGGAGAATGCTATGAATAAAAAATAGTATCCTCCTGGAATGATGCCCCAAAAGATGTGTGATGTGGAAGTTCTACAAATAATAATTTGACCTGATTTAACTTTTTACCACACAAAAAATCCTACTCGGATATAGAAAGGCCCCCTATTCGTATATGTGAAATATGTGTTTTCTATGCATACAAAAATACAATACAACAGTATAGAAGTTCTTATAATAAATGGCAAAATACTTGACAGAGTAGAACAAAAGACCATCTACTCCAATGTTCTGTACCCCAGCAGCTGACACGTACATCCACAAAATTCAGAATTAGGACATAATAGCAATAGCCTTCTTTCTTTGATTTATGTGTTAATTTATCTTGCTATCCTTAGCAACAGAGCCCTATGTTTGGTCTCCAACAGCTGGTATTTTAAGATAGGCTGTTTTTGATTCTAGACTAATTTACCAGATTAGTAGCCAAAGAAAGTCCTGTCGTCCATGAAGTGGTCTTCTTTTACAACCATCTTTGAAGGCAGGTAACAAAATTTCCATAGTTTTTTTCCCCTCTTAATGCCTGCCTACCTTTTGGTAGTACAGGTAGTCCTCGATATATGACCACAATTGAGCCCAAAATTTCTGTTAAGTGAATTTTTCTCCATTTTATGACCTTTCTTGCCTCAGTTGTTAAGCGAATCACCTCAGTTGATAAGTTAGTAACCTCATTGTTAAGTTAATCTGGCTTTCCCATTGGTCGCAGAAGTTCACAAAGGGTGATCACATGATCTTGGGACCCAGCAATGGTCATAAATAGGAATTAGTTGCCAAACATCTGAATTTTGATGAACTGATCATAGGGATGCTAAAAAGGTCATTGTGGAAAAGAGTAATAAGTCATTTTTTCAGTGCTGTTGTAACTTTGAACGGTCACTAAACAAACTTGTAATTTAAGAACTACCTGTACTTTGCAGACATCTGCCTTAACAGGACACAGCCGCTGAATTATTTACAGATGACAAGCTCTCTCTATCCCAAAAGGCACAAGATAGCAACCAGCAAGTATTTCTCTACTCCAAAGTGGCAGGCATTACTTGTAGCTGGTAGAATAGGAATGTTAAGTATCATTTATCAAAGCAGTAAAAAGACTCATCCAGTACTATAATAAGAATTGCTTTGTGTATAAGCCATTTGCACGGAGAAGGTCAGGATATATGTTTCGCTGCTCCAGATGCATTTTGGTCTGGATTATCTCCAGCTGCAGGCTGCTATAAACTCTGTCTGGAATTCAGTGACTAAGCTGTCATTTAGTTATGCGGAGAGCTTACCTGCATAAATAGCAGTATTATATAAAGAGTATTATTATGCAGTATTATGCAAATTTTCTATAATTAGCAGTATTATGTAAATTCTCTATTATTAGCAGTATTATGTACATTCTCAGATTCTGCTACGTTCTTTGGTCCTGAATAAGACTGAAAAACTTGAATAAGACTGAAATACTTGACCAGGCTGTGCCAAATACCAAGGCCATAAAACCAAAAATCAGGGTTGATGCCACCCAGTTGACAAATGCAAACAACTTCACATACTTGGGAAGCATCTTCTTGAGTGGTGGCTCTCTGAACAAAGAAAGTGATTCCAGCACTAGAATAGAATAGAATAGAATAGAATAGAATAGAATAGAATAGAATAGAATAGAATAGAATAGAATTTATTGGCCAAGTGTGATTGGACACACAAGGAATTTGTCTTGGTGCATATGCTCTCAGTGTACCCAAAAGAAAAAATACCTTCATCAAGGTACAACATTTGCAACACAAATGATGGTCATAGGGTACAATTTAACACTTTATGATACAACACTTAATGATAATCATAGGGTACAAATAAGCAATCAGGAACAATCAATATCAATATAAATCGTAAGGATTACCAGCAACAAAGTTACAGTCATACAGTCATAAGTGGAAAGAGATTGGTGATGGGAACATGAGAAGATTAATAGTAGTGCAGATTTAGTAAATAGTTTGACAGTGTTGAGGGAATTATTTGTTTAGCAGAGTGATGGCCTTTGGGAAAAAACTGTTCTTGTGTCTAGTTGTTCTGGTGTGCAAGAACAACTATATAGCGTCATTTTGAGGGTAGGAGTTGAAACAGTTTATGTCCAGGATGTGAGGGATCTGTAAATATTTTCATGGCCCTCTGTATGACTGTAACTTTGTTGCTTGTATCCTTACGATTTATATTGATATTGATTGGTTCCTGATTGCTTTTTTGTTCCTTATGATTATCATTAAATGTTGTACCTTAGTATTCTTGATTATCTTTTATGTACACTGAGAGCATATGCATCAAGACAAATTCCTTGTGTGTCCAATCACACTTGGCCAATAAAAAAATTCTACTCTATTCTATTCTGTTCTGTTCTGTTCTGTTCTGTTCTGTTCTGTTCTACTCTACTCTACTCTACTCTACTTGAGTGCTCAATTACACAATGTCCGTACCTTCACAAACCTCAAAGTCTAGAGAATTGTGGTTATCCCTTCTCTCCTCTATAGATGTGAATTCTGTTATCAATGACACATCAAACAACTGGAGAAATTTCACATGGGTGCTCTCAGCTCCATCCTTGACATTTGATGGCAAGACCTTGTCTCCAACCTAGAGGTTCTGGGTCACACAAAGTCCACCAGCATTGAGTCCCTTATTATCAGAGCCAAGATGTGGTGGATGGCACATGTCATCCAATGAATGACCACTGTATATCTCCCCAATTGTTGTATAATGTGCTGGAGGCTGGAAAGAGATATTCATTCACCCAGGCTTTTACAAAGATACTGTGAAGGAAACTAACGCCACTGTGACATTCGGCTAAGCTGCTAAGGGAACCAGATGCTGTTGGTCAGCTCTGTGCTATGAAGCCTCCTTTTGTCAGCTTTGAAGAAAGGTGCTGACAAAAAACTAATAGAAAACTGTGAACTGCGTCACAGAACATTATCCACAGTTACTGCAACAATGGCTTTTCAGTGCCCCCATTGTGTTACATTCTGCATTTCAGACCGGGAATGCAAAGGCCAGTTCGGAGGAGGAGTTGGAATCGGGACTGTCTGATGGGAATGGCATGCCTCCCTTGGCATGTTTGGAGAGGCCAAGGGCTGAGGACAATGCTGTCCGAGGACCCTCAGGCATTGGGAGAAGTGGTTGACTGGATGGAGAGCTGCCTGCCTAACAGACACAGGGGAGGATGGGCTGCTGATAGGCAGTGGGGCTGGTAGGCAGCAGATCCCCTCTGATGAGGGACAGCTGCCTCCCCCACTCAATCCAAGGGCATGGAGAGCTGAGAATAGGCAAACTCAGAGAAGGGCTGTGAGGCTACTCAAAAGACGGTCGCCCCACCCCTCCTCACAAGGAACACCTGGAGTGGATTGATTGAAGGAGAAGCCGTGGGGAGTTAGTCTTTGCCAGGAACAATTGTTTGTTTTGACTTACCCTTCCCCAGCTTTGACTCATGCCTTTTGCTTTGCCTAGCCTTGAAGATTGCCTTTTGTCTTGTACCTTTGCCCTTGCCTTGAGAAGTGCTTTTGCTTTCTGCCTTTCTGTGAGAATTGCTTTTTGCTTTGTACCTTGGCTTTGCCCTGAAGACTGTCTTTTGTCTTGTGCCTTGACTTTGCCTTGAGAACTATAGTTTACCTCATGGACTCACTTAGTCAGGTGGACTGGACTTGGGACCCTGGACCTTGCACTGTGAGTGTGCTCCTACTCTGTGGACTTTCTTTGTTACATACGGGGTGTTGTTGGGGGACTGAGGGTGGCTGCTTTCAGGATAGTGTGGGGTGGAGCCTTAGCAGTAGTTGGAGGTCCATTTGTTGGAACACTTACTTAAAGCAATAAAGGACCACTTGGATCATAACAATATCCACAGATGAACTACATAACAACAATTCTTCTTTGAATCTGAAGGACTACCTATACGTAAAGAGGAAGCAGCTCTACCTTCACATCAGTTTCTCACAGATAATCATGTAAAAGGGCAAGGCAGACTTTGCACAGCAAGGAGCAATTACTGCTTCCAATAAACCCACTTTTAGACTTTCCTAGAAGAGCCTGATCCAGAGTGTGCTTCTAGAACAAATGTGCATTAGAGGAAAAAATTACCTCATCATGGCTCATTCACATAGCTAAACCATTTGTGTCCAATGCAAATTAAAGTGTTCACTGTAAGCTTTGTAATGTAGATATAAAGCAGCTAGAAAATCAAATAAGAACAGCTGGGTTACCTGAAGTTGCCTATTGCAAATCTAATTCTGCAACATCTCAACAATTACCAGAATAATCTACTTCAAACTAAAAATGTTAGTTTCCTGAGGACAAGAAATAATGGGAACTGAATATGGATTGATCAAAAAGAAAGGATAGGATCAACAGCCAGAGGCCAATAATAAAACTCTAGTTGAGTAGCCACTAAAATGTATTAGCTTTTAAAATCTTCCAACAGTGGGATATTTGACTGGTACCACAGAATAATGGCTATCTGGCAAATTTCAATAGCAATAAAAAAGAAGAACATTTGCAGGAGAAGGCAGCTTGGTGTCCTCCAGTGGTTTTGGCATTCAGTTTCCATCAACTACATTCAGCATGATCAGACAGTGACCAGGGACTATTTATAATCCAAAACCTCTGGAAGACACAAAGTTCAGACCCTGAACATTTCTATAGCATATTTGACTGCTCAAAGTGATCATAATAACGCATTGTCCCCTTTCTGCAAGGAGCTCCAAAATCCAGACACAAACATGCAGGAATGACTGAGATTTTAATAAAACAAGAATATTTGAAAGAAGTCCCACTAGTTCATTCAAGTATTGTTCCCACGATTCTGTACGAAAACCTTCATATATCCATTATATTTCCAAACAGTTTCTAGCAGAACAATGAATAATAAAGTTGAAAGGATCCTTGGAGATCTTCTAGTCCAACTTCCTGCTGAAACAGGATACTCTAGACCATATCAGCCAAATGGCTATCCAATCTCTTTTTAAAAACCTCCAGTGATGGAGTACCCACAACTTCTAAAGGCAAGCCGTTCCACTGGTTAATTGCTCTCACTGTCAGGAAATGTTTCCTTAGTTCTAGGTTGGATCTCTCCTTGACAAGTTTCCATTTGTTGCTTCTTGTTCTGCCTTCAGAATAGGTTGACTCCATTTTCTGCGTGGCAGCCCCCTAGATACTGGAAGACTGCTACCATGTCATTCCTAATCCTTCTCTTCATTAGACTAGACATGTCCAGTTCCTGCAACTGTTCTTCATATGTTGTAGCCTCCAGTCCACTCTCAGCATTAGAAATCAAAATAAATTGGACAGCCCTTCCATCTTCCACAAATCTTCTCTAGTAAGAAAATGAAAGGAAATAATGGGGCTAGACCCTTCCCTTATAATAATAATCCAAAGTAAAGAGAACAGTTCAATATTAAGAGGACTTGCCTAAAGCTATATTTTGGATTTGTGGCTAAAGCAAGATTTCAAATGATGTCAGCCATTGCACTCTTGACTTTTAAGAATAAAAAAATGAGTGCAAGGGAGGACTGTCATTCCCTCATATTTGGGGGAATGATAGTCTTCTGCATGGGGATTTTTGTATTTTTGGGCACTTCCCAATTGAGAATGCAGATTTCTAAGTTGTTCAGAGGCTACAGGAACACAGAAGCCTTCTATACATAGACAGTGAGTGCACCAAACTGGTGATGGATGCAGAGGAATGGCAGAAGTACTTCCACTTCCCACCTTGCATACTTATTGATGTTCTCCTCCAAGGAGTGGGGCAAGGGGGACACACGACAAAACAAGTGATAAAATATTTTGCTTCTATTGACTTGCGGTAGACTGTGAGGGCAGAAATGATTCCTAATTGCTCTTAGCCTGCAGTGCTTTCCTTTGCCAATAAAAGCAAAACTCCCATCTTCTCTGGACTAATTGACACGAGGCGCTTTAATTTACAGTTTATAAAAATAAGTATCCTATTAATATTAATATTAAATAACTGAAAACACATTTGGTTACCTTCTCTGGGTTAATTTATATTGATACTCTGGGCTTCTAAGCATACCATTAGGTCTTTATGAAAATATAAACGGAATGAAATCCTTCACTTTAGCCTTCCATCTCCAGTCTAATTCACAACTGAAGACTACAAAGTCCTTCTGTATCTACACATTTTAAAGGTAATGCTTTATGAACAATCAAATTTAGCCATTTCTACATTTCCAGAACTATGTAGGCCAACTCTCCATAATCTGGTTCCTTCCAGACTTACTGGGATAGCAACTCCAAGAACTCCAAGCAACATTAGCAACAGCTAGCAATTTTGGAAGCTTCATTTCCAATATCTCTGGAGAGAACCAAGTTGGGAAAGGGAGAAAGAGAACCTGAGGTAAAAGCATTCTGAAATAATGAAGCATACTCCTCTTCCTCACCAAGGTATACAAAGCCATACTTCTCTTGCAAGTGGCTCCAGATTCTCATTTGTGCTAAAAGCACATGGCAACCTTTATTTCCCTGGAATAAACATGGAGAGAGATAACACAACTTGAAGGAACGTAGAGTAAAGCCATTGTTGATCTAGATACATACCCTCCATAGGTCCCAAAGGTCAAACTACGCTTCCAAGAAAACATGCTCTCTTCTTGCAGGCTCTTCTGTGCCTGTTGAGGCTTTGTTGGTTTCCTGCATGTAGGCTTTGTTCTTTCTGTGCAGTATGCACTGGCCAGCCTGTCTCCAGAGGACACAACTGCTATCCCCAAATCACTTCCTCCCTGGAAGTTAAATGGCTACTGCCTTTCTTTCCTGAGACACACTTCAAATGAGAAAAAGAAGAGCCTATTCTGCGCAAGAGCAGGAAACTCCTGGGGAGACACTGCAGGTTACCAGGAATGTGAGCGAGTGAGCAAGCAACCACAGAGAAAACGAGAGAGGAGGGGCTTCATGTAAAAGAAAATAATAGGAGAACTGAATGAAATAAACATAAAAGAAGAAAGTGAAAATACATTTTAAAGCATAGCATATCCTCTATAGAAGTTCTCTAATCTTGATCCCTACCATGTTTATTATTTTATGGTTTACATGCCACAAAAATACACAGAGAGATTTCTGGTATATCATGCAAAATAGATCTTTAGATGTTACAGGGATAACATTTGCAAGGAAGCAAAGGTAGGAATGAAGGAAGAAATATAATAGTGTAATATATGTATTCAATCTTTATTGAAGAAGGAAAAAATGATCCTCTTTCTGAGAATGTATGTGGAATTTTTAAGGAATAGCCCACATGTTTCAATGGTGCTAACAATGCAGAGGTACAGTATAATTCCATTTAGCTGTCTCAGGTCACATCCTGATCAATAATCTTTAATAGATTATTTTTCTCCTAAATAAATGAAAAGAATTAAATAAATATAAATTATTTTTCTTCTGACCCATACCTACATCAGGTATAACTAGGTCTTCAAATCTATTTTTCCTACCTTGAACTACTAAAATAAGAGAAAATCTTTATGTAAAATTCTCCTTATGCAGGATGAGAATCTACTCATATCCTAGAAGTTCTGTAAGTAGAGGTCTTTGCTAAAATAGTTCTTTGGCCAGTGTTATTAATATTGCCTGCTTCTATCTTCAAGAACATTAAGATAGATGGGATTAGGGTTCTAAAGCAGACTTGTTGCTAATATTTTGTTCATATTAATATTTTGAATCATGCTCTTCTATATCAGGAATTAACCTAAACCATTTCACTAGATAAAAATATATAAAAAGAAATAATACAAAATAATGTCAGAAGCAGAAAAAACAGAAATTCTATTCTCTTAGTCACTTTATGCAGTAATATCTCAAGCAGAATTACTCCAAACTTATTTATTATACCAATTTTTTGTATGAAAGCTCAGGATGAAATACATGAAAGTATCATCTTTACTTTATCTTCACAACAGTAATTTTTGTTAATAGGCTCGACAGAGGGATAGAGTTGGTTATATATCATGTGCTAAGCCTTAATGTGGTCATTTTAAAATTCTGACTTGTTGCGTTATGTAGATTTGCCAATTCAAGAACTTTTGGCCCTAAATGTATTTAGGACTCTAAAGATAAATGGAACTAAACCATGAAACTGTGAGGTAGCCAATTCCTGTAAATGTGTGTGTGTGTGTATTCATTCTCTTAATGAAGGTTTGGGGCTTATCTTTAATTATTATGTTTTTTTCAGATTTTTTTCCTGCTGTGCTTTCTGTTTTATTGATATTACCCTTAGGCCCTTGCAAAAAGTAAAAGGAACAAAAATACATAATTAAAATACAAGCAACCAAAATCAAATTTGCAGCAGTCATTTAACAGCAAGAGAAGCATGTCAAAATGGCTTTTCTCTGCCAGATAGCCAGGGTAACCTCATTTAGACATGAATGATCCAAAAGTAGTAAGTTATAGGACATTCTAAATACATTTTGCTTGGCTTTATCTGAATTTAATGCAAAGCATGTCACACTGTATAGCACTCTATTGTTTAATGTTTAATATTTAATAATATATTAAGACTTTTAACACTGATGAGAAACATCCTGCCAGATTAAAGGCAATAAATTATTGTCTAAAAGTACGCAAAAGGTTCTTTTATATAAGTCCTTCTCTCATACCATAATCTTAAAAAAACCCCAATCACCATTATTTGGGGTAAGTTTATTCTAAACATAAATATTGGAAGGAAAACTAAAAGAACAAGATATAAAGATCTTTAAAAGGTCAAAATTGCAGAGGAAAATATAGATGTTAAATTTAATCTGAAAAATATAATTCTCTCCAGTGCACATATCCCACCAAGCTATATTGTGTTAATGGTTTAGGCTTAGCATATTATGGAGTCCAGCTATTGTGGTTCATTTAAAATACGCTGCTTAAAACAAACTATACTTAGCATGAGGTAAATTTTACTTTGCTGAGTACTATAAAACCCATGGGACAAATTGTTCTCTCTGTTTTAAACAATCTATACTTAATAAACTATCAGTTTTGAAAGTAGCCCTTGAAATAATGTTATAATAAAATGTTGGTGTCACCCTATTAACAATTTCTGGCCAAATTGTTTGGCAAGAAGCACTAATTTGAAGCTTGGTGTGAAGTTAGCTTATGAATCCTGGCTTTCTGATCCCATGGCTTTGTCAAAAAACCAGAAAGACAAATTTCCTCCTATATAACTTCACCATTATTTCTGAATATAGAATCTTGACTCTCTGTTTAAAAGATTGCACTCTTTTCCCAGACTCTCCAACAATATTGTTCTGAGGTTCAGCACCACTTTGAGGGCAATGAACAATTGAGAATCTCGCTTCCAAATCCCAAACTACATGTTTCATCAGTGCAAGAACATCCCTATTTTACAGATGAGAAACTAGGAGTTTCTGCTATCCTCATTTTATCTCAAAGGTACTTTTTCAAAAGGCAACTGGGCTATTTTTTCCCCTTTGAGGAACAAGAACAAAATGTTTTGTTTCTTATCCAAGAAACTTCACCAGTTGTGATGGGATGGTGGTGGTGAATAGAAAGAAAGATACTGACAGGAGATTGGATATTGGGGGGATGGAAAGATAGATTCTTCAGACCGGATTTTTGGGTGTGTGTGTGAAGGAAGGATTGTATTTCTTTGCAGTCATCTGGTCATTAGCACTCTCCCTAAGAGCTCTTGAGCCATGTGGAGGTTTATCTTTGACCTGTCACCTGAATCAAAGTACAATTGGTTGTGAAATCTTCTTGGGACTGCTGTAAGGGGCTGTGTTGTAGATAGGAGATAGGTGGTGTCTTATTCCTCCCTCTCTGTTGAGAGAGGGCTGCTCCATGTTAATATAAATGCCCTTTTTTACCCCTCTTTCAAACCAATGATCTTCTCTATCCAAAATGTGGACTTTGTTGCCTTTGCTGTGGACTTCCATCCCCTCCACCTGCCATTTTTAATTCTGAACATTTTAATGCTATAAAGCACGTATGGACCAAAAGTTGTAGGCGTGGAATTGGGGGAAGAACAGACAAGTCTCCATTCTGAGCAATAAATAGTAGTAAAAGACTCAAAGTCCTGAAAAGGAGCAAGGGGCTAGAACTGTATTCCAAATTTTGTTTCAAGTCTTTATGTATACTAATTTTGCAAGAAGAATAGTGTTCCCCTCTCTTCTTTGGGGAAGCGGTTATATTATAACCTTGAATTATAGACGATTTCCCCTTCCCTACACACCTTTCCTCCCCCCCAAAAGTGGATAACAATCCTTACAATTTCCTATATGGGAATTGAAATTCAACTAACTTAGAGAATGTCAGACTGGAGAAGGCTGTAAAACCCATTTTGCTTGGCTGATTGCTTGCAAAATTAAGCAACATATATTTCCAGATTGGAAGTCACAAATGTATAAGATATATAATATCTTTCAGAAAAGAAGGCAGGTTTCAGATCAAGTCACTTTTCTGTATACATTAGGTATTACAATATTTATGGATTGTAAGGCAGCTTCCATGCAAAAATATAATGGGAGAAGTTTCATTTCAAGTCTCAAGTGCTGCTTTTAATAAGAATGAGAATGATTTTTGGCTATTAACAAATAGAATCATCCTGATTTAGATAATAAAATTATTCTACATTGTTCATAAGTGATTCTGATAAAAGAAGCTTTTATCTTAACTTCAATGGCATTTTCAAGTTTTATTTTACATGCAAAAAAGGAAAGAGACAAAAATAGCCTTATATCACATCATACAATACAATACAATTGTTCACATACAATAGTTTGTGTAATATAAAAAGATGGGAATCAGAATAATAAATTGTCTAAACAGTCTTCAAATTAAGATTCTTACCAATAAAACTCTTGTTTAAGTATAGAAAGAGAGGTATATCTTTCAGCCCACTATATAACTGAAAGGAAATGGATGTCTTTTCAATTTTGTAATATCAGGTTTTCACTATTATAAATACATGCAGTATCTATTTTCATTCTTCTCCTGTTGGTTTCCAAACCATTGTTATATAATTCAAAAGAACATCAGTATTTATATGTGTCTGCATGTTTCCCAAAACAAAACGAATGTGCTAAATATCTTCTATCCAAAAGAGAACCATCACAGTATATAACTATGCTCTTCACAGCTAATAACTGAAGTTAATAACTTCATAAGTTATTAAATCTTTCAGTTACTTCTTCAAAACACATATAAGTCTATTCTCCCTCCTCTCCTCTCCAACAATCATTTTAGGTTTTTAGATTTATGTCCTGTCTTTCCTCTCAAACTGATACAAAAAATGGAGTCCATGGGACACATCATACCTATAGCATCACTTGTTCTTCCCAGCTCACACCGAGGAGGGGTGGCATATATCTCGCAAAGGGGGGAGCTTATGAAACAGTTGTATATCTTCCAAATACTTAAGGCATTCATATATCAGCCTTTAAAACTTCTAAACCTCCACATTGGTTCACAGATTTGCCCATTGTGCAGCCCTCAACAAAACTTTGTGTGGTCCTCAAGATGACCTTCTGCTCTTCTGCTTTAGAAGTTTAAGGCATCAGGCACTATATATGCTTTTGCAATTGATCTTCACAAAACAATCTTGTAAAGTAGGCTGAGCTAAAAGAAAGTTCCAAATTTAGCCCAATATATATCTGAAACTGGCTTTTGTAAATAAAAAGACAGGATTTTCCTCTTCTGTGATCAGATGAGTTATGATACTGGTTATTCATCTCAGGAGTTTATTGACATTGTAAAAATTTGCCACTTGGTAGCAAAAAGTTATAATAATAAAAATGTTTACTGTTCACTGTGTTCTTGACTATGGGCAGAATCAAAGTGATGCCTGGGGCAGTTATCTGGGATGTCTTCCTGCCTGTAGATGCCAATGAAGTGGCTAGAATGTTCTCTGACATGACTTCTGTCACCTGCCATCCACGTCCATCAAGTCTCTCTCTGTGTGCATCTGGCTATCCAGTCTTTTCTTGAAAACCTCCAGTAATGGAGCATCCACAACTTCTAGAGACAAGCTGTTCCACTGATTAATTCTCAGAGAAAAGATGGTCTGGGAGATAATCAATGGAGGAGATGATGCTAGTCCTTGAAATAGACATTAGTATGCCATCTCCTCAAAATACTATCATTCCTGGATCCAGCTATTTTAAACCATTATTTCCCCATTCACACCCTTCCCTTATTAGACTTCTCATGGTTAATTGATATCACTGACCACAATTTCCTTCTGGACCATCTACAAGAGTTGGGAGTTGGAGGCGCTATTTCAAAGTGGGTGGGGTGGGGAAGACAGGTTGGTCTAATGGGGGCTCACTTGCAAAGTGCCTCAGAGTTCTCTTCTCCCTGATTTTTTTTGTTTTTAATATTCATTTTTTTTTAAAAAGTAGCAAAACACCTAAATATACTGAAAAAGAATGCACAGTTAAATGAGATGCTGTGCAAACTTAATGAAACAAAACAAAAAAGACTTTTAAAAACTCAAACTACTATATATCTATATATCTTATATATTAAACATAGCAATAGTTACCAATTTACTAATACACTACTATAATATAATTAATGTAAAAATATTAGTGAAAAATACCACAAAGTCTCTGCTATAGTAGAATATATTTTTTCATCTTTTGATTAGTAAAAAAAATATTCCCTTTTCTAAAACAAATAAGCCTTTCCTTAATCTCTGGAATAATAATGACTTTTCCAGTTTCTCAATATAATTATTTTAATCATCTCCCATGCTTTATAGAATCATAATTTCCAATAAACAGTCAAAGCTTTGGTATATAATTCAACATCATGTTAACTTCTTAAAATTTAAATATTTTCCTTTGAATCCACATATGTACATTAAAATACTATTCCAAAAAATATCCAATTACCTGCCCATATAATATGTGTTAATGAATTTTCAGTGTTTTAAGTCACATCCTTTGCGGTGTCAAATATACTCTGAATACAATTTGTGATGAATCAACTTGAATCTCAAATCTATAGATATCTTTTAAGGGACATGAAGCCATTGATTAGGTTGACTGGATTAGGTTTTAAAGTAATTGGTTTTAAGGGTTTTTTTATTATTTATACTGTTTTTAATGATTTGGGCTTTAGAATAAGTTTTTTAATTGTCGTTTTAATCTGTATTTATATGTATTTTAACTGCCTGTGAACCGACCTGAGTCCTTAGGGAGATAGGGCGGTATATAAATATGAAAAATAAATAAAAATAAATAAATAAATTGATGATGTATTTCTGGAGACTTTAGTTCTTTAGTCCATATTTGAAATATACTAAAAATGTCCACTTTAAAAATATTATTGAGCTTCTGATGGAGGTATGTTATAAGTTTTACTTCTCTCATTGAGTCCATGTAAGAAAGCAACTCAGATGCCTCTGAAGATGCCACAGTACCAGGCCCATATTGGTTCATTAGAACATGCTTAAATTGAAGATGTTCATCTCTTTCTGGCCAGTATGGAACTCGAAATTCTGGGATTAGTGCATTGCATTCTAATTGGGACTGCCCTTGAAGACTACTAAAAAATGACTGTTGATGCAAAATGTAACAGCCTGCCTTGGCTGTTCATATTCTGAGTACAATTCAAAGTGCCAATTTTAACCAATACAGCCCTATATGAATTTGCTCCTGAGTACCTTCAGGACCAACTTCATCATATAGAATTGATCAATAGTGTGTCCTCTCCAACAAATCATATTAATACTTCCCCACTTTTGCGAGATTAAGAGGGCAGGACAGTAGATTCTCATAGAAAGTAGATTCTTTTATACTTGCTTTAAGGAAGGTTTTCTGGAAGGTAGTGAAAATAGGTCTTCCAGAAAACATCTGAAAGATAATAGATTAGTACTGTCTGCATTACTAGGTATTGCTTTGGTCTGGATTTATGTGCTTTTACTGATGTCACCCATCAGGAGTGTGTGCAGGTTGTGATATTATGCAAAACAAATAAATATATGCTGAATATGCTGGGGAGAAAACTATGTCCCTATTCCTTAAATGAAAAATAAATCTTGATCTTGCATATCTGAACATGAAATAATTCCTCTCTATAATTAGGACATTTAAAGGCAAAAAAAGCAGGACTACATTACTACAAGGGAAAATTTGTGGAACTCTGTTTTGGGACACTCTCTGTATAAAAGAATAAGACCTATCTTAGATTTCCCTTAGTTCCATTAAAAATGGAAATGGAAATACTCCAAGCTGAAAGAAAAATACAGCAATAACACTTTTTGGTTTAGAATATGTCAGATGCTAGCATCTCTGGCATCAGATGTTAGTTTTCCAAAAGCAATTACAAACTCCTCCAGATTGGCTAACTGGACTCAGATTTACTAATCCAATCATGTTTCCCCTTTAAAATCACTTGTCAACATTCAGTTGAAATAAGGTAGAATTTAGTCTGCTGCCAAATTGGAATTTAAGTGCATACTGGGAGATTTTTATTTTTGGTGCAGTGATTTATAAGCAAACATTTAAAAAGCAGCTTGATATAAAACTAAAGTTTTAGCATAGTTATTCTTAAATTCACTGGCCTAGGTTTTCATGGAAAACAGTTTTTTCACTGTCAGTGTTCCAAGAGGTATCCTCTTTTGTTCCTGGTGGATGTTACAACATTTTTAATTTGTATGTGCAGTAAAGAGATAAGAGAAAACACTCCATATCTTTTACCAGGTTATCTTCAAATATGTCAGAGTAGGTTTCCCTATCGTTGATGAAAGGGCACAGTTTAGACTGCATGAGTAGATCAAACAAACTGATGTGCCATCCATCAGTTAAATAAATGACATCAAGATTGTACAAGCCTGATGTGAAGTAGAAGAAAACAGAGCCATAGTCACTGAGATACCAGCTTAAAGCTTTCTTTATCACCCAGAGAATACATTTTCCAACTCAAGGTAACAATGATGTTTGATGAAATAGAACCCTCTTGACAAAAACTTATGCCACAATGAATCTGTTAGTCCTTAAAATGCCACAGAACACACATACAGATACATGCACACTCTCTTCTGTTTTTGCTGCAACAGATCAGTATATCTCAAACACAAATGCAAACATCTGCTCCATGCAGAGCAGCAGAACCAAGATATGAATATGATCATCTCTTTTTAACGCATGAAAATGGAAGCAAGACCTCCTCAATCATACCAAATATAAATAATGCCTCCTAGACAAGATGCAGTTGGAGCAATCAGAGCCCCTTTTGGTTCACCATTGCTTCCTAAATACCTCAAAGACCAATGTAGCTGACCAGTAGGCACAGACACAAATGGCAACCAATCCTGAATTGCATTTCTTCTCAGGCTGGTGAGTTTTGGGATAGTTTTTGCCAAAATATAAATTCCTTTCTTATTTTATACCTGCTCAGGAACATTCTTAACAACAAAATCCTTCTTAAATTCCACAGATAAGCCTTACCAATGAAAGCATATGCTGGATCTAAACTATTGCGTTCCTGCACATACAACGATCATAATTATTGGTGCAAGAAATCAAGATCTATTAGCCAAGGATCGCAAAGATGCTGTCTTCCAATACTGTCCTTTCAACAATAGCAATGACAGGCAGCAGTTCAAGAGGGGCATCAAGTTGCAGTCCCAAGGAACAACTCTTGCAGCATTTTCTGCCTGCAATGTTTTAAACTGCCCCAGAAGAAAGGATATGGGAGAAGTGGTAACTCTTTTGGACCATCTCTCTTTCCTCCTCTTCCTTCCCCACCCACCAGCTCCACCTGGGGAGGGATGTGATTTGCGCTCAACTTAGGGCTCAGCCCAGCCGAAACATCTCTCAGTCCAGGTATTCATTCACTCATTTAATTTTTTTTTTTAAGAGAGGAGTCCGAATATCTCAGCCCTTCTCATTAAATGGTCACGAAGGGGTACACTGCTTCTGAAGATGGAGGCTCGACTTATCTGTCACGGTTAAGAGTCATAGCCGGCTCTCCCCCCTCCTCCTCCTCCTCCTCCGTGCCTCCTTCCCTTTTCCCCGCGCCTCCTTAATTAGCCTGGCAGGAGAGGCGCCACGCGGCGGCCGAGCTCCCCTACCTGCGCTCAGTTCTCTCATCGCCGGCGAGCAGGCAAGCGGACGGCGGCAACGACGCAGGGAGCCCGGCGCCCGGCTGCTCCTCCGCATTTGCTAGCTCTCCCCTTCGCAGCCCAGCCTATCAATTATTCAAGTAGGTTGCGGCGTCCTTTTCTCCTCCCCTTCCGCTGCCGCGACTCCACCTGCAGGCGGCAGCCGCTTTTCGGCTGAGGGCGATTTGGCGGAGAAGGGGAAAGGGGCGCGGGGACGCCGGGAGGGCGGACTGGTCGGCTGTGCCCTCTCGAGGAGATGCGGCTCAGAGAAGGAGATGAGGGACGCGGCGCTAATTTGAGCCCACTTACAACGGCCAGGGCAGTTTTCTGTGTACCCCAACTAGCAATTTTGCTGGTTTTAAATTAATGTCTTGAACTCTCTCAAAATCAGGCTCGTGATCTCTGAACGGCGGCCCAATCTGAGTAGGATTTTGGGGTATTTTTTTTACTTTAACGTGTGTATGGGGTGGTGATGGGTAATGGTGAAGAAAGCAAAACCTGTCTAACCTAGTTTGTCTCAGTCCAGACAATCAGCAGGGGTGTCTAGTCAGTCTGATCCTGTCTGTGCTTCCTTGAAGCCAGATTCCACCAGTTCACCATCTTTGGAGAAAGTCCCCTGGTTTTCTATTGCTAAGCCACAGAATGAAACACCAGAACCCGAAGTCTTGTGTGACCTTGGCTGTACATTTTCCAAGCTTGCAAATAGCAACCTGTCCCTCTAGAAGCAGGAAGCTAAATAGAAATCTTCAGTGAAGAAAAGCGGTGATCAATATCTCAGTGTTTGGTTTCAGTAAAGATTTTCTGTTAATTTCCCCTTTTCCAAGGTGAATGGGAGACAGAAGTTTCAATTCACATGCAGATTAATTCCTTTTACTGTAAAATAATCTAGAAAAAAAGTGGTTTGATTTATGCTGGGAAATTTCATGGCTTGGGATGGGACTTCGGCTGGCCTGAGCTCTGTCATGGAGACAAAAACCAACATTGGCTAAGTTTTTGTGCTGTGTTAGGCTGTGATTGTTTTAACCATGTTTTTTGTAGTCAGATTCACACAAAATGCTGAACTATGTACTGTGATGCAAACCATAATGGGCTGGGTTTGCACATCCACTAAATCAAAGGCCATCCCATTTTTACTCAGAACAATGTATAAGTCCATCTGTGTCTCAAAAGTATTGATCATTCCCACTCATGATCTTTGAGGAATATCCTCAAGTAAGTTCACCTGCTATCTTCCTCCTTTTAGCAAATGCAAATTCCCCTCTCTTTTCAGGAACTTCCATAATTCATTCTGAAGTCACCATCTGAAATTAATCATAGCATCTATTAAATAGCAAAGGAGTAGATTACTTCAGAATTGGGCGAGAAAAGGGAAATGAGTGGGTGGTATCAATCACTCAATAAATGGGCTTGGTTGTAGGGAAATTTAAACTTGTATTAATTTTTGAGACATGACATCCTATACAGCAGTGGGATTCAAATCCCAGTGCTACTGGTTTGCTATCGGTAGTGTGTGGGTGCTCGCTTTGCAAGTGCGTGGCGCTTCTGCACATGCACAGAGCATTTTTAATGATGTCTGGGTGGGTGGGCGGAGCCTCCCACCACCGCAACTACTAGTTCGCTCAAACCGGAGCGAATTGGGAGCAACCGACCACTGATCCTATATTTATTTGAGGGTTGACAAGAGTCTTTATTTGTTTCCCACTTGAAAAATGGCAGAAAACTAACCTTTCATTTTTCAAGAATCCTAGGATAAGTGAGAGAGAGGCAGACAGTCTGATGTAGTCATGCAGACAACAGACTAGAAACTTGAGAGATTGTGAATTCTATCTTATCTTAAGTATAATTCAACTGGGTAAACTTGGGTCAGTCTTTCTTTCTCAACCTTAGGAAGCAGGCAGTGACAAACCACTTTTGAAATCTTGACAAAAAAATGCAGGGATTTGTCTAGGGCATTCATCAGAATCAACACTGATTTGAAGACACACACACACACACACACACACACACACACACACACACACACACACATAAAAGGGTGGGGGCTGCACAAATGGATGACCGGGGCCTCCTGCTGCCCCATCCTTGAGTTGATAGGATGAAAGTGGAATTCTATTCTAAGGTTAAACCAAACCATAGGGGGCTGGGAGAAAAAGCATGTCATTTTATGATAGAAAAAAAATTGGTGAACATGACTCTTATGTGTGTAAGGTAAAGGTAAAGGTTCCCCTCACACATATGTGCTAGTCGTTGCCGATTCTAGGGGGTGGTGCCCATCTCTGTTTCAAAGCTGAAGAGCCAGCGTTGTCTGAAGACATCTCCATGGTCATGTGGCCGGCATGACTCAACGCCAAAGGTGCATGGAACGTTGTTACCTTCCCACCAAGGGGGTCCCTATTTTTTCTACTTGCATTTTTACGTGCTTTCGAAACTGCTAGGTTGGCAGAAGCTGGGACAAGTAACGGGAGCTCAACCCGTTACACGGCAGCACTAGGGATTCGAACCGCCAAGCTGCCGACCTTTCGATTGACAAGCTCAATGTCCTAGCCCCTGAGCCACCGCGTCCCTCTTATGTGTCTACAGGAACCTAAACCTTAGAATTTAGGGACCAAGTAAGACTTGATAGCAGCAGATTTGGTTTTATTATTTCAAATGTTCTATAGGGATGGGGTTTGTTTTAAGGATCCCAAGAAGCACATTGATAGCTGGGTCTTCGTCCTTCTGTGGCTCTGCTTTTCAGTAGCCCTTTCTCCTCTTTTTCCCTTCCTCAAGTGGAGGAGTTTGTCCTTCTTTACTCCTTAAATTGGTCTCTTCTTCCGGTGTGATCACAGATAGGCTTAACCACCACAATGTTCAAATCTGGTCTGGCTCTTGCACTGAAATATCTGCAAACTCATCTCTTCATGAAATATATTTGTAGCAAACAACATCTGGCTATCAATTGCTATTGATCATATTTAATTTGCAGAGAAAAACTGCCAGAAGCAATTTGTGGCCTGGATTATGCTTCTATTATTATAGAAAGCCAACTAGAGGAGCTTTTCAGCGGTGCAACTGAGCTCTTGTATCTGAAGGGAGTTTCAGGCACATAAAAGAAAGCCATGTATGAATCTCTCGGCCAGATATACCAAATGCAACTATTAACGTAAAGAGGGCCATCCAAGACATTTTGCTCCATTGGGGGAAAAGTTTCACCCCACTCCAGCCCCTTGTCATGTACAGAAATTAGCCAGATCCCCCCACCCCCACCCCACTACCTCAGGACAAGCAGTCTCTGGTAGACAAGTCCCAGAATCCTCCCAATTAGCTAGCATAGCCATTAATGAGAATTCTGGGGGTTGAAATCCATTCACCTAGACTGAAGTTGTTTTTCAGGTTAAGGCTGCTTAGCATGTTTAGGTAGGGCTGCTTAGCATGTTTACTCAGTCTGTAGCTTTTCTAAACTGCCTTGTGCCTGTATTATGGTCCGCCAGCAGCCTGTGGAGCTGGCAATGGAGTCAGACAGCAATGAGGCTGAGGAAGAACATGGGCCAGTCCTGGAGGCTGGGGAATGCCCGGATGAGGGCTCTGCGTCAGAGGCAGAGGTGGGGCCAGAGCCATCAGGGAGTGATGTGTGGACTCCAGAGTGTTGTGACTCCAGCCCCTGGACCTGGCCCCATTCCCGAAAGTGACTCAGAAAATGAGGGGGAACGGCCAGTAAGGCTTACCTCGGAAGCACCGATTCCTTTGGTTCGGCTCCAGGAGTCAGAACCAGATCAGTTGGAGGACGTAATGAGGTCATCATCCCCTGATTCCTCCCTTCGCCAGGCTACGCCTTCAGATCCAGCTGATAATAATAATCAAGCTTGGCTTGACCCGCACTTCAGAAGATTAGAGAGGCGGCATCATCAAAAGGAAGGGTGGGGCTAAGGATATATAAGGAGCTTTGGGACTGCTCTCACTCCACGGGAAGCAAAAGTTTAGCTGAACCGTTTCAAAAAGAGCTGAAAGTCTTGCTACGTGAGTCATTTGTTTGAACTTTGGCAGGCAGCTGCGATTTCTCTGCCAGGACTGATCAGAGCTGTGAATCCGCTGGCTGAAGGCCAGCTCGTGGGTCTGAAGTGGGGAAGGAGACGGAACACAGAGCCTCCAGATGCTGACAGTAGTGAGGCAGAGGAACAGGAGGAGCCCATTCCTAATGCACACATGAGAAGAGCTGCCAGAAGGCAAGAGCAGCTCAAGCAAAGAGGACGACTCGGGAGTAAGGCCAAGAGATGATTGGCCCCTCCCAAAAGGCTTAAAAGATCAGCAATGGTGTTTGGGCTCTGCTGGAAAACAACGTTCGTTGATAGCTTGTCTTGTTGCATTTGTATTGGTGTCTTCTAAACGTTTGTCAAGAAAGGCCTTTGGCAGTTTGTCTAATTGGACCAAGGTTGGTGATAGGACTGAGGAATTGTGTTGGGAGGAATTTGCTTTAGTTTAGTTGAACTACACTGAGACTGAGTTAATTCTCAGCTGTTACAATAAAGTTTGTTTGTTTTTACACTGACTGAGTTTCCTACTACCTACTTGGGCCTCGGTCATAACAGCCTGGCAGTTTGGGTTCTTGGTGAGAAGAAAAGGTAACTCAGATTAACATTAAGCAATCTGGGGGAAAGGAACATTGATTCAAGAAGATGGAAAATAAGTTTTTATTCTGTCATACCCACCAGAATTTTCTGCCCAAGGTAGCCAGTTCTTTATGCGGAATAGCGAACTTGCCCAGCTCAAGCAGATGCTGATCTCCTTCAGATTGCACTGAGCAGGTGAACAATGCTCTCCAGTTGTTCCATCTCTTGCATAACTTAATATTGCATCTGGTATTTAATGGATTACTTTAGGTTTTATTGCTCAACATTAGATATTCTAAAGGAAGGAGAGGCTGCTTTTCTGCTCAGTTTATTAGAACACTGACTCTTCAAGGCAGTTCTGTTGAAATGGATGCCATCATTGTCTGGTTGTGCTCCCACACAACAGCTGCAACGATTGCAAGAGTAGCTAAATATCAGAGACAACAGCAATGGCTACTGCCTTTCTCCTGTCTCTCTCCTGGGGTAGACAAGAATGGAAGTGATTCTGTGCAAAGCTATGGCTCAGGGGTGTCAAACTCATGGCATCATCATGTGATATATCGGGACTTTTTTCCCCTTTGCTAAACCGGGCATGGGGGTGGCCAGCGCATGATGCATCCGACCCACGGGACGGAGTTTGACAGCTCTGCTGTAGCTCAATATAAAATGCAGTGGGCTTGAGTCCCTCCAAAGGTTAATAGGGCAGTACAATAAAAGCTCAGATGCTGACCTCAAAATACCTGGCACAGTTTTCTACATATTATCCAGCCACACAATGTACTTCACTTTGTTGCTTTCCCCTTAGTAGCTGGAAGTTCATGTCCATACTTCCTGTCCCACTGCTATGATATCAACTGGATTATAGGTACTCCTCAACTTACAACCACAATAGAGGCCAGAATTTATGTTGCTAAGTGAGAAATTTGTTAAATGAGTTTTGTCCCATTTTATGACTTTTCTTGTGACATTTTTTAAGCAAATCACTGTAGTTGTTAAATTACTAACACAGTTGTTAAGTGAATCAGATGTTCCCATTGACTTTGCTTGTCAAAAGGCTGCAAAAGTTGGTCATGTAACTCTGGGACACTGTAACCATCATAAATATGAATCAGTTGTCAAGCATCCAAATGTAAATCGCGTGACCATGGTCAACAGTCATAAGTGTGAAAAATGGCCCTAAGTCACTTTTTCAGTGCTGTTGTAACTTTGAACAGTCACTAAGTGAACTGTTGTAAGTTGAGGACTACCTGGTTTTCCAGGAATTCTTCCAACATGAGCTGCAGAGTGTGTGCTGTGTCTCTGGGAAACCCACATCCCTCCACTTCCTTCAATCCTACCACCATCCCAAACAGTGCTGCCATCCCAAATAGTTCTACAACAATAATAATAATAACAACAGAGTTGGAAGGGACCTTGGAGGCCTTCTAGTCCAACCCCCTGCTCAGGCAGGAAACCCTACACCATCTCAGACAGATGATTATCCAACATTTTCTTAAAAATTTCCAGTGTTTGAGCATTCACAACTTCTGCAGGCGTTCCACTTATTATTATTATTATTACTATTTATTAGATTTTTATACCGCCTTTCTCCCGAAGGACTCAGGGCGGTTTACAGCCAAAGATAAGAACACAAGCAATATACAATTAAGACAAAATTAAAAAAACTTATTAAATAATTGGCCGAAATTTAAAACATTTAAAATCTGAAAACCCTTAAAATTCATCTAGAGATTTAAAATTTGAAAATTTAAAATTTAAGCCAGCCCCGCGCGAGTAAATAAATACATTTTCAGCTCGCGGCGAAAGGTCTGAAGATCAGGTACTTGGCGCAAGCCAGGGGGAAGTTCGTTCCAGAGGGTAGGAGCCCCCACAGAGAAGGATCTTCCCCTGGGGGCCGCCAGCCGACATTACTTGGCGGACGGCACCCTGAGAAGTCCCTCTCTGTGTGAGCGTACGGGTCGGTGGGAGACGTGAGGTAACAGTAGGCGGTCCCATAAGTACCCAGGCCCCAAGCCATGGAGCGCTTTAAAGGTAGTAACCAAAACCTTAAAGTGCACCCGAAAGACCACAGGCAGCCAGTGCAGCCTGCGCAGGAGTGGTGTTACATGGGAGCCACGTGCGGCTCCCTCTATCACCCGCGCAACTGCATTCTGAACTAACTGAAGCCTCTGAGTGCACTTCAAGGGGAGCCCCATGTAGAGAGCATTGCAATAATCCAAGCGAGAGGTAACAAGAGCATGAGTGACCGTGCATAAGGCATCCCAATCAAGGAAGGGGTGCAACTGCCGAACCAGGCGAACCTGGTGAAAAGCTCTCCTGGAGACTGCCGTCAAATGATCTTCAAACGACAGCCATCCATCCAGGAGAACACCCAAGTTGCGCACCCTTTCCATTGGGGCCAATGACTCGCCCCCAACAGTCAGCTGCGGCTGCAGCTGACTGTATCGGGGTGCCGGCATCCACAGCCACTCCGTCTTGGAGGGATTGAGCTTGAGCCTGTTTCTCCCCATCCAGACCCGTATGGCTTCCAAGCACCGGGACAGCACTTCAACAGCTTTTGTTCTAATTGTTCTAACTGTCAGGAAATTTCTCCTTAGTTCTAAGTTGCTTCTTTCCTTGATCAGTTTCCACCCATTGCTTCTTGTTCTACCCTCAGGTGCTTTGGAGAACAGCCCAACTCCCTCTTCTTTGTGGCAACCCCTGAGATATTGGAACACTGCTATCATGTCTCCCCTAGTCCTTCTTTTTATTAAACTAGACATACCCAGTTCCTGCAACCTTTCTTCATATGTTTTAGCCTCCAGTCCCCTAATCATCTTTGTTGCTCTTCTCTGCACTCTTTCTAGAGTCTCAGCATCTTTTTTACATCGCGGCGACTAAAACTGGATGCAATATTCCAAGTGTGGCCTTATCAAGGCATTATAAAGTGGCACTAACACGTCACATGATCTTGATTCTATCTCTCTGTTTATGCAGCCCAGAACTGTGTTGGCTTTTTTAGCAGCTGCTGCACACTGCTGGCTCATATTTTATTATGTGCGTTTTATTGCACGTAAAACAATATTTTAGGGCAGCCCTAGTTAGGGCATTAGGGAATTGGCTGAAGCAATTGAGGGTGTCCTTCAGGGTTAACATAGCATCATCAAAATACTTGAAATGGTTGTCTGAAGATTTGGAGTGTGTAGGTGACCCAACGATATCTCTACAGCAGGTTGAAGGGTATCAAGGCTCTGAACTGGTGACTAAAGACGGAAGCAGGGAAATTTGATAGACAAAAATCAACTGTTCAGAGAACAGATTCCTAGTTAATGAAACTGGCAATAGGGATTTTTACCAAATGTCAAATGGCTTATATTTTCCTGTCTAATTTTTAGATCAGGAATGACCCTGAACTGAGCTTTGCCCAGCAGGAGTTCCACCAAACTATGTTTTTGTGGGTTTACCAGCTACATTGTTCTTAGAGAAAGAGAGGTTTTGCTTCAGATGTCTTATAATTTAATTATTGTGAGGCTTTAATATAGTAGTAGAAACATGTTTCTCCTGAATGCATCCCTTTTATTTGGGAGCATATTCTTCTTTTTGTCACTGACTTCCAATCTGTTTCAGGAGTAATTGATCACTCAGGTGATTACCTTGACATTTCCATTTGTCTCTGAATGATTAAACTGCCCCACAAGCTCTCCTTTAACAGCTGCCATAGGTGCCTGAAATCTTTCTGTCCTACCCTCCATTCTCTTTGATGGACAATTCCAATTGGGAGACTTAAAAAAAAAAATCAATAGCCATGTGATCTTCTGTCTCTGTGGCTGAATTCTTACACATGTGGGAGACAGATAATTTTGTTTTAATCTTAATATTGCAAGGCACATTGATTATTATTTAAACTGAAAGGCAAAATATAATAAACATGTCTAATCTGTGGAGTCCTTGGTGTCGCTGAGCTTGGATGTTTTCTTGCAGACAAACAAGTAGTAAACAATAGCCTAGTCAAGGACCTACCAAGGAGAAAACCATATCTCCACCAACACTGACAGGACAAGCTACTGTATATAAACTGAAAGCAAGCCCCACTTGCTTCTAGCTTAAATATGTTACCTAGTCAGGTAACAAAATGCTGCCAGCAAGAACCAAGCTCAGCACCAAGAATTCCACAGTTCAATCCTGAGCTATATGCATTCTCTTCTATTGGCATCAGTTCTAATCTCTTAAATGTAAAATGCCTCTAAGACACAATTTAAAGCTCACCAGTAGGTATTATCACAGAATACTTTATTTCATGGGAATGCAAGTGTGTACATAGTAGAATTTGACATACAAAAAAGAAATAGTCCTCTATTGTTTATGTCACACTCTCCTAAGCTTAAGGTGCAGTGTGGTTAGTACTTGGAAGGGAGACCACTAGTAAATGCAGGCCTGTAAACTAACTAGGACATTTTTAAAAATTAAAAGAAGACAGTAGCAAATCATTTTTGTATTTTATCTTAAATCTCCATGGATGCAACCATGAAGTTTCCAAGAGTTGAGCTGGATTTGACGCTGCAATTGCCAATATTCCAGCAAAGCTGTTCACTGGGATGACTACTGAATTATCCAGTCATGGGTGGGACGGTAGAGTTAGGCATGCAAAAATAACAACAGTAATGGGTTCGTCAGAAAATAGGAGTGACAGTACAGAGATAACATATAGCTATTATGACTCAGAAACTTCTGATGTAAAAATCTGTTTCTGGAGCTGTTCATTCCTATGGTGTTTGCTATCTGTGTTATGGGAGCAAGGCAGAATCTAAAAGGCACAGCTAGGGTGCCTCTGATTCTTTGAGGGTGCTTGGGAGAAGGTGAAAGATAAAAAGAAATGGGAAAGAAAACAAAACAGTAAGCAAGAACTTAATTTGTTTCCTTATGAAGACTACATCTCCCTCCTCTCTATCTTGAACCAGGAGTGGTTGTGAAGGATTGGCAACTTGAGACTCTGTTCTTTCAAAGTTAGGTTGCAGCAGCTTGTGGCTTGCCCACTTTAGGTATAACAGGTAAGCATGTAAGTGGCCATCCTCCCAAAAGGGTGACAATGACCTTTCTCTTTTGTTTTGCACTAGAACTCTCCTACCAGCATAAGAATTCAGCCAGCAGTTTCAACTGGCAGAAGGAAGGATATTACTCCAGCAATGAGAATAACGTGCCTTCGTTATCTTTGGACTACAGTGCTACAAAAGAATTGAAGAGCAATCTAGTTCTGACTGATGAGGGTGGCCATATGATTGTCGTTTCAAAATTTTTAGATACAGCAAGTGTTCATTTTTTGGCGTTAATCTCTGAAACTTTTTGAAAAAAAATATATCTTTTTTTCCAAGCACCCTCAACCATTACTGCTGATGACACAAAACTTAACCCACTTCCTTTCCATTCACCAATGACAAAGACTTGAGACTTGTAAAACCAATTCACCTCCAGAAGATGGCAGTAACTGTGTCAGCCATCCAGTCATGCTGGCAGAGATGAGTTCTTCCTTGTGGTTAGAAAAAAAGACGAAAAAGTCAAGGACAAATGGGTGATTGCTGACATATGAATGCTCTTGTTTTTCTGACACAGTATTTTCAGCATTGGAGCCAAATGACAGACCAATCCACAAGAGTTACATGCAGGTGTCTACAGTTTGTGCCTCCCCTAAGAATAAGATAAAGAAAATATTATGTATTGATTAATTGATTATATATTATGAAGTGACTGTCAACTCTCAGCAACCACATACATTTTCTCCTTGATATACTTTATTTTATTCAAAAATCTGTGTCCTTAGCAAGTGCTACAATGTGTAATTGAGTATTTATGTCTCTGCAGGACTATATAAACGGTAAAACATCCAAACATCTACATCCCAAGAAAATAATGGAATGATATAAGGAAATCCTTAGAAAAAGCACTTAGTACGAAGATCTATTAAAAGATGTACCTCAGAAAGAGAACATGATTGGTTGTTAACTATAACTCACAGTTGATGCACAGGCAAATGCATCATTAATAAGCTACAGCCCATATTGCACTAGCTGGAAGATCCATATTTGCATACAGTCAGCAACCTAACCTGAAGCAGATTCTCACAAGGGATCAAAACAGGATAATAATGTTCACATGGAAACCAGACCCTTCAACAAGTCCAGATGTTTATTTTGCCCTCACATATGCATCAACAGCAACATCACAGGCTCCAATAAGCACATGCATAAGACCAGAGCCACCTTCACATGTTCTTCTAATGCAGGGGTGTCAAACTTGAGGCCCGTGGGCCGGATCCAACCCACAGGATGCTTAGATCTGGCCTGCAGGGCTGGCCTGGAAATATCAAAGGACCAGCCCACGGTGCCAATGCCCACCGTGCCCCCCCCGGCAGTCCATTTTCAGCCAGCGGAATGCTGCAGGTGGTCGTGGAGGCTCCACGTGCCCAGTTTTCTGTCAGCAGAATGGTGCAGGAGGACAGGCTTAGACTGGATTACAATTATGTGGCTTCAAGTAAGTGCCTGATCTAGATAGAAAAGTAGCAACATCCTATGTTAATACTACAGTTTAATGCCAGATTTTACACACTGTAGGTCCATTTAATCTACAATCAACAATCTATGCTGTATTCTAGTCTGTATCTATAATTGACAGCCATTTCTGTTTACTATCCTGGAAATTTACCTCTGCTGTTAGATCTTGTATTATCATGTTATTTATGCTACTGTATTTTTATTATTAGTTGAATAATAAAAATAACAATAGTATAAATAGCTTTTCTGCCTGGAAAAGAAATTTACTATTAAACAATGGGGTATAAATTTAGAAATAAAAAGTTTAGTGGAATATGAAGAATAAGTAATAAATGTTTGCCAGTAATATCAGATAGAAGAAATAGGAAAATGGTTATAGTAGAGAACTGTGGAAAGAAGGGGAAAAATGTTTCTTAAGCCTGTGTCAAACGCCCACCATGGCCACGCCCAACTCCGGCCGCCACCTCCCCCCCCGACCTCTGAGGTCAAACACATCCCTGATGCGGCCCTCAATGAAATTGAGTTTGACACCCCTGTTCTAATGTGATCATATATCAACAATTTCCCTTTCAATTAGAAATGGAACAAATGTTTGCACAAAAACTAGCAGCCACAAATTTAACATCAGGACTCAAAAAAAAAAAGGATGAAGTATTATCAGAGCATTCTAACCAGGACTCTGTGGAAGAAATTGCTGAACTCACTTATAATCAAAACGTTTCATTTAACCTCTGAATGTTTCAACAATGGGCTTTAATACACTGCTGTACAATTATTAATCGATAAGACATTGTAATCTCTTATGAAACCTACATCTGCACAGCCACCCTGCTACCCTCCCTCCTCCCAACTTCACCCCAATTTAAATCATACATTGGCCTAGCTACTCTATGCATCTGATGTTTTCTCCAGCTCATGAAAGTGTTGCATCCTTTATTAAAAATTGTTAGTCAAAAAAAGGAACTTCCAGACTCCTTTTTTTATAGCAGGGCCCTGTAAATCTCATGTTTTAATACCTATGCAAAAAGATGGGAAGAAATCTGATTTAAAGTTCTTTTTCCCAAATATACTTACCTGGAGCAAGAGTTTAGAATGTATTAGCTCCTGATGCCAGTGTTATTTGATAGGCACTCCACTAGGCCTCTGGAACATATCTGGTGTTGAGAAACTTTAAAGAAAGGAGAATCTCTTTTGCTCACTTGTGTCATTCAGCAAGCAGATGTTAACATTAGATGTCTATGGAGATTCTCAGTCATCCAGGACATGGTTGTCCCAAAGGTGCTTTTTCAAGAGGCAACTGGACTTTCTGGTTTTTCTTTGAAGACATTTTGCTTCTCATCCAAGAAGCTTCTTCAGCTCTCAGAGCTTCTTGGATGAGAAGCGAAATGTCTTCAAAGAAAAATCAGAAAGTCCAGTTGCCTCTTGAAAAAGCACCTTTGGGTTAACACTGAATAAAATTCCTGATTTCTACCATATTGTCAGTTGCTCACCTTTTCCACCACAGCTTATTGACAGGAAGGCTAAACAAAAGGTAGGTTTGAAATGAATGCAATATAAGCTATGCATCCCCTTCACTTACTGTGCAATGTCCTTATTTTAAGAAAATATAGCTCTGCAATTATTTGAAAGGGTTTTTTAAAAATAATTTTGTTTTGCTCAATTAAGGAGGTTACTTCCTTTCACTTACCGTATATACTCGAATATAAGCCGATCCGAGTATAAGCCGAGGTCCCCAATTTTACCCCAAAAACTGGGGTAAACTGGGGACTCGAGTATAAGCCGAGGGTGGGAAATGAGGCACCTACCGGTTGGGGAAACCCTCCCTCCCTCAGCTGAGAAGGCTGGCGGCTCCCCGCCCGCCCTCTCACTGCACCGCAGGGCTTCAGTCCGTAAAATGTGAAAAAGAAAAAAAAAACTCGAGTATAAGCCGTATATACTCGAGTATAAGCCGAGGGGATTAAAAAAAAAAAAAACTCGAGTATAAGCCGTATAGACCCGAGTATAAGCCGAGGGGACGTTTTTCAGCACAAAAAATGTGCTGAAAAACTCGGCTTATACTCGAGTATATACGGTAATTGAAATCTCATTCTAACAATAGGTAGAAATGTATTTCATAGTAGCTAGAAGAGGCTTTCTTAAACTATTCTCAATGGCAGGTGTCTACTAACTAATGAGCACATCCCATTAGCTTGGGTCAAGTAGAAACAATGGAAAAGGACCAAGAATGGGAGAATTCAGTTGTGTGCCGTTCAGTTGGGATACATATAAGGTCTCCAGTGTTTAGCTTATAAAATGTGTATTTAGCACTTTACAGAATTCTCTCAATAATGCTTAACACCAATAATTTTTTCTAGATCATGAATATATTTCCCTTGTTGCAGGTGAGCGATAAGCATCTGTCTACAGAAAACGGGTGACCTGTGATTTCCTCTTTCCACATTTCTTCTGAAATTGATCTCACTTGGTGCTGTAGCTTGGTGTTCTTTCTTATATAGTTTCCCCTATTGAAATGCCCAAGCTTCCAATGCTATTATTAGGCTAGGATGGCAACTGATATCTTCAAAGACGTCATCAGTGGTTTGGTGCAAAGAAATTGTGGCTTGCTGAGAGCTACCTAGAGATGCAAAAGAAAAAGATCACAATCACTTTTAAAACCCTGGGATCTCAAATATTCTTTCTTTACAAGGAAGTAAAGGTTATTACAGGAATTTCTATACGTTGGAGCAATGAGTTTCAAGATCCTTTTTTCAGACAGACACCTACTCTGTCAGTTTTGCATTGTTCATAGTGACTAGTAATTTCTTGGCTGAAGGAAACGATAAAAATAAAATTGGTGATATGTATAGCTAAAGTTCAAACTGCTATGCAGTGGCCTGAAAAACAAACATGTATTACCCAACACTGTTGCCTGCCCCAGTCCAGGCCTATGTATGCCTAGGAGTAACAACCCAGTTGTCCTTACTTCTGAATAAACAACCATAGGCAAACTGGCAAACAATAGTTTCTATCCACACCAAGAACAGCCCAATAGCTAATATTGCTTCATATCCCCATGTGAGCAATATTAAAAATTCTAAGACAGGAAGGATTCCAAAAGAACATTTTCTCTGTATTTGCCTTGCCTGTTTGTGGAAGTTTATAGGGAAAGCGGACAGGTGTTATACTGAAATAAATTATTCTCCTATATTTTGCTCCTCCATTAACACCACCTGCCACAAAAGCAAAAACAAAAACACAGGCTTAAGGAGAGAAAGCTGGAAGAACTGCACATAACTAAAGGGCTAAGTAGAAAACAACCTTTATTCTAGAAGCACTTGAGGTTGCTTATGCAAGCAGAGGCTGGGATTTTATCTATAAAATTTTATCTGTAAAATCCCAGCCCCTTATAGACTTTATAGATAAAGTCTATAAGGGGCGTGCATAAGAGCACAAATGTGCCTACCGTTCCTGTCCTACTGTTGCTTCATGCTTATGCTTATGTATGCTGTTATGACAAATAAAATAAATATATAAATAATTTTTCAATATTATAACTCCTGCAGTTCTATTTCTCCGAGTTCGATTTATAAGCAGGAACAAACATGTCTCTGGGGAGAAGGGCAGCAGATGAAAGAGGCCAGTTAACCAAGTCTTTCTGGCTACGTGTAGCTACTGTTACCAGACCCAGACTGCAGAAATCCGAACGGCCACTTTACTGCCGCCAAGCGTCGCTGGAGTTTTGCAGTCCAAAGCTTGTAACCATAACCCAGTTCTTCAAAACGATGCCTGGTTCCGAAGGGGCCATCCATCCCATATGATTTCAGACTCCAAAAATCCCCAGCCGTGTTTTCTCCAGGCAACGGAGCCTAAACCTGGAGTAAGAGGGAGGCGGGGCGGAGAAAGAAAGCGCCGGAGCTCTGCAGATCCCGCCGATTTAACAGCTGCTGCCTGTGTTACGGAATGACGTAACCCGCCGTCTCCCGGAGAAAGGCAAGCAGAGCAGAGGCTGATTAGTGTGGATCGCACGATCTACTGCAGTCTGGGAGGCCGGCGGGGGCGGGGTGGTCCGGGTGGGGGGAGGGGGACAGAAGGACTGCCGGCAGGGACAAAAATATACCATTACCTCAACGTTTTGCGGCCTCCTTGATTACCTGCCTTTCAAAGAAAGCCACTTTCAGGAACGCAGCCCTGCCGAGGGTCACCTGGTAGCAGCCAGCCCGGGCAATCGGTCTCTGCGGCTGCGTTTAATCTTGCCCCTCTAGGATCACATTTTCCGTTAACTACGTTTCATGGATTATTGATGGCGAATTGGCACATGGGGTCCCCTAGGGAAAAAGAAGGAGAACTGAGAGGATTTCCCCCCGCCTCTGTTATTCTGCGGCTTCTTCGTTCTTCCGCACCTGGCGCCTCTATTTGGAAAGTTGGTTTTGCTTTTTTAAAAAGGCGTTTTCAGCAAATCAGTTCTCCCATATTGTGCCACCTGCGGATTGGCTTCCTATTTGTACCGTTAGAGTTGCAGCCCTAAATCACCTAGAATAGAATAGAATAGAATTTTTTTTATTGGCCAAGTGTGATTGGACACACAAGGAATTTGTCTTGGTGCATATGCTCTCAGTGAACATAAAAGAAAAGATACGTTCATCAAGGTACAACATTTACAACACAATTGATGGTCAATATATCAATATAAATCATAAGGATTGCCAGCAACAAGTTATAGTCATACAGTCATAAGTGGAAAGAGATTGGTGATGGGAACTATGAGACGATTAATAGTAGTGCAGATTCAGTAAATAGTTTGACAGTGTTGATGGAATTATTTGTTTAGCAGAGTGATGGCCTTCGGGAAAAAACTGTTCTTGTGTCTAGTTGTTCTGGTGTGCAGTGCTCTATAGCGTTGTTTTGAGGGTAGGAGTTGAAACAGTTTATGTCCAGGATGCGAGGGGTCTGTAAATATTTTCATGGCCCTCTTCTTGATTCGTGCAGTATACAGGTCCTCAATGGAAGGCAGGTTGGTAGCAATTATTTTTTCTGCAGTTCTAATTATCCTCTGAAGTCTGTGTTTTTCTTGTTGGGTTGCAGAACCGAACCAGACAGTTATAGAGGTGCAAATGACAGACTCAATAATTCCTCTGTAGAACTGAATCAGCAGCTCCTTGGGCAGTTTGAGCTTAGTGAGTTTGCGCAGAAAGAACAACTTTCTTTCTGCGAAGAGCAACTAAAGAGTGTGGTGACCCTGTAAACCAATTTTTTAGTACCTCAATTTCTCAGTTTACAGTCCCCTTGATCCTACTTCCTAGGATGAGGAATGGGATGCCACAAAGCTCATTTTAATTATGTGCCATCAAATCCTTTTCAATATAAACATATAAATATAAAAATATAAAACACATAAAAATAAAAACATAGACAAATGCTCCCTGTTGATCTATTCTTAACCCAGCGGAGGGCTACTATGGCAACTTTATGACCTGTGCCCTTAAACTCTCCAAATTCCTGAGGCATCCATGCTCACTCAGGAATTCTGGGAGTTGAATTTCACAGATCATAAAGTTCCCATAGTTGCCTACTCCTTCCCTAACCTATTCTTTCAAAATTCCCGGTGGTGCACTCATTACAACTGTAACGGAGTCCATCCACCTTCTGTTAATAGTGACAGAGTTGGAAGGGACCTTGGAGGTAATCTAGTCCAACCCCCTGCTCACGCAGGAGACCTGTACTAGGAATTCAAAACTTGCTGCTGGACATCCTCTTTTTCTCTTTCCTTCCACCCTTCCCAGAATTAGAGCCTTTTTCCAGAGAGCTGGTTCTTCACATATTGTGCACAAATTAGGGTAATTTAAGCCTGATTGTTTGTATCTCAAGTCAGAATTTGAGGCTGATTTATTCAATGATCCATTTATTTGTTTTCTTGGTTGGCCATGATATTCACAAACGTCTCCAGCACCAGAGTTCAAAGGCATCAATAAGTTTCCTAATATGCTTCTTCAAAGTCCAACTTTCATTTCTGTAGAATACCATAGAGAATACCATGGCTTGCCCAGTTCTGATCTTTGTATGTACAACATAAAACACATCGTGGCATTTGATCCAAGGCTTTCATGGCTGTTCGACCAAGTGCGAGACTACAATGACTGCTTGGTCCTTTACTGTCCTTTACTGTTGTTGGGTTGGCAGACCCTATTCACACACTTTGATATCTTTATTGCCAATTTGTGAGATGTGGCATGGATTAATTGGTAAACAACTAACAACAGGAATTCTCATACCATTGCCTTTTTGAAAGATGTTACTTAACCAGGCAGTTGTATTGGATTATTGAGACAAAGTTCACATTATGCTGTATGCTGTGGATATCATAAATGTACAGAGTGAAAACAAACATCCAGATAAAATCTTGTTGGGGTCTGCAGCATTCAGTTCCTCAAAAGGATGAAGTTTCCCCTGCAAAAGTGCTTCTGGTTGAGCACAGTTGCCTCTCCCTTGCTTTACCTTAGCAAGCAAAATGTACTAAAAAGATATCGAACATCAACAATATTTTTTTTTAGCCGCAGATCCCCATTAAAAAAAACACCACTTATTATTCAGAATCTGACATTTCACAGTAGCAATATGAGTTTTCGCTATACATTGCATAAAAAAGAGTAGGATTTGTAATAAAAAAAACTTTGGCAGGATCCAGTGCTCTTTCTCACCAAAAAGGTCATGAATGTAATCATTACAGAGGTGGGGGGGAAAGCCCTGAAAAATAATACTTGGGCAGAAGATGAACAGTATTGAACAACTTGATTAGAAACCTCTGAAGGAAACAAAGCTTAAGGCACATCTCTGCATCTGATTGTATTTTTATCCATGATCACTCTTGCCCTTGGCATCTTCTCCCCTGTTTCCAGACAGTGGGCTCTTAATATGATCAATCAATAGGTATTGCACAACTACTCTGCATTTCCTTTCTTAATGGAGTTTCTCTGGTAAGATAAAAATAGATGAAGCCAAAGAATGCACAGGCGTTTCAAAAGAAAAAGAAAAACAAACATAGTCACATGAAAACCTTATAGAATTCCTGAATGAGGGAAGTGATTGCACAGCAAAAGCCTTATCTGAGTCTTCTCCTTCTCTCTACTGCAGAATTTATACTCTGCATTCCATTTTTAGTTATCAAATTGAAAATCAAGCTAGGGCCAATAATCAGAACATTATATGCCAGAGTTATGAAATAGCCTTAGCAACTTCCAGGCTCATCCAGACTCCAACTGAAACACTGTCTATCACCTTTAAAGCCATTTTTGGCTTAAACATCATATGTTCATATCCATAATATAGTTCTTGTTACATTTCCTAGCAGCAGAGGCTCCCTTATTTGGGATGAAGAGTAAGCTGGCTTCCTTTTTGAAGTCATTTGTCAATCTTATCTCAGGAGAATCTTCAGTTGATGGTGTGCCATCAAGTTGGTTTTGCTTGTTAGGGAGCACATAAACACGACTTCTCAAAGATGATCTGTCCCCGCCCTGTCCTTTCAGATCTTCCAATGGGGCACCCATTGTTGCTGTAATCAAGTCCATCATTCTCTTCTTCTCTTTCTTTCTACCATTCTCACCATTGTAAATGTCTCAAAAAAGCTGGATCTATGTATGTATCCGAAAATAACTTTTGGGAATACTGATTTTTTTTGGGAGGGAGAGGAGGTTTCCCTCTGAGTCAGAAGTGGTATTCAGCCGGTTCTGACTGGTTCTAGAGAACTAGTAGCCAGAAATTTTGAGTAGTTTGGAGAACCGGCAAATACCACCTCTGGCTGGCCGCGCCCCATCTATTTGCTGCCTCCTGAGTCTCAGCTGATCGAGTCTCAGCTGATCGAGTCCCAGCTGATCCGCTGGGTCTTCTTTTATTGCCCTGCACAGGAGAATAGAGCTGGAAAGCAGGTTAGTGGGGTGGGGAGGGAATGGAGATTTTGCAGTATCCTTCCCCTGCCACGCCCACAGAACCGGTAGTAAAAAAATTTGAATCCCACCACTGCTCTGAGTCAGTGCTGACACCTGGTGACTGCCTGGATAAGCCCCTGCAGGTTTTGGCAAGGTTTTCAGAAGTGATCTGCCATTGTCTCCTTCCTAGGACTCAAAGAAAATGACTCGCCCAAGGTCACCTACTGTTTCTGCTGCAAAAGATTAACATTATGATGTTATAGATTGCAAAAGAAAGCAACTCTTTTACCTGGACAATTGGTACCTCTGTTTGTGCACTAGGTTAAAAATAAATCAGGTTTTTTCAGAATAATTATGAAATTATTATAAGACTAATTATAAGAAAGAGCTAACTCTTATGGTGTGGATGGTGAACTTTATTTGCATTCTGCTATCACTTCCTCTCTGCCCTGTTGCTGCCAGAAAGATCAAGGAAAAGAAAAATTCCCGGTCAGAGGACTTTTCCTTCATAGCAAAATGAGTGGAGGGAAGGCTTATATTTGTTTCTAAGCATTCACTTCATGTCCCTGAAAAGTTCAGCATGGGAATTTTTCTACTCACTGCTGAAATCTTTCAGAAGTTCATTGATTGTTCATTTTCTTTTATGACCATCCATGCATGAGATCTATCAACAAAAGGGAAGGCTGTAAATATTGTAAGTAAGTAAAATCAGTAAGTTAGAAAACATATTGTCAATAGATGGGTTTAAAGATGCTGACCTGCTTTTATGCCTTCAAAAGGAACTTGCATATCAGAAATCAGTAGGGGAAACTTTTCAATATACTGAACATCAAAGATCAGTGGTTGTGACCCATTCTCCTCATTACTCAAATATGGAGGAGAACAGAACGATTTAATAGCAGCAGCTAAAGCTACAGTCAATGCCTATTCTTTAGTTACATTTTGGTTTTTAGTTACGTTTTCATCTGAAAGATGTAAGGCTGTTAGACCAGTGCTTTTGATGTCAGTGTATGCTGGTCTTTGACTGTAATAAAGGTTTGATTGCCAGCCATAAGGCACATCCATTTCCCACAGATGCAGTCCAATGTGTTTCACTGTCCATTCAGTTGATGGTCAGTCAGGTGACCTGGGAGAGTGGGATCAGTCCTACTGACTACTTTAATTGTCTTTGGTGTCATTTAGTTCTAGGCAACAAGAGAGACTGTTTTTTCAAGTTAGTTTGTCCTGCTGTGCTTTCCTGATCATTGAACTATTCTGGGACTTGTTGACTTGAAGAGCCACAAACAGCACCTGTACAACTGATGATAGGGATAGAGAAAGCTGCCAAGGGAAGTGATCAAGAAACAGATCTCTGCTGCTTCATTGTCCCATATTCCCCGCCCTTGTCAGCCATTGTCTGGGCTGCTTTTGAACATGAGGTTAATGCTTTTCTGGAACAGTATTAAATTCATGTTCAAAAGGAGCCCAATAATACTCTCTGGCAGTGGTGAAATCTGAACCGATTTACTACCAGTTTGCTGGCTGGGCATGCACGCTATGCGCATGCTTGCACAGTGCGCACCATGCACCAAATCCAAGGTGTGTGAGCACATGCACAGTGCACACCAAAAGGAAGCATGGGGGAAGTAAAACAGTGTGCAGGGGGAGGTGATCAGCTCTGGCGCACGATCTTTTTTTTTTACTTTTAAAAGCATTTTTTTTACAACCTATTCGGCCGAATAGGTTGTTAATTAAATGCTTTTAAAAGTAAAAAAAAAGGCTCTGACGATCAGGCAGCTCAGCTTTTTTTTTTTTACCTTTTAAAAGCATTTTTTAAAAGAAGCAGGGAAGTGGGCGACTGGGTATTGGGTGGGCATAGACGGGGGCGCCAGGGATTTTTGCTACCAGTTCTCCAAACCACCCGCCACCATCGCTACCGGATCGGCCAATCTGGTCCGAACCGGGAGCATTTCATCCCTGCTCTCTGGGATTGGTGGGCTTGTTCAACCAGTGCTTCTTTGGGATATAGTCTTAAGAGGCAGCTCAACTATAAGCTCTTTTTGAATACACAATATATATGCATAAAATGAGTGTAAGTTTTGACAGATGCTTAAATTCAGGAATCTGTTCTAAATAATAAAAATTATCTAAAGTTAATTTGAAAGCCTTGAGAAATGCAATGGAGAGCACTCTTTGATGTCATCCCAGCTATGGTAGAAGAGGGATTCCATAGAGACAGCACATTTTATACCATTATTGTTTTCTGTTCACTTGATGACTAGTGAATATCACTTTAACTTGCCTGTGAGAAAGAGCACTTTACCTATGATGCATTTGTACATATCTTTCTCTGGATCTGAATAATCTGATCTTTGTGTTATTGTACAGCGAATTAACATTTCCGGGGCTAGGATTGCATGGAACTTTTTAGTGAAATTTTCTTTTTCCATTTTAGAACCTCCTTAGGTTAAAGTACTATAAACTACTGTGCTTACCAAATTATCTTTGTTGCTAATGATACATCTCTCCATATCTTCAAAGTGTAGCTAAATAATTAATGAGTTACTTAATTAATCTACCAGCCTACAGGAGGCAGCAAATCAGCCTGATATAAATAACAATTCAGCGAAGTGGATTAAAAGTAGGATTTAAATGCAAAAGTCCTGGCAGGGCAAATGCTGGTATTTCAGTTACTAAGTATAATTAGCTAGGGTTTATCTAAGACTGACAAACCTAAAAAAATTACACCGATGTCTGTTTGAACCTTTTTCTTTTTTTTCCAGATACAAAATTCTGGTTTGGTGCTACAGATCTTGTGACTTTTTCGCAATGAAAGTAGTGTGAGTTACCTAGTGCTGTGGGTTCGAACAAAGTCATAGGAGTGAAAGACAATGTGTCTTGCAATTGAATAGTGTTGTAGAAATAATCTCTTATCTACAAATAATCTGGATGCCTACATGGAATGAAGTGTAGAAAGGTAGCATACTTCTGGATATTGATCAATATGGAGGCAAACCAACAGTAATGTACTCTGGAGTAATGTACTCTGGAGTAATGTACTCTGAAAACTTTCCAGAAAACATCTATTTGTCTATCATTCCAAAAATGACCATTGAGAACATTCATCAAAGAAGTTCTTGTATTTTTCATTTCATTTCATTTCATTTCATTTCATTTCATTTATTAAATTTCTATACTGCCCTTCTCCCGAAGGACTCAGGGCGGTTCACAGCCAACGTAAAACAGAATTCATACAATATATATAGATAAATTAAAAACACTGTAAAAATCTGATTAAATTTTGGCTAACAATTAAAATTAAGTTATTAAAATCAAATAATAAAACCCCAGTTAAAACACAACACATTAGGCTAGCCCTGCGCGATGAAACAAGAGAGTCTTGAGCTCGCGTCAGAAGGTCTGGAGGTCGGGGAGTGATCGTAACCCCGGAGGAAGCTCATTCCAGAGGGTAGGAGCCCCTACAGAGAAAGCTCTCCCCCTGGGGGTTGCTTGTATTTTTAGTGGCATGATAATTCAATGAAAAGTAATTTGGGTATAATATGATTTAATTTATTGTCCATTGGATACCTGATTGCAAAAGGGACAAATTCACAGCCTCCAGCTTTGATCACATGAATGAGAAAAACAGGTTTTATGTTTCATGAAAAACTCTCCGAACTTCTGAAAAATATTTTAGTAAAAATATAGATACTGACTGGCCTAGGATCTAATGAACAGCTGACTGCACTTAAAATGCTATGGAAATTTTCATTTCATTGGGTGTATTTGCCTATTGCCTAGAAAATAGATGTATTTGCACTTAAAACATGTCTCTGTTCTTCAATTGTGATCTCCAATTCTGAAAGTGTAGGTGCTTCTAAATACCGTAGACACTCGTCATACCATAAGTCAAAAGTCCTGTAGGATCCTGCTGGTATACCAACCTCCTTGGTATCCATCAGGATCCCTTCTTGACCTGTAAAGTTGGTTTCTGAGCAGTGGGTTGGAGAATCGCTGCCTTTTAATGCTTGGGGATTTCAAGCTGCCCACCAAAGAGCCAACTCCAAACAAGCTTGGGAATTCATCCATAACCACTATGGTCTTATTTATATAATCTTGAGCCTGATTCATATTGGAGGTTACATCTTGGATCTTGTACTCATTTCAGAGTGGCTGGTTGATGAACAGGAAGAGATTTGTATCACCCCATTGCCATAGTCAGATTATGTCCTAATCCGGTTAAAATTCAGAGCCACATGTGGACTTCCATGAGCCTATTTGGGTGGTCTCCCCCAGATTTCTAATGCATTCAAATTGTCTCCAGCACCCACTTCAGAAATTTCCCAACTCTCAGACAAGAAGTTCTATCCGCTATCTTGTGTGCAACTGGCTGCAGAAAGTGCCAGGCTCTGGACAACATTGCCTCCTAGCAGTCAAGTCCCATTGATGACATGGTTTTCTAAAACTCTCTTGAAAATGACACTTGGATTGTTGGAGGAAGACAAGTGAATTGGATGGAGCATGGTATGTGTCTATATCCAAGTCTACAATGTGGCAGCAAGGGGGCGGTGTATTCCTCCTTTACTATGCCAATGGGCTGTCACCCAACAGCCTTGTTTAGAGTGACCAACTTCCTACTGTGGAAAACATGAAGAACTGCTATCTGACCAGTTTGTCCAGCACTTTGCTGGTAAAATCACTCAGATTTGCTGAAGCCTTGTCTCTTCATGTGGCCAAAGTGACAGGTAATCTTGTGAGGTTATCTGGGATTTCGCTGGTTCTGTGACCTTGGTGGAAGCAGATCGTCTGCCGTCTACGTTGCCATTTACCATCTTCCTTTTAGGCCCTTGACTATCCTAGATAATTCAAGGAGCAGGTAGAGAGGTGACCACCTGCCTCTGGGAGACTATAAAATTCCTTGTTATAGGATGGGAAGTTTTCAACAGCCTTGAAGGAAAGAGGCAATCTAGGGGAGCTGGACATCTCTCTGTTTCCAACTTTCCTTGAGACACTGTTGGCAGTACAGTAGTGGCAAACCAGCATCCTATGGTAGTTGAAATGGATTATCAGTCAATCTGATTTTCAGTCAGATTTCAGGCTGAGACAGAGAGGGTTGTTTTGTTGTTGTTTTTTATGACCTGTTTCAGGATTTGGGTGTCAATAATGTACCCCTCCATGTCCTTTTGGACCTTTCAGTGGCCTTCAGTATCGTTGACCATGGTATTTTACTGTCCACTTATGAGGGATGGGGATGGGAAGTCCTGTTTTACAGTGGTTCCACTCTTTCCTTAGTGGTAGTTTCAATCAGGGGGTCTATATGCTAATAATATTCAACTATTGTAAAAGCCTGGATGAGGGAAAACAGACTGAATGTCAGGGTTCAAAGTAATAGATCCATAGCAAGCAAAACTCCGAGGCAGGTGGATTCCTCAAAGAATAGCTTTATTGGAAATACCATATTGGCACATATCTGGTGAAAGCTGACTCTGAAGTCTCCCACAGTTTATTTTATTTATTTTATTTTATTTGATTTTTATACCGCCCTTCTCCCGAAGGACTCAGGGCGGTGTACAGGCATAATAAAAAACCGACAATACAATATACAGATTTAAAATACGATTTAAAAAACTTATTTAAATTAGCCCAATGATTAAAATTTACCATACTAAAACCCCGTTTAAAATTAATAAATTTAAGATTAAAATCCCGATTTAAGCCAGCCCCGCGCGGATAAAAAGGTGAGTCTTGAGTTCGCGACGAAATGTCCGAAGGTCAGGTATTTGGCGTAAACCCGGGGGAAGCTCGTTCCAGAGTGTGGGAGCCCCCACAGAGAAGGCCCTCCCCCGGGGGGCCGCCAGCCGACATTGTTTGGCGGACGGCACCCTGAGAAGTCCCTCTCTGTGGGAGCGTACGGGTCGGTGGGAGGCGTATGGTAACAGCAGGCGGTCCCGTAAGTACCCAGGTCCTAAGCCATGGAGCGCTTTAAAGGTCATAACCAACACCTTAAAGTGCACCCGGAAGGCCACAGGCAGCCAGTGCAGTCTGCGCAGGAGCGGTGTTACATGGGAGCTACGTGTAGCCTTCACTATCACCCGCGCAGCTGCATTCTGGACTAAGTGAAGCCTCCGAGTGCACTTCAGGGGGAGCCCCATGTAGAGAGCATTACAGTAATCCAAGCGAGAGGTAACGAGCGCATGAGTGACTGTGCATAAGGCATCCCGATCAAGGAAGGGGCGCAACTGCGAACCAGGCGAACCTGGTGGAAGGCCCTCCTGGAGACGGCCGTCAAATGGTCTTCAAACGACAGCCGATCATCCAGGAGGACACCCAAGTTGCGCACCCTATCCTTTGGGGCCAGTAACTCGCCTCCAACAGCCAGCTGCGGCTGCAGCTGACTGAATCGGGGTGCCGGCATCCACAGCCACTCCGTCTTGGAGGGATTAAGCTTGAGCCTGTTTCTCCCCATCCAGACCCGTACAGCCTCCAAACACCGGGACAGCACTTCAACAACTTCATTGGGGTGGTCCGGGGTGGAAAAGTACAGCTGGGTGTCGTCAGCGTACTGCTGGTATCTCACCCCGAAACCACTGATGATCTCACCCAACGGCTTCATGTAGATGTTGAACAGCAGGGGCGAGAGAATCGACCCTGTGGGACCCCACAAGTGAGGCCCCTCGCGGTCGACCTCTGCCCCCCTGTCAACACCGTCTGCGACCGCTCGGAGAGATAGGAGGAGAACCACCGATATACGGTGCCTCCCACTCCCAATCCCCCCAACCGGCGCAGCAGGATACCATGATCGATGGTATCGAACGCCGCTGAGAGGTCTAATAGGACCAGGGCAGAGGAATATCCCCTGTCCCTGGCCCTCCAGAGATCATCCACCAATGCGACCAAAGCTGTCTCCGTGCTGTATCCGGGACGGAAGCCGGACTGGAACGGTTGAAGATAGACATCTTCATCCAGGTGTTGGGGCAGCTGTCGCGCCACGGCATTTTCTACAACCTTCGCAACAAAGCGAAGGTTGGAGACTGGACGATAATTACCCAAAATAGCTGGGTCCAAAGAGGGCTTTTAAGGAGGGGTCTCACCACCGCCTCTTTCAAGGCGGCAGGAAAACCCCATCCAACAAAGAAGCGTTGATAATCCTCTGAGCCAGCCTCGTGTCACCGCCTGAGTGGCCAGTACCAGCCAGGAAGGGCACGGGTCCAGTAAACATGTCGTGCCATGAAGCCTCCCCAACAACCTGTCCACGCCCTCGGAGCCACAGGGTCAAACTCATCCCAAATGTGCTCAACAAGACGTGCCTCTCCCTCGCTTGATCATCCCAAATTCGGTCCAGACCGTCCCTCAGCTGAGCGATTTTATCGTATAGATAACCACTAAACTCCTCGGCTCGTCCCTGCAAAGGGTCATCCCGCACCTCCTGATGTAGGAGAGAGCGGGTCACCCGAAACAGGGCGGCTGGGCAGTTATCTGCCGACGCAATGAGGGTGGAGGCGTAGGAGCGCCTCGCTTCCCTCATTGCCACTAGGTAGGTCCTAGTATAGGTCCTAACTAGTGTCCGATCAGCTTCGGAGCGACTGGACCTCCAGGTGCTCTCTAGGCGTCTTCTCCGGCGTTTCATCTCCCTCAGCCCCTCGGAGAACCAAGGGGCCGGACGAGATCTACGCCGGGTCAGAGGCCGCAAAGGCGCGACACGATCCAGGGCCCCGGCCGCGGCCTGCTCCCAGGCCACGACCAGTTCCTCAGTCGTGCCGTGGGCCAGATCCTCAGGGAATGGCCCAAGCTCCGTCTGGAACCTCAATTTCCCCCAATTAAAAGTAAAAGTTTGCCTACTTTCTCAAAACAATCAGTCACATGGTCCAATCATGGTACGGATTGGCAGCCGGGTAGCATCACTCCACCTTCCTCCAACCAGGTGTGAGAATGCCCTTGGTTCCCAAGAGAAAATATTTTGTTTTGGCTACAGAATCCCCTCTATCTCAAATCCCCCCATTCCTATCCCTCAGCTCCAGTGTGGCAACACAGAAGCGGTCAAAAACGGCTTCGGTCAGGTCAGCTTCAGGGTTGACAGGCGGAACAAATTCCATGCCGCTGATGATCTGGAAAGGGATCATGCTAGTGAATGGCATTATTGTATGCCACCTCAACGACTATCAGCAGTCTAACTGGGCAGAGCTGCTGCCATTCGCTGAGTGGCATACAATAATGCCATTCATAGTAGCACTGGCACAATCCCTTTCCAAATCACCAGCCGCATGGAATTTGTTCCCATGCCCAAACTTCCCAGGGAGCCTCCCTTATCTATGTCATTAAACGAGTGGTGGGATTCTCTGAAGCAGAGATGGGAAAATACAAAGTGGGCATTGTGGGAAGTGGCAAAACTTATAAAGCACAAGCCGACAAACACCGCAGTCCACAGCAGCCATTCTGGGTCAGGAACAAGGTTTACCTGTCCACAAAATATCTAAGCTCTCATGCAAAAAGCTAGGGCCAAAGTTCATCGGGCCTTCCCCTATAGTGAAAGTGATTAACCCTGTTACAGTACAGCTTAGCCTCCCTCGCTTGCTAGGAAAAGTGCATCCGGTCTTCCATAGCAGTTTATTGAAGCCGGTGGTAGGCTCCCTTATTAGACCGGTAGACCGGGCAGCCCCGAAACCAATAGTGGTGCACGGGGAGACGCATTACAAAGTAAAGAAGATTTTGGATTCAAAATAGCATAGGAGCAGGTACCTGATGTAGTGCAAGGGGTACCCCCTCTCTGAAATCACTTGGGTCAAGAGCTGGGATGTAAAGGCGAATAGATTGGTCAAGCATTTCCATGACGGGTACCCGCAGAAACCTAAAGGACCTCCAGGGGGAGGAAGGGGAGGTTAGACTAATTTGTAACTAATCTCTTTGTGCTTTCTTTTCATTGCAGGAAGTAATCGGAGTTCTGGTGCGCCCTCATGGTAGAGTTGGGTCACCCACTCTGCTGCTTCACCCTCTAAGTTGTCTATGATGGTGAAGATCATCTCTTGGTTATTTAAGTAGTCATCCCTGTAGTGGTCTATGTAGGCCCAAACTTGGTTTAGATAAAAAAGCCAGTTTGTCTGGACTTCCGTCAAAGGTAGCCCTGAAGCAGAGTGACACTGAAACTGAACCCAAGTAAAACAAAATTACTATATTTATATCTGGGTCCTCTTTCAACATCAGTGTTGCTTCTGGATGGGCAGGCATTACCCATTAAAGAGCAAATTCACAACTGGCAGGTCCTTGTAGATTCATAGCTCCTGCTAAAACAGGCATATCTAATGAGGCATTTGCCTAGCTAATGCACCAATTGTGACTCTACCTGGTGCAGGAGAAGCTATCTAAATTAATTCATGTTGTCCTCACCACCTGGTCTCAGCACCCAGAAACTGCAACTGGTCCAGAATGTAGTGACCTATGTACTTGCTAGCTTTTGGCAATGGGAGCAAATAACATCCATTTTCCTGACCCTGCACTGATTACAGATTTATATACAATTTAAGATTCTGGTGTTAACAAAAAAATGGAATTTGGCATTTGGTATTTGTGGAGCTGACTGCTTCAACCAGAATCAGCCCATCTCATTAGAATTTGGAGGGCTGCTAGTGATCTCACACTTCTGGGAGGTGAAGGAAGCCAAGGTCTTCCTGTCGAAGACTACTTCAGCTTCAATTGCAACAATACACGAGCACACAATAGATTTAAGCTTAATGTTAACCGCTCCAAACTTGATTGCAGAAAATATGACTTCAGTAACAGAGTTGTTAATGCTTGGAATACACTACCTGACTCTATGGTCTCTTCCCAAAATCCCCAAAGCTTCAACCAAAAACTCTCTACTATTGACCTCACCCCATTCCTAAGAGATCTGTAAGTGGCGTGCATAAGATCACAAGCGTGCCTACTGTTCCTGTCCTATTGTTTCCTTTCGTTATATCCAATTAATATAGTTATTACATACTCATACTTATATATATGCTTATATATTGTATAGTTATTTCTTGCTTATGCTTATATATACTGTGTGACAAAATAAATAAATAAATAAATAAATAAATAAAGGTGAGATGACACTGTTTTTCTGAAACAATAACATTGTTTGGCATGGGCTGTGACATGGTCTATTTTTGATATATTGCATTTTAATTAATTTTTATTTATTTTATTTTCTTGTCATCCATGCTGGTTTTTACCATGGAAATTTTGATTATTATTGGAATTTATGCTTGTTACTTGATTGCTGTAGGATATAAGTTCAATCAATAAGAAAAGTCATTGCAGAAATTGTTCTCTCCCTAATTGATATTTTTCGCTACAAAACAACGAGAAAATATATAATAATTAGCTGAGGACAAGATCATCTGAATCCAACTACAAAATTGCATGAAGGAAAACAGCAAATGTCCAGTAAAAGGTATCTTCTGGAAGCTACTTGCACTCCTCAGAATGAGGAAATTCTGGAATTAATAAAACTACTGTATCAGATCGGCACTGCAAAAAGTTTGATGAACACTAGATGGCAGCAAAGCACTACCTGCCCTCTTTGCTGAAACTTTGTGGTTGTCTGGATTTTTGCAGCACAGATCAGGTTAGTCCAGTGGTGAAATCGAAATTTTTTTACTACCGGTTCTGTGGGTGTGGCTTGGTGGGCAAGGTGTGGCTTGGTGGGAATCTCCATTCCCACCCCACTCTGAGGCCTGCCAGAGGTGGTATTTGCCGGTTCTCCAAACTGCTCAAAATTTTCACTACCGGTTCTCCAAACTGCTCAAAATTTTCACTACCGGTTCTCCAAACTGCTCAAAATTTTCACTACCGGTTCTCCAAACTGCTCAAAATTTTCACTACCGGTTCTCCAAACTGCTCAAAATTTTCACTACCGGTTCTCCAAACTGCTCAAAATTTTCACTACCGGTTCTCCAAACTGCTCAAAATTTTCACTACCGGTTCTCCAAACTGCTCAAAATTTTCACTACCGGTTCTCCAAACTGCTCAAAATTTTCACTACCGGTTCTCCAAACTGCTCAAAATTTTCACTACCGGTTCTCCAAACTGCTCAAAATTTTCACTACCGGTTCTCCAAACTGCTCAAAATTTTCACTACCGGTTCTCCAAACTGCTCAAAATTTTCACTACCGGTTCTCCAAACTGCTCAAAATTTTCACTACCGGTTCTCCAAACTGCTCAAAATTTTCACTACCGGTTCTCCAAACTGCTCAAAATTTTCACTACCGGTTCTCCAAACTGCTCAAAATTTTCACTACCGGTTCTCCAAACTGCTCAAAATTTTCACTACCGGTTCTCCAAACTGCTCAAAATTTTCACTACCGGTTCTCCAAACTGCTCAAAATTTTCACTACCGGTTCTCCAAACTGCTCAAAATTTTCACTACCGGTTCTCCAAACTGCTCAAAATTTTCACTACCGGTTCTCCAAACTGCTCAAAATTTTCACTACCGGTTCTCCAAACTGCTCAAAATTTTCACTACCGGTTCTCCAAACTGCTCAAAATTTTCACTACCGGTTCTCCAAACTGCTCAAAATTTTCACTACCGGTTCTCCAAACTGCTCAAAATTTTCACTACCGGTTCTCCAAACTGCTCAAAATTTTCACTACCGGTTCTGTGGGTGTGGCTTGGTGGGAATCTCCATTCCACCCCACTCTGAGCCTGCCAGAGGTGGTATTTGCCGGTTCTCCAAACTGCTCAAAATTTTCACTACCGGTTCTCCAAACTGCTCAAAATTTTCACTACCGGTTCTCCAAACTGCTCAAAATTTTCACTACCGGTTCTCCAAACTGCTCAAAATTTTCACTACCGGTTCTCCAAACTGCTCAAAATTTTCACTACCGGTTCTCCAAACTGCTCAAAATTTTCACTACCGGTTCTCCAAACTGCTCAAAATTTTCACTACCGGTTCTCCAAACTGCTCAAAATTTTCACTACCGGTTCTCCAAACTGCTCAAAATTTTCACTACCGGTTCTCCAAACTGCTCAAAATTTTCACTACCGGTTCTCCAAACTGCTCAAAATTTTCACTACCGGTTCTGTGGGTGTGGCTTGGTGGGAATCTCCATTCCCACCCCACTCTGAGGCCTGCCAGAGGTGGTATTTGCCGGTTCTCCAAACTGCTCAAAATTTTCACTACCGGTTCTCCAAACTGCTCAAAATTTTCACTACCGGTTCTCCAAACTGCTCAAAATTTTCACTACCGGTTCTCCAAACTGCTCAAAATTTTCACTACCGGTTCTCCAGAATCTGTCAGAACCTGCTGGATTTCAGCCTTGGGTTAGTCCGAACATGTTTAAGTCTGACATCAAATCAAGGAGCACAGTACACCAACAGGGTAACAAATATATTCATTCAAGTAAATAGAAATAATTTAAAAGTGAGTGGAAGTAGAGGAAACTTCTTAACTCAGAAGATAAAATTGGAAGAGAATTTATGGGGGCAGGTGCTGGGCAGTGACCAGAGAGAAGTGTGATCATACTTGTGGTTACATGGAAATCTGGAGGTAGGCCAGAACAGGACCTAATTAATATCCTGAAAAGAGGCTGTAAGTGACATTCATTTTATACACTTTGTGGTGGGATCATCTGAAGGTGGAGGAGTGGCAATCTTTAATCCAGGCATGTGAACTGACAGAAACTGGTTAAATTCTGTGGTGAGGACTAGATTAAGGCCCATATGATTCACACCGGAATATATCTTAAAGCAGGGGTGGGGAACAATGGCCCTTTTATGACTTGTGGACTTCAACTCCCAGAATTCCTGAGCCAGGCTCAGGAATTCTGGGAGTTGAAGTCCACAAATCATAAAAGGGCTCATAGTTCCCCACTTCTGTCTTAGAGGTATGGTTCTATATTGAGGGCATGATCCGGTAGGATAGTTTCTTGCACAAATCTTGCAGAAATGAACAGGCCCATGGAAACACCCTACAGGTGTCTTTCTTAATTTTGAACAGCTTGCTTTCTCAGTATTTTGTGAGAAGTGTTAAAAAAATGTAATGCACTGTTAAACACAATAAAATGGCAGTAAAACTTTAACACACATTCAGCTTTCTGGGAAAGCTGTACATTAATTAACAGAGACCTGTGTGCTATTATAAATGTATGAGGAACAGCCTGTTTGTATAACCATATATCACTTTACAAGATGCCATTTTCCCTGAACCTTTAACAATTTTGCATTTACTTCCTGTACCTGGTACTCATGCAAAAGTAACTGAAGTCATGCTTATATTGCTCTTTCTTAGTATTATACAAATATTCTCAGCAAGGAAAACTATCCCAAAATTACAAGAAAAATGAAGAAAGAAGAAAGGAAGTAAGAATGACTCACCCATCCTCTTTTTATGTTTACTTGATGAAGCAAGGACACACATATACTTCCCTTGTGATGGAATTGGACATGGTGAAACAGGAACTTTCCAATTTCATTATAGAGAAAATGTGCAAAACATTAGGGTAGTCAGTTTTCAGGTTATATTTTATTTATTTATCACTAAATCTTATATATGTGTCTCTGGGTGGCATTCAGTAAAAACAGAATAATTAAAAACAACTGTAAAAACCATTAAGTATTAAAAATATAAATATTCAGGTCAAAATCCTTAATTTATGACCAAAAATGAGACCAAAATGTCTTTCACTAAGCAATGTGAAAAGCACAACTGACCTTATGACCTTTTTTGCCACAGTTATTAAATAAATCACCACAGTCAAGCAGTAATCGCAACCCGCGCCACCTATTCGCAACTCACGGGTTGCCGGACACTCTGGTGTCCGACAATGGGCCCCAATTCCACGGCAGCCCAGTTTGAAGAGTACCTGGCAGAGGAAGGCATCCGACATGCCCTCTCTGCACCTTTCCACCCTGCGCCGAATGGCCTTGCAGAGCGCTCCGTCCGAGCGCTAAGGAGGCATTGTCCAGGCTCAAGCCAGGTGACTGGCAAACAAAAATAGACTTTTTCCTAGCCGTCCAGCACAGAACCCCAAGCACAGCCACGGAAAAGCCCAGCCGAATTGCTAATGGGACGAAACTCGGTGCCCACTTGACCGTTTGAACCCCATTACACACCCGAGGGTTACAAGGGGAGCTAGAAAAACAAGGGAAATGAGCATAGGCGACCGGGTGTGGGCCGAAACTATGGGGACGGCCCGAGTTGGGTCGCAGGACAAGTAACAAAAGTAACAGGGCCAAAATCATGCGTGGTAGAGCTACCAGACAACCGAGTGTGGCGGCGCCATAGATCAGTTAAGGAAACGAATAACTGACCAAACCAAACCAACAGAGACAGGTAATGACCAATACCACTTTGAATCCACAGCTGACAATGACCCGGGAGGCGCAAGACTTAGCTGAGGTCCCAGAGTTCCAGCGACGCCATCAGGTCCCGAGGAAGCAGCAGGAAAGTTCAAAATTAATCCAAGGCCGGATGGCCAAGAAAAGAGTCGGCCGATAATCCAGAGCCCGATGGCCCAGAGAAAGAGCTGGGATGTAAAGGCGGATAGATTGGTCAAGCATTTCCATGACGAGTACCTGCAGAAACCTAAAGGACCTCCAGGGGGAGGAAGGGGAGGTTAGAGTTAGACTAATTTGTAACTAATCTCTTTGTGCTTTCTTTTCATTGCAGGAAGTAATTGGAGTTCTGGTGCGCCCTCATGGTAGAGTTGGGTCACCCACTCTGCTGCTTCACCCTCTAGGTTGTCTATGATGGTGAAGATCATCTCTTGGTTATTTAAGTAGTCGTCCCTGTAGTGGTCTATGTAGGCCCAAACTTGGTTTAGATAAAAAAGCCAGTTTGTCTGGACTTCCGTCAAAGGTAGCCCTGAAGCAGAGTGACACTGAAACTGAACCCAAGTAAAACAAAATTACTATATTTATATCTGGGTCCTCTTTCAACATCAGTGTTGCTTCTGGATGGGCAGGCATTACCCATTAAAGAGCAAATTCACAACTGGCAGGTCCTTGTAGATTCATAGCTCCTGCTAAAACAGGCATATCTAATGAGGCATTTGCCTAGCTAATGCACCAATTGTGACTCTACCTGGTGCAGGAGAAGCTATCTAAATTAATTCATGTTGTCCTCACCACCTGGTCTCAGCACCCAGAAACTGCAACTGGTCCAGAATGTAGTGACCTATGTACTTGCTAGCTTTTGGCAATGGGAGCAAATAACATCCATTTTCCTGACCCTGCACTGATTACAGATTTATATACAATTTAAGATTCTGGTGTTAACAAAAAAATGGAATTTGGCATTTGGTATTTGTGGAGCTGACTGCTTCAACCAGAATCAGCCCATCTCATTAGAATTTGGAGGGCTGCTAGTGATCTCACACTTCTGGGAGGTGAAGGAAGCCAAGGTCTTCCTGTCGAAGACTACTTCAGCTTCAATTGCAACAATACACGAGCACACAATAGATTTAAGCTTAATGTTAACCGCCCAAACTTGATTGCAGAAAATATGACTTCAGTAACAGAGTTGTTAATGCTTGGAATACACTACCTGACTCTATGGTCTCTTCCCAAAATCCCCAAAGCTTCAACCAAAAACTCTCTACTATTGACCTCACCCCATTCCTAAGAGATCTGTAAGTGGCGTGCATAAGATCACAAGCGTGCCTACTGTTCCTGTCCTATTGTTTCCTTTCGTTATATCCAATTAATATAGTTATTACATACTCATACTTATATATATGCTTATATATTGTATAGTTATTTTCTTGCTTATGCTTATATATACTGTGTGACAAAATAAATAAATAAATAAATAAATAAATAAAGGTGAGATGACACTATTTTTCTGAAACAATACCATTGTTTGGCATGGGCTGTGACATGGTCTATTCTTGATATATTGCATTTTAATTAATTTTTATTTATTTTATTTTCTTGTCATCCATGCTGGTTTTTACCATGGAAATTTTGATTATTATTGGAATTTATGCTTGTTAGTTGATTGCTGTAGGATATAAGTTCAATCAATAAGAAAAGTCATTGCAGAAATTGTTATCTCCCTAACTGATATTTTTCGCTACAAAACAACAAGAAAATATGTAATAATTAGAAGCTGAGGACAAGATCATCTGGATCCAACACAAAATTGCATGAAGGAATACAGCAAATGTCCAGTAAAAGGTATATTCTGGAAGCTACTTGCACTCCTCAGAATGAGGAAATTCTGGAATTAATAAAACTGTATCAGATCAGCACTGCAAAAAATGTGATGATCACCAGATGGCAGCAAAGCACTACCTGCTCTCTTTGCTGACACTTTGTGGTTTTCTGGATTTTTGCAGCACAGATCAGGTTAGTCCAGTAGTGAAATCCAATTTTTTTTTATTACTGGTTCTGTGGGTGTGGCTTGGTGGGCTTGGCAGGGGAAGGATACTGCAAAATCTCCATTCCCACCCCATTCTGGAGCCAGCCAGAGGTGGTATTTGCCAGTTCTCTGAACTACTCACAATTTCCACTACCAGTTCTCCGAACTGTTCAAAATTTCCGCTACCGGTTCTCCAGAACCTGTCAGAACCTGCTGGATTTCACCCTGGGTTAGTCCTAACATGTTGACATCAAATCAAGAAGCATCGTACACCGACAGGGGAACAAATATATTCATTCAAGTAAACAGAAATAATTTAAAAGTGATAATATGGAGTCAGATGGTGCTTCTTGGAAGGCATGTACTCTTAAGCAATTCCTCTATTTCTGGTTTAAAGCATCTCCCACTCTGCCCATTTCTGGTACAAGAAGGGGGGGAGATATTCTAACCGTAGTTATCTGAAACATTGACTGGGGTTAACCAGAAGGAAATCAGCTACTCTCTCAACCCTTTTGCACAATTTCAGCTTTGCATTATCCAGTGTACCACTCTTCTCTTCCTACTTTTATTTTTAGTCTTGTAAAACTTTATCTGGGGCTGCAAGTTAAAATGGACCGACTGCATTTACGAAAGAGACTGAAATTGGCTATATTGTTCCTGTCTTGTTTAAGTTTGGACAAATCTCATTGGGTGATAACCTGCATTCTCTTTTTCAGAGTGTGTGTCAGAGGGGAAGCATGGCTGGGGAGGGGGAGGTGATAATAAAAGAAGGAAAAGTTGGTTGGAAGAAACAATGAGGCCACATATTTTAACAGTTGGATTTTAAAAAGTGAGTGGAAGTAGAGGAAACTTCTTAACTCAGAAGATAAAATTGGTAGAGAATTTACGGGGGCAGGTGCTGGGCAGTGACCAGAAAGAAGTGTGATCATACTTGTGGTTACATGGAAATCTGGAGGTAGGCCAGAACAGGACCTAATTAATATCCTGAAAAGAGGCTGTAAGTGACATTCATTTTATACACTTTGTGGTGGGATCATCTGAAGGTGGAGGAGCGGCAACCTTTAATCCAGGCATGTGAACTGACAGAAACTGGTTAAATTCTGTGGTGAGGACTAGATTAAGGCCCATATGATTCACACCGGAATATATCTTAAAGCAGGGGTGGGGAACAATGGCCCTTTTATGACTTGTGGACTTCAACTCCCAGAATTTCTGAGCCAGGCTCAGGAATTCTGGGAGTTGAAGTCCACAAATCATAAAAGGGCTCATAGTTCCCCACTTCTGTCTTAGAGGTATGGTTCTATATTGAGGGCATGATCCGGTAGGATAGTTTCTTGCACAAATGTTGCAGAAATGAACAGGCCCATGGAAACACCCGACAGGTGTCTTTCTTAATTTTGAACAGCTTGCTTTCTCAGTATTTTGTGAGAAGTGTTAAAAAAATGTAATGCACTGTTAAACACAATAAAATGGCAGTAAAACTTTAACACACATTCAGCTTTCTGGGAAAGCTGTACATTAATTAACAGAGACCTGTGTGCTATTATAAATGTATGAGGAACAGCCTGTTTGTATAACCATATATCACTTTACAAGATGCCATTTTCCCTGAACATTTAACAATTTTGCATTTACTTCCTGTACCTGGTACTCATGCAAAAGTAACTGAAGTCATGCTTATATTGCTCTTTCTTAGTATTATACAAATATTCTCAGCAAGGAAAACTATCCCAAAATTACAAGAAAAATGAAGAAAGAAGAAAGGAAGTAAGAATGACTCACCCATCCTCTTTTTATGTTTACTTGATGAAGTCTGAAGCAAGGACACACATATACTTCCCTTGTGATGGAATTGGACATGGTGAAACAGGAACTTTCCAATTTCATTATAGAGAAAATGTGCAAAACATTAGGGTAGTCAGTTTTCAGGTTATATTTTATTTATTTATCACTAAATCTTATATATGTGCCTCTGGGTGGCATTCAGTAAAAACAGAATAATTAAAAACAACTGTAAAAACCATTAAGTATTAAAAATATAAATATTCAGGTCAAAATCCTTAATTTATGACCAAAAATGAGACCAAAATGTCTTTCACTAAGCAATGTGAAAAGCACAACTGACCTTATGACCTTTTTTGCCACAGTTATTAAATAAATCACCACAGTCATTAAGCAAATTCCGCTTCCCCCAGTCAGTGCTTAGTTTAGGATGTGAAACAGCCATTTTGAAGTGGAGCTTCAAAACACAACCAAGGTTGTATTTGTGGGCTGGGAATAATTGGAGGACAGCATCTCCTAGTTTCTACCTTCAAAAAGTGATGGGTGGCTCATACCGTTGATGGAACAAGCAGAAATGCAGATCTGACACAAGACTGGAACTTCATTCGTTCTCCAGGGTTATCATCTTAACATCAGGACATATCAAATAATTGCTTAAAACATGGGTGCAAAAACTTCAAGCTGCTAACATTTTGTGATTTGAGTGAGTGTGATAAGAAATTTGGAACTTCTTTTTTTTTTTTTAATTGAAAGAGTTTTAAAAAACAAAAACATTTTCCCCCTTTTTCCCCCCTCCCTCCCAAACCCCCCCCCCAAGGGTCAATCACAAGGTATTGTTATACATAAACCAAACATAGAATAAAATTTTCCCTTCCAATCCAAATAACCACAACCACATTTGGAACTTCTGTTTACACATTTTGGAGGAATAAACTAGGTATCTTAAGCTTTGCAGTAACTCTTTTTATCCTTTACTCTCCTCCCAAAATATACCACCTGACCTGTCTCTTTGAGAATAAGGTACTTACTAGGCTGTGCAAAATCTAGGGTGGCTTTGGTCCCTACTGATTTCAGCATTCCAGGTTTAAATAGCTAGGCTTTTCGATTAACCATAGGTATCATTAATCAACAGTTTGGAGTCTGAGTAAAGTAAACAGGTGATCCAATGTAGAAGCCAAAGCTTGTCAGTCTTTATTTGCGTAAATATAAATTACTTTATTGCAGACATTAACCAGCACAAGAGAATTGATATTCAAAGTCTAAATTGACTAAGTCAGTCAAAACTAAATTGACGAAGTCAGGACAGTTGTGAAAAGTACATATACCCAAAATTTCTTGGCTAAAATATGATATTAAATCAGAATTTGCTAAAAGGCTTGCTTAGACCACACATCTACAGCAAAAAGTGATTAAAGTTAACAATCTGTATAATACAAACTTGGAATACCAAATAATATGCAAATACTATATAGCTGCAATGAAGGTTCACTGCATAACATTTAAAATTTATTTGGGGTATATGACTGACCAAAAAGGGTAAAAGGTGTTAACTGTGCACAGCAAGTAAGCATGAATAGGTACTAATTACACAATCTCATTTCTGTGGAAAGTCCCTTTACACAAAATTGGAGAGCAACAGTAGCCTTCAGAGAACTGAAAGTAATTCAAAATGAGTTTCTCTTGCTAATAACATAGAGCCATCTACCTCCATCTACCATCCTCCAAATGTATTGGGGCTGATGAGGCTGCAGAGCCAACATACGTTCAGCAGTCCTATACAGACATACTCATACATAACCTGCTTGAGACAAAATATTATGAGTATGAAAAGGTGAAGCAATGACACTCTAAAACTACTTTCAAGACAATAAAACTTGTCCCTGTCTTGAGAAAAATCAAATCCATTCTGTCAGCATGATTCAGCATATCATGTAAGCATTGTAAGACAACTGATAAGTAAGAATGTTTCAGTGTTTTCAGGCTAGAGAACAAAGATAGAAAAATCTAAAATTAAGGTGTTTCTTCAAATTCAGGCTGTAGAGAAGGGTCTTTGACTGAAATATTCTCCCATTTAGAGAAAAAATTAAAACCCCTTTAACTAAAAGCTTTTTCAGATTAAGGCAGATGCTGTAAGCCTTACCAGATAGACCAGATAAGAAACACAGGCAGATCAGCTAATTTATTAGCTAGTTAAGCTACATTAGCAGAATCTTGTAAGCCTGAAAGTACAGTTCTCCCAACATCCCCTTTACAGATCCAATTTCGGGTTGGTCCCTCCTGAGCCTCTTGCTCTGCTCTCTGTGCAGCTGTGGGCTATGCTGCCTCTTATCTGACATTATTTATTTATTTATTTATTTATTTATTTATTTATTTGATCATATTTATATACCGCCCTATCTCCCGAAGGACTCAGGGCAGTTTACAGGCAATTAAAAACACATAAATACAATATAAAAGCAATTAAAAAACTTATTCTAAAAGCCCGATAATTAAAAAATATAGACATAAAACCCAATTTAAAACCCATAAATTTAAAATCTAACTCAGTCCTGCGCAATTAAATAAGTATGTTTTAAGCCCGTGGCGGAAGGTCCGAAGGTCGGAAAGCTGACGAAGTCCGGGGGGTAGTTCGTCCCAGAGGGTGGGAGCCCCCACAGAGAAGGCCCTTCCCCTGGGCGTCGCCAGATGACATTGCCTCGCTGACGGCACCCTGAGGAGTCCCTCTCTATGAGAGCGCACGGGTCGGTGAGAGGTATTCGGTAGCAGTAGGCGGTCCCGTAAATTATCTTTTTGCCCTGCCTCTCAAGGTCATTCCTATATACAATTACAATGCACTGTTTTCCAGTTAATTACAGGCTCTGAGCTATATAGTATTTTCCATTTGTGGTAACTTTGAACCTCAAAGGAAGAATGAGGAGCCTTAGGATTGGTTACTGAGCATGCAGTCACAGGATATCTATTACTGGCCTAGAACACTGACAAAGAACATTCCTCTATATAGATGGTGAACCTATGGCACACGTACCCATATCAGTGGGCACGCGAGCTCAGCTCTGGCCAGCAGATTTTCAGGCCTTCTGGGCCTAACAGAAGTAGGGAAACAGACTATTTCCTGCCTCCAGAGGGCCTGGGAGGTGGTAGGGAAGGCCCGTTTTTCTCTCTCACCTGGCTCCAGAGCCTCTCTATGAGTCTGGGGAGGGTGAAAACAGCCTTCCCCACTCCCCAGGCCTTCCGGAGGCCAGAAATACCCCATTTCCCAACTTCCAGTTAGACAGGAAGTGACTTTTTTGCTCTCTAGGAGTCTGTGGAGGCTGGGGACAGCAAAAAAGTCACTTCCTGTCCAACTGGAAGTTAGAAAACGGGCCATTTTTGGTGACCAGAGGGCCTCTGGAGGGGTGGGGAAGGCTGTTTTCGCACTCCCCAGACTAATAGAGAAGCTCTGGAGCCAGGTGAGAGAGAAAAACAGGCCTACCGAGCCATCACATGCCAGGAGCGGGGGAGGGAACAGGGGATCATGTGTGCATGCACAGGGGCATGGCACATGGAATTATGGATGTGGGAATGCGCGCATAATCCCCCCCGCCCACCCCTCCTGGAATGCGATGGCAAAAAGGTTAGCCATCACTGCTCTATAGGACAGGCAAAGAAGTAGTGGCCTAAGATCTGACGGACTTATGGATGGCCTAATCAGAAACAAAATTCAAGTTGCATGCACTAGATATACTCTGTCTACCGTATTTGATTTTGGTGCAACCTAATTCCAAAATAAAAATAAAAATAAAAAATCACACAATAAATGCTGACCCAGATGGGCAATCTAGCCCAGGGGTAGTCAACTTTTTTATACCTACCACCCGCTTTTGTATCTCTGTTAGTAAAATTTTCTAACTGCCCACCGGTTCCACAGTAATGCGCTGTGTATTGTCGTCTGCACATACCTCTCACGCATCGTGGATTGGGTCTGGGGGAGTGCCAGCTACCAGCTCTGCTTGTCTGTTACAGCTGGGTGGTGGTGGGGGAGATACGCGAGCTATTCTGGGATGAGGCTCTTTTGTTTGCGATCGCACTATAGCGCCATTTAGTTTCACTTACGTAACGTGAACTAAACTTACGTGCGGGTGATACAAATAGTAAATTTTCAGAAATTTAAATTGTCATGTGGAATTTTATGAAAACCTAATGAAAATGTTTTTAAATAATGTTATGAAATTTTTTTTAAAAGTCAATTAAATTTTTAAAAAAGAAAGTGCTTCAGTATCAGACAAAAACCCTACCGCCCACCATGAAAGCTGGAATGCCCACTAGTGGGCGGTAGGGACCAGGTTGACTACCACTGATCTAGCCAAACAACATAAAAATATAAATAAAACAGAGCCAATGATGGTCTCAATTTTCCTTGCCCAAGGTTTAAGGGAACAGCAAGGTCTTTCGTAGAGGTGGCACTTCTGTACACATTGTTTTATTTATTTATTGTACTTTTGATTTTTCCAGGCAAGTACATAAAATTTAGAGAACTATTAAAACCATTAAAATTTTTAAAAGCAAACATGAACAATCACAATGTAATTCCCCTCCCCCCTTGATCTACCACTGTTGTTGCAGCTGGAAGCCATTTGGATGACGTCATCTCACAAGATGTTGAAGATCAGGTGGTTCCTCACTACAAAGCAGAACCAAAACCATCCCATTCTGCCGATTCACACGAAACTAGCCCTCCATTCCTCCAAAACAACTGATTATATCCACAACTTGATTTTGAAGACTAGCCTAGCTGGATCAATAAAATGTTTAGCATTACAATTTGCTTCATATACTTTATCAACAGCCATATAAGATAAGAACTGTACTATTATCCCTATATTAGGAATGCTGAAACTGAGAAAATTGCAGCTTTCTGAAGACCACTCCGTCCTCAGGGCCAGAGTTAAAAATGGAACCCTAGATTTCTCTGTTTATATCAGCCCCTATGCTACATCAAGGGCACACGTCCTTCATACCTCCCAAGAATAAATTTCTGCCTCCCACCCCATGTCCTTATGCCATCATCTGGGTTCAGCAGCTGAGATGACTGATTTTTGGTTCATTCTTGGTGTAACCATAACAAAAAAAAAGTGATAATCTCTATTGCAACAACAAAGCTGTGTTGCCCTTGTGGGTGGGCTGCTTCCCATTAGTGGTAACTCTTGTTTCACTAGTCTTCTTGTTTTATATAACAAAATGAGTACTAAGTTAGGAAGTCATCAAGTAGAGCTATTTCCAGAGTTTTCCATGACAGGAAATATTATGTATGACTTTGTTCAAATGGAAGGCATTCAGATTGATCCAGTAGAAGTCATTATTAGCCAAGCCTCATAGCCATGAGAGTTCCATTAGCTTTTCTTTATTTTTTTTCAGGGTAATATGGGACTTTTTGCTTGAATTTACTTTAGGGGTGTCAAACTCACAGCCCGTGGGCCAGACACGTCATGTGCTGTCCCCATCCCCACCCAGTTTAGCTGACGCTGCGAGTTTGACACCTCTGCTCTAGGAGATACAATATTTGCACTTACCGGTTATCAGCAACCATTCCCTATTACCTCAATCCAATAAATAATTGGCACACATAATTCCTGTTACTTACACACACAAAGATAACAAATAAGGAAATTGGCAATAAAAAAATCCATGAAAGAGAAGAAAGAAAGGGAAAAAAAGAGGGAAGAGAAATTTAGTGGATTGACAGGTTGAATGAGCAACATCTTGTATAAAAGCCTAAAATAATGGGATTAATCACAAAAGAAAATAGCAGTTTTTGAGATTTTAAAATGAGGTTATCAGATTACTCTGTTTTACCAGTGTTCCTTGTGAATGAGCATCCAGGTTGGAAGATGAGGCTCCTTTCCATATCTGCAGTAACTTTCTGTGTCTAAAGTTAATATTCAGGAAAAAATCTGAGAACCATTAAAATCACTTCTCATATCATATAGATCTGTATGTTCAACAGAAACACCTTTGACTTGCAGGAGACATCTCAAGAAAATTGTCAGGGATTTTATCTAAAGTGATTTTTATGATTCTTAAAATTTAGGCAAAGCATTGGCAGAATTTTAAGGAAAAGGCAAAATATTTTGGGGAAGTGTTGCAAAGCTTCTCATTTCTAACTAGATCAAGGGCGTGAATAAGGTTCTAGAAGGCATTTTTTCCAATATTAAGCAAAAAATCACGAATAAGGGGTCATAACTTCAAACCGAGAGGTGGGAAGTTCAAAAATAATGTTAGAATATATTACCTCAGAAAAAGAGTAACGGAAGCTTGGAATCAACTTCCAGCAGAGGAAGTGGATCAATCATCAGTTACTGAGATTAAACATGCTGGGGATAAACAGATGTCTATCATCCAACAAAAATAAAAAATTAAAGAAACAAAGAAAATATGACAATAATTAAAAAGGATATTTTTGATTTTTCAAAATGCACAAAAGAATAGGACCTCAGACTTGTAGACCTTCCATGTCTACAAGCACTTTAAGCCTTTCTCCATTGTGGAACTGAAGCTCTCCACCCATCTTCAAGTCAGCAGAAAGCTATGTTGGCATGAAATTGGATGTCCCTATTGCCAGGCTATACCCTGCCTTTATTGCCCCTGTTCCTACTCTGTTTAGTCATCTAACTTTCCATCAAGGGGAGGAAAAAGCCTAACAGAGTTTGGGACTGTTATTAGAGAATGTCAGAATAAAGACGAAAGACTTTGATATTGTACAACTAAGGATGACTTAAACCTTTCACACTCGTGGGCTGGGGATAAGCTGAAGGTGATGTCATGTTTTATATAGCACAAAATAGATACTGTCGGGACTTGTCTGTGCCAAGGTTAAGTTCAGGTGAGGAAAGGATTCAACGACTCCATGTCTATTTAGAAGCAATTCTGGATCGGGGTGAAATTCAGCAGGTTCTGATAGGTTCTGGAGAACTAGTAACGGAAATTTTGAGTAGTTCGGAGAACCGGAAAATACCACCTCTGACTGACCCCAGAGTGGGGTGTGAATAGAGATTTTGCAATATCCTTCCCCCAGGAGTGGGGAGGGAATGGTGATTTTGCAGTATCCTTCCCCTGCCACGCCCACCAAGCCACAACACACCACGCCCACCAAGTGACACCCACAAAACCGGTAGTAAAACAATTTGAATTCTACCACTGTTCTGGACCCCTGTGCTTCTGTAACTTCGGTTGGTTTTATTGCCAGCTGAGCTTCAGTTGAACCCAAACTGCAACCAGTCAACCCATTTGCAACAGTCTGTGAGCATCTGCTTCCTCACAGGAGGAAGCTCTTGTCTCCCCTGTTCTGTTGGCTCTTCACCTTCAGCCTTCCCAGGTATTCCATTGCAGGTCCTTTAAGGAGAAATTCAAAAGTGAAATTGACCAGTATCCTTTCCCCTTGGTTTCCACTGGGAGAAGCAATGTGCTGTCTCTGTATCCTTCGTTTTGCCACCCTTTTTTTCCTTTGGGTGGAGTGAGGGGTGAAGGAATCTTCTTATCACTCCAGGGGATTAGAAATGATGGCAATATTACACAATAAATTCCAGTAGTTTTAAAACTATGCAATTTATTTAGATTGTAGTCCACAGTAGTCTATAATTACCTACTTCATTATTTTGATGATGTAAAGTTATTCCATCTCCCTGAGCTTTTTAATGTAACAGGAATTATGGCAAATGGCCTGACAGCTTCATCCTATTACAGTCAGTCCTCATACAACATGTGTTTATACAACATGAATTCACCTATGCACAATTAATAAATAAGGAGACAATCTCTGAAAAGCAGGAGGCATGTTTGCTTATCCATGTTTTTCCTGACATTCAATTTTGAAATAATGAAACATGGCAGATGAATGCTGCAAGTACTACCTAAGTGAACATTAACAGATTGCTGCTTTGTTTACTGCTCACTCAACTCAGTTTGCTACATGTGAGCTACTTTATTAGCGTGTACTTGTGCCTCTCTTCTCATTTTTTGATATTATTCAAGGGTGTCCATAGGCAAGGTAAAAAAAAAAAAGATGGTGACCACAAATCCATGATCAAAGCCCTGTCCCCCTTTTAATCTGTATTGTGAGACAAGATCAAAAAGGTGTGGCTACATTGTAGTCATCATCCTGACTTTTCTATAATTCCCTTCCTAGGTGTTATTACTACTTAAGTGTACTTTTTCCCTCCTAAAATAGTAAAATAATTTAAAGTAAGGTACCAAAGAATGTAGGGCTCAGGGGCTAGGATGTTGAGCTTGTCGATCGAAAGGTCGGCAGCTTAGCGGTTTGAATCCCTAGTGCTGCCATGTAATGGGGTGAGCTCCCGTTACTTGTCCCAGCTTCTGCCAACCAAGCAGTTTCGAAAGCATGTAAAAATGCAAGTAGAAAAAATAGGGACCACCTTTGGTGGGAAGGTAACAGCGTTCCGTGCGCCTTTAACGTTGAGTCATGCCAGCCACATGACCACGGAGACGTCTTCGGACAGCGCTGGCTCTTCGGCTTTGAAACGGAGATGAGCACCGCCCCCTAGAGTCGGCAATGACTAGCACGTATGTGCGAGGGGAACCTTTACCTTTACCAAACAATGATACTGGTGTTAAAACTTCAGGTAGAGAAAGAAAAGAAAAAGCTTTATCAACTGAGGAGAAATTTTGAAAAAAACTAAAAGAGTTTTTAGTTTTAACATCACTAACATCATTTAACATCACACATTAGTTTTAACACTAACATCATGCACGCTGCTGAAGTGATGTTGTGGACAACTGAAAAAAAAATGCTGAGAAAATACCCACAAACTTTTTAGGTGGAACAAGTAAAGGGCTACAAAGTCTATTAGGACAGTGATAAAGGAGGAGATGGAACATCTATCAAGAGTCTGGATTCATGATCAAAGAGGAGACAGAGGTAAGATTTTGCTTGATAAAAGAGAGCTTATTAGCAATATGTGAAGACTTCAGAGAAAAAGCTGAAAATCCTGAAGACATGTTTCCCTCAACTGTGTAAGTACTATATTGGGATGCTTTATTGTATTTGGTTTGCAAAAGTATTTTTGAGTGTCTGCTTCTAATCCTATTCTTCCCCCCAAATCTTATTATTCATTTGCCTGGTTTTGCATCACACGAGGTTCTCTAGCAACACAGCTTTTTTAGTGCATAAGAGCTGACTGTTCAAACATTTGAGAATTTGATACACTGCATCAGATGAAAACATCTCTGGGACTTAGCGATTTATTCCACTTCTTTTTTGTGTAGAGGTGAAAGTGTATTGTTGCTCCTGGGCCAGCAGTAGCATGGATACCAAATGAATAACTTTTTCCAGCTAAGCTTTTATTGTTGTTAGGGCTTGGTACTTTGTGTTATCAGTATTCTGAATTCAGGAGGGTAGTTGGCAAATTGCTTCCAACTACTTTGGAAGGGATGAGTGTTGTGTCAAAGTGTTCTAAGTGTCCTTGAAGCCTCCTGTCGACTAATTTACTACATTATTGGTCAACAAAGTATTTTTCATATATTGCAGAGTGTGCGTAGGGTTTCTGCTTAATTGACAACCACGATCAAAGTTATTTCCTCCATGTTCCATTACAGGACTGACTCTAAGTGGCAATAGGGTTGTGGCCTCCATTTGAGGGAGGTTAGGAAGAATAGGATTAAGCCAAGTAGAACACTCCCAGCTCGGTTCTTGTGACTTTTGCTATTATTTACCACCTCTCCAATCCAAGGCAACTATCTCTATCTGCTGTGTTAATTAATTAGAATTTACTTTTCAAAATAACAAAGGATCACAACAAATGTCTCCACGTCTGTCTGTCTGTCTGTCTGTCTGTCTGTCTGTCTGTCTGTCTGTCTATCTATCTATCTATCTATCTATCTATCTATCTATCTATCTATCTATCTATCTATCTATCTATCTGACTATGTTCTATATTATGTTGTGGTATAAATGACCTTAGAGGACAAGAAGGACACCTGGCATGTAAAAAAATGGGGATGTTCTGGGAAGTGTTTCAGAAGAGATCCTTTCAGAAGTTTTTTTTCCAGAGAATAGAAGGAAAGGAGGGGAGAAAGATTTTCTTGCAAGATTGTTTTAAAGTAACTTTATATAGAGCTAGTACTCATGGTTGTACATCTTGTCTGGACTACCTTGCTAAACTAACATACGTTTTGTATTATTTTAAAAATTTGTAAGCTGCCTAGAATTGCTATTGTGAGCTGGATGCCATACAAGTTGAAGATTGAAGAAATGAACAAATAATGGAAATAAAAAGACAATAAATATTTAAAAACAAGTAAAAAACTTTAATCATCTTCCCTATAAGACAATTTATAAACCTGTCACTGAACAGGCTTCTGGAACAATTGTTCTGAACTTACTCCCTTTTAATTGGCAGGGTGAGCTCATTGAAATTCCAGATTGCCCTGGGCTTCTGATCAAGGGGTGACTTCAAATGCTTGCAATATATCCATGGTCACATTTTTTCTGATATCTAGCTTCCAATTTTTTGTTAGATGTTCTGTTAAATGATCTGGGTTACGATGCCCTGGATATGCATGTATGCTTCATCCCAGATTAGATAAGCAAAGCAGGTAACAATGCTTTGTCAGTATGAAGAGACCACCAAACACAACAAAGCTGTACACAGAAATGTTGTTAACTGGACCAACATCTGATTGCAGATTTATGGAAATGGATGGAATCATACCTGGAATATGTGTTGAATGCAAATCAGTACAAAGGCATATAAAATAGAAATCCAGGTAGCTCCAGCCCCTGAAGAATCATAACATCACGTCACAGTTTCAAAGAAAGAATTATGGTTCTGCCTTCATGTTATATCCTGAAATCTCAACTGCAGAGACAATTTTGGAAGCCACGATTGGGTTGGGAGATTAGCAGGGGGGAAAAAGCTCCACTTTTTCATAGAAGATGGGAATTTAGCTTTATCTGATGATTCCTCTTTCAACCAGTTATTCCCAATTCTCATATAAGAGCCAAGTTTCAGTCCCCATCACAGGTAAGGAACAGGCTGGGGGAGAAGTAGAATAAGAATTTTGCCATGGATGGGGAGGAAGTAATTTTGGTGTTTTGATATAAATCATATAAAGATAAAACATTTGGACACCTCTGAATTATGGCATGGTGTTTCTTTCTCAGTGGAAGTCCCTCAGACAACCAGACCTCATGAGTCATTGCTGTAAGCTTAGTTCCTCTGTTTGAGCAAGACTTCTGAGAATTTTCAGACTCCTGATATTTCCACTAAATAGTTGTAACTTTACAGAATTGTTGAGCACCTGCCCTCTCACTTTTTTCTAAACTTGTAATCATCAGGTGGGTACTCTTAATTACAGACACCTCCCTTGTCTGGGAAGTTAATTGGGCTGCTACTCGTTCAATAGTACAAACGCTAGGGTACAAACCATACCTGGCAAGCAATCAGAGTAGCTAGGATGCAGTGTATCTTTATAGCTCTCATAAACAGTTTAATGAAGAACAGGCTATGGAGTTAAAGGCTAGGCCAAAGCCTCACCCTGTGGAGGGAGGTGTCCCTGAAGCCTTTTTACAGAAGAATGAGAGATCAACCCTGATAGGGGAAGGAGGGTAAGAGGCATACATATTCCCTCCCTCTCTCCCTTTGCACCGCCCTTTTCCTTCACTGGCTTCCTGATCATTTGAGTAGCTTAGCCTGAAAGGCAGTAAAGAAAAGTGAAGAACATTAATAGAAGCTGAAAGACGACAGTTTTATTTGAGAGGGAGGAAAAAAAATCTAAGAAAGCTGAAGAGTTTGCAATTACGTCTTCTCTCTGACTTTCTGAAACAGTGGTGAAGACAGGAAGTGTGAGAAGTTGTTGGAGTTGCTTTAGCTGGAGACAGTGGCAAAGGAGTTACTACGGCTAGCTGGACATGACAGCAGGAGTCAAGAACACATGGCTGGATCTGCCATAGGATCTCCATGCCTGGTAAGTATACATAGCCTATTCCATCTTTGGCAAAGGGGACTGTAGAGAGATGAGGGCTGAGTATGTAAATGAATTAAGTATGAGTTTCCTCAAAGTATGAGTTTCCTGTAGCTGTATGAACACACACACGTGTAAATGAATGGTATTGTATGGAGAATGGTTGACAAGCATAAAAGCAGATCAGAATATGTCCCAAAGGTGCTTTTCAAAAGCCAACTGAACTTTCTTGGGGTTTTTTTCCCCCCTTGAAAATGTTTTGCTTATCATCCAAGAAGCTTCTTCAGTTCTGAGATCGAAGTATCTTCTTCACAAAATTTACTGATGTGCTAACAGTGCAGTCTTATTTACGGTTCTTCGGAATTTACTATGTTCATGAGTCTTAATTCCTGGTGCTTTTGCTACAACAGAGTTATAACAACAAAATATTGTCAAAAATCTCAAGAGAATTCCAACTTCAGTCTGAAACTTGTAAATAACACTTGTTATATTTAGATATATAACATTCAGGTACATTAACATTGGCATTGCCCTACTCTGTTTTAATAGATCTTTTAACCTTTCCTAAGTACTTAAAAAAGACATTACAAAATTTACATCATGAGAATCTGAGCTGTCATTTAATCAAATGTGGTAAGGTTGGCACTACTCACAAGGGAGAAATGGTTGGTTTTAACCTCTTTGATTAGAGAAAAAATGCAGTATCAACATTTATGGCTGAAAAGAAACCCCTTATAAACTTTTTGCATGAAACAGAGAAAAAAGGCAGTTTTGATTTGTAGTTTTGATTATTAGGGGAAAAAAAGCTGGATAATAGAAAATTAGGGAGTGGAATTTGGAGAGGAACAGTTGAAGCTACTGTAGTGATATTGCTAGAGATTAAGGCATCGGGAATGCTATGGTGTATTTTTTTTCCAGTTTAGAGACAAAGTTTGTGTTAATTTCTTTAAAACGTTCCCTAACGTTCTGTTTTTTCAGTGATTTCTTGAGGAAATTCAACTGCACAATTTGTAGTTTTTTTGTAATCAGGAAATAAGAGAAAATTTTGTAATAGTATTTATGTTTGCTGCAAAGAAAATCAGAAGCAGTTTTTTCTTTTCTTTTCTTTTTCTTTTCTTCCTTTCTTTATTGCTGTTATTCTTGATTAGTTTGTGTTAGTTTTTATGTTTTTTGTAAAACTTTTAATAAATATTTATATACTTATCTATTCTGAAGTCAACGACAGTATATACAAACTTGAATTTGAAATGCAATGCATTATAAGGATCAAGTGACAATCTTTCCTCTGCATGAATGAAAATAAAGGTCTCATTGATTTTAGGACTGAAAAAGAAAGAAATATACTACTTTTAATTTTAATAATTGCACTTTAATTTATAGATCAGAGAAGTTCTCAGACTGTGACTCAGTAGGTGTCCACTAAGGCTTTATAAAGGCAAAACTAAAACCAAAATGCAGAATCAGTTTTGATATTCCCACTTTGCCAAAACAAGTCTGATCAAGATGACTTCTTTTTTTAAACAGTGACTCTTCTCCAAGTTGCTTATAAATTCCTGACATGGAGGTTTCACTCAGCAGATTGAGAACTTCTGGCACGTGGTTTTCAAATTGGTGCCAATACTCACGACACACCATTTAAAATATAGAAGTATAAAGTCTAGTTATATCTTTTTCTATTCAAGATTTCAAAAGGTGTATATTCATGTTAACTTTTGATATTACACAAAGGTTATATTATTATAAAGTTTATTTATAACTCTAGGAAGGAATTGTTACTTATCTTCCATGAGCCACAGGTAATTCCTAATTTGTTTTGGGGGAAGGGCTTCTAAAAATTGTGCAGTTGAATTTCCTCAACAAATCCCTGAAAAACATAATATTAGGGAATGTATTAAAGAAAATAACACAAACGTTGTCTCTAAATTAAAAAAAAAAAGCAATCCCAATGCCTTAATCTCCAGCAGTATCAGTACAGTAGCCTCAACTGTTACCCTCCAAATTCCAGTCCCTAACTAATAATGCTTCTTGCTCACATATTTATTCATCTAAGTTCAGAACAACTTTGTGAGACAGGTTAGGCTAAGAAATTGACATAGGTCACAGTGAGTTTTAATGGGCAAGAAGAGAGTTACGCCAGGTTTCTGGATTCCTAGTCTAATGTTAGCCAGCACTTCATGGCAAACCATACCACATAATCCTGCTCATCATAGACATGTTTGCTTTCATGAAAAATTATTTTAGAAAGCTGTATGTTTCATATCACTCATGACCACATTTTATTCTAGACAGCTAAAATGAGGAACCTGAAGGCATCCATAAGTCTTTTGAAGGAATGTCCATAGCAGGTGTGCCCTGCAGGTCACATGCAGGCCTAGACAGTTAGTAATGCGGCCCCATAGGATTGTAAACTAATAATGTATTTATATACATTGATTATATTATATATTTTATAAGTGGTCCAAGATAATTTGTCTACAGTCAGTGCCCAGGCAAGTCAAAAGGTCTATAGTCTCATTCAGGAAACAAGTGAGTTTAAAATATTTTTTTTCAGAACTCTTAGTTGCCCTCTTCATAACTATATACTTCATTCTATGATATATAGGATTGCAGCAAGGTTTAATATTTAAAACTATATGTGTATGTGAATGGCATGCATACTAATCTGTCTTGCTATGTGTACAATGTTCTGCTTCTTGGCACCTGTGTGGATGGAAGTAAAGGCTGGAGTAATTCAGAGACAACTCATTTGTTCCAGCAATTATGCAACTCCTGCTATCTCTCCACTTCTGCTCCCAGTTTGCTGACTATTTTCTTTTTTCCCCCCTCCCTCCCTTTCTAATTTGGGATTTCATAAGCACCTTCTGACTCCAAAGAGTGGAATTTTCCTGCCCTTTTGCTGTCAGCAGATGTGAGCTTAGGCACACAGGGCAATCTCTGTGTGATTTAACTTCCAAGAAATGTGACTCCAGCAGTAAAGCTGTTATCATTGCAAATGGGAGAATAAGAGCAGAAGTTCCGTCAATTGGAATTTCCTTCAGGCTAAGAAAGGACAACGTTCAAGTGGCACCGAATGCCTTAAAAGCGCTCCATGGCTTAGGACCGGGCTATCTATGGGACCGTCTACTGCCGGCCTCTATCTCCCATCGTCCGGTACGTTCCCACAGAGAGGGACTCCTCAGGGTGCCGTCATCCAAACAGTGTCGATTGGCGGCCCCCAGGGGGAGGGCCTTCTCTGTGGGGACTCCGACCCTGTGGAACGAACTTCCCCTCGGACTTCGACAATTACCTGACCTTAGGACCTTTCGCCGTGAACTTAAAACTTATTTATTTCGTATGGCTGGACTAGCCTGATTTTTATCTTTATTTGATGGGTTTTTAAAGTTTTGTGATTTTATGGGGGAGTATGTTATTTTAACATTTGGGCATTTAAATTAGTTTTTTAAGGGATGTTTTTAATTATTGTGTGTATTTGTATTTTATCTGCCTGTTCACCGCCCTGAGTCCTTCGGGAGAAGGGCGGTATACAAATTAAAATATTATTATTATTATTATTATTAAGAATATTTTCCTTCAGAACTTTTGGTTTGAAAGACTATGCCCCTAACAGGCAGTAGAGGGCCTGCTTGCTCCATTCATGATAAAAGCCTGGCTTCATATCTCAATAACCCAGATCAATATTAGGCTATTTCACTTCTAAGGGAAAAAGGCGTTACTTCAGGCCAGGTAGACTTCTAAGCATTTCATCTACACAGGTCATTCTTAATCCTGTGTCAGATTGTAGTAAGTGATGGTACTCATTTGTGGTGTATGTTTTGATGAATTCTTGGAGTTGATTCCCGCTTGCAGTCCTCATCCTGCCCAGACAATTTTCATCTCCTCCAATTCATTGTTCCAAGATTTTTCTTCATCTTAACTCCAGCCTTGTGTTGTCCTTTAATGTATTAGAATAAAAATACCCTTCCCCCCCCCCACTTAAACTGATTTTATCCTACTCAGATTCAAGGCAAGCAAAATGTGTGACATTTTGCCATCTGTTATACTGAGTTGTGGACATAAGATCAGTGAGTATTTGGCATGGCCATTAGCCACCCCACCCCCTGAATTCTCTCCTGGTGTTTGCTTTTGTTTCTTCTCATGCCACCCTCTCTGTTTTTAAAACCAGTTTCCCTCCAGACTTTCAACAAGGGAGGTGTGCTGAGATCAGATCCCCAGTATTTAATCTGAACAAGGAAGGTGGGGTATTTATTCAGTACCAGATCAGCACTATGCCAGAAGCAGTATTTCTGTTTTCAGATATGGGATTGTCACTTTTTTCTCACATTAAGGCCCTGAAAATCACAAGAGACCTCAAACTGGGCCTTTGTTGGTCATTGTCTGGTTTTACTCACCAGTCAGCTTTAGTTAACCCTATTTAGGGTTAATTGTACAGTCATAGTAGAATGTGCCTTGTAGAATGTGCTATTATTTCTATTCTAATGTTTCTCTGTTCAAAATTTCATATTTTAACTTGGGCGATGTGACGGAAGGGGCAGACTGGGCTAGAAAGTAATCCCAAAACCAGGCCCACCCCATTCGTGCTGCAGTGCCGATTGGTGCTGATTTTTCCCATTGCCTGGTGATTTTGTGAAGGAGGATAGCAACTTAACCAGAGAAGACTAACCACTGATTTTAATGACTGACATATGTGCAAATCCCTATAACCCAACTTGACAGTGACATAGAACAGATACAAAAGAGGCAAAATAGGAATTGGTGATAGGCATACCAAAGTTTATGGTGGCATTATGTTTTTGTGTCCAACACAAGGAATAAATAGCATGTAATAGCAGTGAAAGGCCTACAGTTATTTAGGGATCATTGAATCTTGTTTGCCTCTGGGTAACTGTTTGAACAATCTTTGCTAGCTTTCCCTGTCTTTAATAAAACTCATAGCTTTTCTAAGACATTCCAGTAATCTCTTGGATTCTATTCATCCATTCAATTGCTCATTTTCTTCTCCCATTTCCCTGAATCTTGCCAAGCACCTGAATCGGCTGCTGCCCTGAGTCCACAGCTTCTGTGGAATACATGACCTTGAGAAGTGCCACCTTGTCTTCCTCCTACCTTGTCCTTGGAACCACAAGGAAGTAGACAATCGGCTCTTTGCTCCAAATGCTGGGGGTGACTTTTGTGCTATTTACATGTAAGGCATCAGAATACCAGGCACTGAGAACCACTAGGACTTTGGGCAGGTACTTAGGAAGGATTGTGGTGATTATTTGTTTCAGGTTTGTTTGTGGAATTTCCGCGCTCTTCCCTAGAACTAAAAGCATACCTTGCAGATTATTGGCTTTATCATCTGGTACTCATCTAAAAGTTATATTTACATTAAAAGTTACACTGGTAGATATTTTCAAAGGCCATCTCACATACTGTAATGGTTTGTGGGAATGAATGATCATGAAAAACAGAAGGAAGAGAGGCAGTCTGAGAAACTAAATCTGAGTCTGAAGTAGGGGTGGAGATGGAGAAATCATCTCAGAAAGGGCCCTCCCTAGTTTTGATACAGTAAACTAAGGAAGGGGAAAGGGACTTTCAGACCTGCAAGATTCGGTTACTGTATTCTTACAATAATGGTAGCATTAGTATTTATGATTGGTGCTTCTTGTGTGGACTGCCTCAAATGGCAAGACAAGTTCAGTGTTGATCAACTATTTCATGAAATTCAAAGGGATAGTATTCAGGAATGTATTTAGCTGCATTGAAAATACAGTAGAAATTCCATAGAAACTATGGAAAAGTCCATAGTTCTGGACTTTTAAAATACTTCAACTCTTTTTGCTTAAGTAAAGTTCTTGCATATTTCCATCATGGTCATCTTCCTTACACTTTATATACACACTGCATAACTGCTCACTAAGGTTGTAATAAAAAAGGAATGTTCTACCATCTCTGATGGGAACTTGATTATCTTTCAACATTTTGGAGGGATGTCTTTAACAAAATGAAACTTATAAACGAAGACTTACCAAGTTTAGACCTTCTGTATTTGATGGCAGGAGTAAAAAGTTATGAAACAAGAATGTTATTGTCTAACTGCAGTAAAATTAATCATTTTTCACCAATGGAAATATTTGGATAATCTCATACTCAAAAACTGGTTTGATAAGAATTGGTCAATAGATCTGTTCAAGAATGTGCTTGATGAAATTTATGTGTGTGTGTGTGTGTTTGTGTGCGCGCATCAGTGGCGAAATCCAAATTTTTTTACTACCCGTTCTATGGGTGTGGCTTGGTGTGTGTGATGTGGTTTGATGGGCGTGGCAGGGGAAGGATACTGCAGAATCTCCATTCCCACCCCACTCTGGGACCAACCAGAGGTGGTAATTGCTGATTCTCAGAACTACTCAAAATTTCCGCTACTGGTTCTTCAGAACCTGTCAGAACCTGCTGGATTTCACCCCTGGGGTGTGTGTGTGTGCGCGCGAGAGAGAGAGAGAGAGAGAGAGAAAGAGAGAGAGAGAGAGGGAGAGAGAGAGCGAGCAAAAATGTTATTGGGACTATCAAGATTGTATCTGTTTTATACACGATGAGATGAATAATTTAGGATATATGGAAAATATAAAGGATCTGTTTAATGTAGGAATAACTTGTATAATACTATTTTTAGAATAAAAAAATCATAAATAAAATGCTTTGTGGGCTTTCACAAAGAAGACAGAGTCAACCTATTCTTCAAAGCACTGAAGGCAGGACAAGAAGCAATGGGTGGAAACTAATCAAGGAGAGAAGCAACTTAGAACTAAGAAGAAATTTCCTGACAGTTAGAACAATTAATCTGTGGAACAACTTGCCTCCAGAAGTTGTAAATGCTCCAACACTGGAAATTTTAAAGAAAGGATTAGACAACCATTTGTCAGAAATGGTATAGGGTTTCCTGCCAGAGCAGGGGGTTGGATTAGAAGACCTCCAAGGTCCCTTCCAATTCTGTTATTCTGTTCATTTATTCTGTGAATAATGAGAGCATTGCAGTCACTTATTTGCATGTATTAATCAATTTCATAAGATCCAACCAGTTTTTCTCAGATCTATCATATTCTTCCCCATTCTATTAGCTTTGCAGACACCTAAGATAATTGTTTTTATTTCTGGCATTTCATTCATGAATTCATAGTTCTATCAATTATACCTATTGTTCAAAATTGCAATCTTCCATATGCCATATAATCACAAAATGAGCCCAATATATGTTGAATTCTGCTGCCCAGTTTTATATATCAACACTTTATATATATATATTTTATTAAGGCACCAGACTAGAAAGCAGGAGAATATAAATTCTAGTCCTGCCTTTACCTATAAAAACTGACTAGATGACTTTATGGCAGTCACTCTCTCAGTCCAACTCACCTCACAGGGTTGTTGTTGTTGTGGAGAGAATAGGAGGAGGGAAATATGTTGGATATGTTTGCCTCCTTGAATTATTTGTAAAAATAATAAAAGCAGGATGTAAATAAAAAAATAAAATAAATTAGGTTACCAAGCTATTCATTTGTATCCTCAAACAATCTGAGTAAACATTCATCATCACTTAATCTATTCCAGACTACATTTTGAAATAAATCATGCTACAATTATATTACTTGCATAAATGATTAACTCTTAAGTCACAATCAGAATCCTTGGCAACTTTTTGACTCAGCAGGTACTGAGTAAGGTTCTTTCTGAGTCAGGGTCTTTCTTCTTCCTTCACAGCCTCCTGATTTGTGTAATTCATCTCCTAACGCGATGCTCTGATTGATGGTTTCTATTTTCATTTTGGCTAAAATCATACTTTTCTTGACTTAATGTTACACACTTTCCTTTTCCCTGAGCAATCACACTTTCCAGGTGAGAACTTTAGGTTAATCAAACTCTGGAGTGTAAGCCAGAGGTCTTCAAACTTGGCAGCTTTAAGATTTGTGGACTTCAACTCCCAGCATAGCTGGCTGGAGAATTCTGGGAGTTAAAGTCCACCAGTCTTAAAACTGCCAAGTTTGAAGACCTCTGGGTGTAAGCGAATACACATAACTAGGTCCCATTGGCATCTTATTTACAAGTATACAAGCTGCAAATGCTGAAAGCAAATAAAGAGCAGGCTAACTATTGTAATTACTGCCTTAGATCACCACAGAGTTTCTACATCACAACATTTTTAACTAGCTCCCAGATCTTTGTCTATATAACCCTATGTTCAGAGCTACTGTGATAATTTTTTTCCTGGCTGTTGAACCAGCTGAAGTTGAGAGACTGTTTAAAAGCATAAGGCTAGAAACATAAGGCTGGAGACAGTTAAAAGCATAAGGGAGAAACTGAGTGCTAGCTAGTCCAGCCTTGACGTTGGGCCTGTTCCTCTTGCTGCCTCAGCTCTAGGAAGACACCAAGAACAAACCACTTCTGAAAATCTTAGCAGGACAACCAATTTGGTGTAGTGGTTAAGATGCTGGCCTAGAAGCCAGAAACTGGGATTGCTAGCCCAGTATTAAGCATGATAAACCAGTTGGATCACTCTCTCCTTCTCTCTCTCTCTCTCTCTCTCTCTGCCTAACCTCACAGGTTGGCTGTTGTGGGAAAAATAAGAAGGGGAAGGAGTATTAGGTATGTTTACTTTTTGAGTTGTATATGGAAAAAAAACATTTAAAAAATTAACCTTTAGGGAGTACTATAGTCCAGGCAGTCCCCAGGAGTTGAGTTGAAGGCACATATATACAAGCATCCCCCCCATCCCAACCTAGCTGAAGAATGTGACTTTTCAAGGACACAGAGTGTTTCCAGGTGTATAAAAACCATTTGCAAGTCATCTGTATCCTTCTCTAAGTCTTTCATCTACTTGGTCTTTACTGTGAGCTGGTACTCTAAGGAAGGGTAGTCAACCAAGCATGCATGACTATGTTTTAGAGTTCGAGTGATTAAGTGGGCTGGAAGTGTTATATTCTTGTGTCTTTTGTTCTGTTACATTTTATTATACACTGCTCAAAAAAAAATAAAGGGAACACCTACATAACACAATGTACTGTATTTAATAAGAATATTTCATTCCTTCAGATCTAGGATGTCTTACAGTATTTTTGTGTTCCCTTTACTGTATACTGTAAGACATCCTAGATCTGAAGGAATGAAATATTCTTATTAAATACAGTACATTGTGTTTTGTGGGTGTTCCCTTTATTTTTTTGAGCAGTATATTTTGTCCTTGCTATAAGAAGAAAAACATATTTTCTCTTGTTTTGCTTTTTCCTTTCATTGCCAGGATAATTATATTTCTGTACTTACTCGTGGCCAACTTAGGTTTTAGCAAAGAACAATTCTACCTACCTATTTTTTCCTCTTCCTTCTTCCTCTGCCCTTGAGTCTATCTCCCTGTTTTTTCTGTTATTCTAAAAAATCCTTGACATTACTGGATCTTTTCCCTACTACTTAAAAGATTACACCTCCCAGGCAGAGCTCAGTAACCATTGACTTTTACCTGAATATATGCATTGTTGAATTTCTTTCTATTCTAAGTAGGGATTGTTAAGCGTTAACAAATGAGAAGTACTGTGAATGGTTGTGCCTAGCACACCCTCCTTAACTGCCTAATATTTTGAAATGCACTGAGTCATGCATATCACTCTGTTTCGGTGATGCCATTTCAACTGTTGGAGACTGCAGACTAATGATAGTACCATTTTTTCAGAAATATGGTAGCTAAGTTCAGGAGCTTTCATAGTCTAGCATACATTACTTGAATCTGTATGTCTTGTCAATCTGCCATACAGGTATCTTGACTTATGACTATTTGATTAACAACCATTCAAAGTTATCCTGGAGTTCAAAAAATTTACTTAAAGTTACTGTCTTCAAAGTTATGATTATTGCACCATTCTGACAGTCATGTGATTGCATTTTGGGTGCTTGGCAACCAGCTCCCGTTTACAATTGGTTGCAGCTTCCCACAATCAAGTGATCACATTTTATGATGCTTTTTGTTTTTTTTCTGGCAAAACCCCCCGCACATTGAATAAGCCGAAATTGGACTTACGACCATGTGCTTTGCTTAACAGCCATTGTAAAAATGGTTGTAAAGTTGTCCGATCATGTGGTGACTCAACTTATGACCTCAACAACTTACCACCAAAGTTCTGGGCTCAATTGAGGTCAGAAATCAAGGCTTACCTGTATGTTTCTATAACACTTTGACTGTACATACCATATGTTCTTCACATCATCAGGTGCTAGCATTTCATTTCATGAACATTTTCTGTCCTATGAATAAACAAGCATGTGTTATTCTGTGCACTATGTTTCATCTCTTTCACAGGCATCCATACTACCAGCTGCTCTACCTTGTCCTGTCAACAACTGTTACTCCCACTTGCGTTGCCATGTTGTCAGAGTCACGCTGGAGGGGTCTCCGCCATACCTTGCTGGTGCTCTTCTCAGCCACCCTTCTCATTGGCATAACCATGCTGGCCATCTCCTCTGAAATCAATCCTGTTGGGGTTTTCTTTCTTGTAGCAGGGGGATTGTGCTTGGTTGGCTACCTCATTAGTGTGGCAGCTGAACAATGCCTGAAGCATCAGAATGCAGGAGAAGAGGCCCAGGCAGCCCCACGAAGACAAAATCACAATGGGTAAGACCATGCAGTTGTGCTAATTTCCCCATATCTTAATCACAGGATATTTGCATCCATTTCTGACACTAGTTTAAGGGAAACTGGCAGATACCAAGGAGTTTTCTAATTTAGAATCCTAATTCCAGTGATGAGTGCTGAAGAGTTTTGGGAAATCTATAAGCAAGACATGAAGACAGTAACCTTTCACTTTTGTGTATCTGGATCATGATGGTTCTTCATATACCCATTGAGAGCTGACATGCATGCATGCATTTTTATTCATTCATTCTATATTAAAATCAGACTCAAGGCAGGTCCTCTGATTGTGCTAGACTACAGAGTTTAATTCATATTACCACTGCCTGCCTTTCTCCAGATGGATTGAGAATGCAGTTCCTAGAATTCTAAGCCAATTTCATAGAGAACCAGCTGACTGTGAATTCTGTTCTGCAATCCCAACACATCTAAAAAGTGATCTATTAGATAAGATTGAACTGCAGGTTAGTCCTTGACTTAGGACAGTTTGTTTAGTGACCATTCAAAGTTACAACGACATCGAAAAAAATGAGTTATGACTATCATAATTTACACTTGTGACAGTCGCCTATGTGGAAGCTTGGCAACTGACTCATATTTATGACGGTTGCAGTATCCCAGGGGATAACCTTTTGCAACCTTCTGATAATTAAAGTCAAGCTGTGTGGTAGCCAGAATTAGGGGTTTCTCCATTGTAGCAGTTTAAGAGAGGGAACTCTTCCAAGGGGAATGCAAGTAGACGCTGTGTTTTAAATGACTATCCAGCAAAGTAGGTGTGCTTCAGGTCCCTTCCATAGAAAACAATGTCACCTAGTGGAACTGGAAAGCATGATTTCTGTTACAGTGCTTACTTTTTGGAACAATATAGTCTCTGATATTTGGGTGGTTCTGACTGTGGTGGCTTTCCATAAGTCTCCTCCCACCCCATCCCCGGGATTTGGCCCAGTATGTGGGATAAGCTCTTCTGTAATGGTTTTGGATTACACTAAGCTGTGACATGGTCTCAGTTATGCTCTACTACAGTGTGTCTAAGCATTTTGTTGTTTGTTATGCTTTTGTCCATATGTAAGCCACTTAAAGTCACCATTCATTGGGTGGCCATATTCAATCAGTCAGAGCCATGTCTGTAAATCCAGTTATTTGGAGTATAACAATTTGTTCCACTACCAGATTGCCTTTTAAGTTGCTCAATTTATTCCTTTTTTAAAAAAAAAAGTAAAACTTGTTAATTGTTGTTTTTATTGCATTTAAAAATGGTTTAATTATTTTCTTCTTCATTTAAGATTTTCTTGGGAACTGCTCTAGGCTTGTCATTGTATGGAAATAACATTAATAATCATCATTCCATCACATGCCCAATAGTGTGTGAAAGAGATGACAATCTACCGGAAGAATACTAGATCACTGTCAGTGCTTATTTATTTCAGTGATAGTTGTGAAGTTGAAATGTATAGCATCGTTTACAGAAAAGGAGAAGATTTTTGCATTCTTGCAGAGTAATAATCAAATGGGATATTGAATGCAATTTTGGGGATTAAGTAGAAATTAGACACAATAAACCCACTTGCTTGAAATGATTTAGAATCTTGTTTGAGTCTCATTAAAAAAAATAGGTAACTGTTTCTCGTGGAAACAGGAAGCAGTTATTTTGAACTTTCCTCCCATTTTTTTATACAGAGACAACGCAACCTATGAAGCACCAACATATGAGGAAGTAGTGGCTACTGGCTATTTGTCAGATTCAGCGCCCACAATTTGGACCATTACATCTAGTCCTGGAATAACCCAAGGAGAACCCCCTCCCTATAGTGTGGTTATTGAGCCTCCTGCCCATGGAGAGACTGTGGTGGAGACATTGAGTGTCTCAGTGGAGCCAGGTGCACGGCGGGCCTCCGAAACAGATCTGCACTCGAGGTTGCGCCTCCGACTGTTCCTACCCCCAAGACTGAAACGCTTTGTCTCAGATACTCATGAACTCAAAGGGAGTGAAGAGCGTCTGGAACGCCTGGAGCCTCTCACTCCACCTCCTGCATATGAGAATGCGACTGGTGATGAAGTCTTTGAAGGACACTTTCAACCTTCAAAACCTTGACTGAAAGGCTGGAGATTGATAAACAGTGCCAGTATTAACACATTACTTCTTTCGAGCCCATTATCAGCTTGGTATTGTAGCCTGTGCTACATCTGAAGCAAAGTTTGTTTGCAAGGGCTTGGCTCTCTTATATGAAAAATGCATGCATTGGGAAAAATTGTAGACATGCAGCCATGGTAAGGACTCCTTTGCTTCCTTTGGAGTGGTGAGAGGTAGAAAGGTTCTTAGACATTTCATCTGATAGGGTTAGACATTTCCAAAGTCATTCATATATTCTTAGCATTGAACAGTAGCTTAGGCTGCCGAGGAAGTGGAGAGCAAAAGACAGGTTGGCATACCTGGAGGAGGCAGATTGTAGACACAGATTGTTAATCATTCTGCCTAGCTGATATAAACAGAAGTCTGGAGAGAGATAAGAACAGGGCAGGTTAGAGAGGCAGTGAAATAAAGATATTTTTTTTTTAAAGCAGGGAGTTGCTTTTAATTTTTTTTTACTTAAATTTCACTGATAAGCTAGTCTAGGTCCAGGAAGATTTTAAAAGATTTTCCTGAAAAAATTAAAATCAGCCCATAAAATGCATTACAATGGTGATGATTCATCTTAAAACTGGTTTCTCTTATTTTCTGTGTCATACTTGTCATGATAAGAGCATTTATATTAGTCTGTGTTTTCTGCCAGGAGTAGGCGCTTTATTCAAATATTTATTTCAACATTCTCCTGAATGGAAGCTAACCGTAATAATGAACAACTTTCTTAAAATCAAGTAGAGGCAAGTAGGGGTTCTGTAATGCAGAGGACAGCGCCCAGAGGATACTACTGAAGTGTCCCCTTTCTCTTATTTATTGAAACTGGGCTTGCTTTATGTGAATCACGATATGTACATGTGGACTGTGGAGTATTTCCTATTATGAGGATAATGAAACTGGTATGGATCTCTGTCACAACCTTAGAATCTCTTATGATGAAAATAAGCTTTTATATACAAACAGTTCATACAAGCTGGTGCAATATAGTTTCCAAAGAATTTAATTAAACATTTTCAAATCCGTCTTTGGTAAAGAGAGCTAGTAAATCAGATTTCACTAATTTTACCTGAAATAGACACAACATCATAAGTGGTGACTACTCCACATAAGTATGAAATAAAATAAGCCTTGGTGGCAAATTTAAAATTCAAATAATACTTTAAGTTTTTCTAACAGAAAAGTCTGAATAATTTCCAGGTATGTTCAAAAGATTCATATCTGAAAATTATGTATCAGCTGCTAAAAGCAGTAGTAATAAGCAATAAGTGTTACTTTTATGGCTTCCACATTGTTAAGGTGCAGAAGGATGAATTTTATCACTATTGTTTTAAATATGCAAAATTGTAAAACAGAGTATGCAAAACACAATTAATAGCTTGCTAGATTTTAAAAGTATAAATCCAGCGCTGCCAAGGAATACTCAAACAAAATAAAACATTTGATCACATAAAATCTATGGGCTGGTCTCTTGCATCCGGAATAACAAATAATGGAAGACGTTACCATAGTTGAATAAGTCTTTACTTTTCAAGCAATGCACTTTTAGGAATCCCTTGAAACAGACCAGCTACATGATTCCTGCGTCTATTGGGTCAAGGGATAGTCACGGAAGAATAGAATGCTGGAAACGGAAAACAGAACTTTCTATTAAAAGATAGTTCTTTCAGACACACTCATTCCTGAATAGAGGAAGAGGACTCAGCCCTAATCTTCCAGTTTGAATTAATTCCCGAGTTGACAATTCATGAGTTTCACATGCTCCATAGCTCCATGGGTTATTCTAACTTTTCTTCATGAGTTATCTTGGGCAGTTATCTTCATGAGTTATCTTGTGTTGCCAAACACAAAGACTTTCAACAGAAGAGAATATCTGTAGTCCAGGGTTGAACAGTGAAGTCCTTGGTACTCTGAGCTTTCTCACTTTTAACAACCTATTTGGGCACATTAGCAAAAAGGTGTCCCACCAAGCAGTTTTTATCAAGTATTGTGAACATGACTAAGACTTGATTTATGCTGAAGGGATTTGGGTATATGAAAAATATAATAGCAGCATTGTCCAAAACCTATTTGCCATTTAATAGAAACACAACAAACAGTTCAGCACCATATCTATAGCGTTTCTGAAGTGAGCACAAGGCAGACACTCTAAAGTCTTTCAGACACAGAGGTATTGTACATTTTTTTTAAATCTATGATTACTGTGACTTGCAAGCTTCAGTTGCCATTGCATTTTTTGCCTTTAGTCCAATTTTCAAACTGCAAGAATTTGTACACTGATTTTCTCTACTGAAAGTCAGTTTTTATCCCCACCCCCACAACCCAGTAGAATGCCAGAAACACATTGTGTAAATGGCTTGGGTACTGTGAGTGCAATAACTCTCCAAGAACAAAATGGCTCCAAAATTTGCTGTGCTGGGAGAAGCAGAGGGAAAAAAAAAGAGATAGCAACAATTAATGGTGGCTAGGAGGGCCTTCACATAGCTTCGTATTGAGTGTCAGTTACAGCCATTTCTAGATTGGGAGGCTCTGCTCACGGTCACTCATGTGTGGTCATTTCCCAGATGGGTGTATTGTAATGTGCTCTCTATGGGGGCTGCCCTTGAAAAGTATCTGGAAGCTTCAGCTGGTGAGAACGCAGTGCTGCAGGCAGCTTTGTATATCTCTAGAATGGTACACATTACATCTCTATTCTCTACTCCACAAGCCGCATTTGATGGCAGTCTGCTTCCAGGTAAAGCTGGCTGGGGAATTCTGGGAGTTGAAGTCCTCCAGGCTTAAAGTTGCCAAGGTTGGAGACCCCTGCTTTATGACATGGTAGTGGGTTATTTGAGGGAACACTTCTTCCCCATTGCATTTGCCCATCCCATCAGATCTGGAAGAAGAGATACGTTGTAGGTTCTGTCTGGTAAAGAGCCCAATCTGGTGGGAACCTAAAGACAGGCATTTTCTGTCACAGCATGCCCCCAGTGGAACATCATTACTCCCACCCCCTATGTCAAGGTCAAGCTGGCTCAATTCCTGCTAACTTTTTGCAAATCCTTCAGAACTTGGCTATGAATCAGGACTGCAGGCTCTCAAGGGACTGATGGGTAGTTGAGGTGGTGCCATTCTGTTAGTATCTGTTGCTCTCTCCTTGCCTTTTTAAAAAAATTGTATTAATTTTTAAGTGTTGATCTTTATTTTTTAAAAAATATTGTGCACCATCAAGAGTCACATTTTGTGAGATGGATTATTTTATAAATGTGAATGAATGGATAAATTAAATTTATATGGCACCTGGCTCCTAATGACTCATTAAAACTTTTAGAAACAAAGTTCAATAGAAAAACATATAATAAATATTCAAACAAAACAAGAAAAAGAGACGGGGAAGGCAGACAGAAAGAAAGAAGGGGGCACCAATCATACTTTCTATAGGCCTGTGCAAAGACCCCACATCGTTAAAATCCCAACAGGGTGAGAATTGTCTGGATTTTAGAGGGAACCTAATTCCAGAAGGCAGGTGCTGTTACAGAGAATGTGCATTTCTGGGGTCCCAATAGATGGCATTGTTTAATTGATGAAATCTGGAGCTTGCCAACCCTACTAGATCAAACCAGTTGGGAAGATACTATGAGAGAAATTCAGAAATGGGCCAAAGGTCCCAGTTGGGGGAAAAAAAACAGAAACATTCTCTCGATGTATCATTGCATGAGACAAACTTGGTCAGCATCTCAGAATGTAGCCAACTTCTCCATTCCAAGCATCTTCTTGCCTCCTTTCTGGTCACCTGACTCAAAGGGCTCCTATTGTGTTATTAAAGTGTTGTAAAAGCAGAAGCTGCATTCTGCATGCTTTGCCTACCTTGTTTTCGAAAGGTGGGCGGGGAGGGAGAGAGAGAGAGAGAGAGAACATATACTATAGGCAGGGGATTAAGAAGTCTCTCATAGTTTTCACATTCATATTATATAATCTTTCAAGATTTTGCTTTGTCTCATAAGTTTTAGTTTCATAAATGTTTTGTGAAATTTTGGCTATACAGTAAGCAGTTTAGAGGGTTATGCTGTGTACAGTATGCTGTTTATGGCGACATCATATGTGGACTCCTGGTTCATGTCCTATTTGATTATGATATAAAAGCCAATATGAACAAAATGTTTGGGAACCTTTGCAGTGTACCACGTACAGTATTTTTTTCCACTGATTAAAATGAGCTTCAATTCTCACCGGTTCAAGGATGATTCAGCCTTCCATCCTACCAAGGTCGGTAAAATGAGGACCCAGATTGTTGGGGGCAATATGCTGACTCTGTAAAACTGCTTAGAGAGGGCTTTAAGGCACTATGAAGTAGTATCTAAGTCAAAGTGCTATTGCTATTTCAATTATTTATTGATTTAATCATCAAATGTACATGGCTACTCATCTCACAAGAAATCTGGGTGGCATACAGTGAACAAAGTATGAAAACAAACATGTCAAATACAGTCATATTTTAAAAAAAACCACACACACACACACACACGATAATGATCCTGCCATTTCATTAATACTGGTGATAGTTCATCCTGCATCCTTTGTAAGACTTTGTGCCATTTCTTATTCCATATGTATTCTTTGCAGAACACATATGAAAAATAGCAGGGGTGATTTTCTGTTGACATTTTCTGGTCATCTTTTCAGATAATCCCTAATTCAATCTGTGAAAGTTGACATCTGTAATTTGAATCCTTGTACCTGATTTGAATGCAAACTTCTTTCTGATTGTATGTTGTCTGTCTCAGGCCCCTCACCTTTGTTTAGAGTTCAGTTGCTAAAATAATCCATCTCTCACTCCACTAATCAGGTGCAATCTTTACATTGGCTCTCTGTCCTGCATGATGTCCTATATCTTTATTCACTTACATCGTAAACTATCTTTCCTGCCAAATATGATTATCTATAAACTGCGGCAATCAGAATGGAATCCCGAAATCTCCCTTGTCTCTATGCATGCTTGGTAACTAAACTTTAATTATTTTTCAAAATACATAAATAAATATATTTTTTGCTTATTACCACTATTTATTTCAATAGTATAAATATGAACATAAATATAAACAAAATCCCCAAAGCTTTAACCAAAGACTATCTACTGTTGACCTCACCCCATTCTTAAGAGGTCTGTAAGGGGCGTGCATAAGAGCACCAGCGTGCCTACCATTCCTGTCCTAATGTTCCCTTTGGTTGTATCCAATTCGTATGGTTATTTCATGCTTATACTTATATATATTGTTGTGTTTGACAAATAAATTAATAAATTAATAAAAATACTAAATAAATATACATAAAGAGGAAAATAAAAAATCTTGGTTTTAGATAAAGCGCACACATATTATAGGCAGGTAATAGCACAGAATTGATCCCTGTCACTTCTAACTTTTGCAAGTAATATTCAATTAACCCAATGAACTGAATCTTAATCTGTTTCTGAAAACCTAAATGACACATTTCAAGATAGATGGAAATCATAGACAAACCACTAAACAGATTTTTTTTCTTGTTATGAGAAATGAAATGTTACCTTATGCCTCCCACCGACCGGTACGCTCTCACAGAGAAGGTCTCCTCAGGGTGCCGTCCGCCAAACAATGTCGGCTGGCGGCCCCCAGGAGTAGGGCCTTCTCTGTGGGAGCAGCGACGCTCTGGAATGAACTTCCCCCTGGCCTACGCCAAGTGCCTGATCTTCGGACCTTTCGCCGTGAGCTAAAAACATACTTATTTATTCAAGCTGGACTGGCATAATGGTTTTTTAATATTTTAATTGGGTTTTATTGTTGTAGGGTTTTAAATTTTTTAAAATTTAAAATTTAAATTTTTAAACATTGGCCTTTTTGTAATATGTTTTTTTTAAATTTTGATTTTAATTGTATATATATTGTGTTTTATTTAGGCTGTACACTGCCCTGAGTCCTTCGGGAGAAGGGCGGTATAAAAATTTGATAAATAAATAAAAAATAAATAAATAAATAAATAAATGTTACCTGATGGAAAATGACATGCACAGATTTTATATTTACTGTAAAATATAAAACAATCCTTTGTTTTGGAAACATTACTAATCTTTCAGGTGGAAGGCACGTGCAAATATTCTTGGACCATACAGAACTTAACCCTATATTGCCTATGATTCATATTGCTTAATGCTAAACAAGCCAAGAAGAGTGCAATTATATCATTTGCTTTTAGAATAGCAGCTTACTATCCAGTTTCCATTAGGAAACGTTTCCCCCAAATTTGCTTAAGAAAAGTGGGGGATTTCATTACTTTTTTTGACTGGGGACTGTACATTGGAAAACAAACAATGAGTAAGAGGGAAGAGATCAAAGACTCTACATTCACATCTGCAATGTAGGTCAAAGACACTACATTACTACCTTTAATGGATTTTCCTGTACATACATGCCTATGTTAAGAACTACGTGTTGCTCAATGGAATGTTCCCAGGGAATCTGGACTGTACGTAGTCCTTAACTTATAACAGTTCATTTAGTGACTGTTCAAAGTTACAACAGCAAGGAAAAAGTGAGGTATAACCGTTTTTCACACTTACAACTTTTGCAGCGTCCTTGTGGTCATGTGATCAAAATTCGGATATCTGACAACTGGTTTACATTTAAAACTGTTGCAGTATCTCAAAGTCATGTGACCTTTTGTGACCTTCTAACAAAGTTAATGGGGAAGCCAGATTCACTTAACAACTGTGTTACTAACTTAACAAGTGCAATGATTAACAACTGTGGCAAAAACAACAACAACCATAAAATGGGGCAAAACTGACTTAACAACTGTCTCACCTAGCAAGAGAAATTTTGGCCTCAATTGGTAGTCAAGAACTACCTGTATTAAGTAACACATCAGATTCAGTTGATAGGCAAACTATTTGCTTACCTAGTGATTGCAATTTTTTATATTAGTGTACCATCATTCTACGCTACAAAACACATTATTGTTCTTATTCTATGCAAAAAATTTTAGTAGCTTGGGAAGATGGAGCCCACCCCCTTTGCCAATTACATTACAGATTAGTTAAATAAAATAATTGATTAAAATTATTAATTCATTTAATTAAATCTTTTCCTGTTAATGAAATAAAAAAAGCTGTAATTCAGCTATCCTTTCCTGTTATAAATTGATTCCCAGGGGCTTTTAGAGAAAAACATGATTTTCATAACTCATTAAAATAATAACATAACATAACATCAGAGTTGGAAGGGACCTTGGAGGCCTTCTAGTCCAACCCCCTGCCCAGGCAGGAAACCCTACACCATCTCAGTCAGATGGTTATCCAACATTTTCTTAAAAATTTCCAGTGTTGGAACATTCACAACTTCTGCAGGCAAGTCGTTCCACTTGTTGATTGTTCTAACTGTCAGGAAATTTCTCCTTAGTTCTAAGTTGCTTCTTTCTTTGATCAGTTTCCACCCATTGCTTCTTGTTCTACCCTCAGGTGCTTTGGAGAACAGCCCGACTCCCTCTTCTTTGTGGCAGCCCCTGAGATATTGGAACACTGCTATCATGTCTCCCCTAGTCCTTCTTTTTAAGAAGTCTCATTCATGTCACAGTCAATTCTTGATTTCATGGACAAGTCCATGTAGTTTGCTTGACAAGAATATGAATATGGTTTGGGGTTGCATTCTTCTACTAACTAAAGTCTACTGTCAAGCCAATCTTATCCACAGGCTTGTATTTTTTCCTGGACCTAGCTGAAGGTGGACTGCTGCTGCCACCTGCTGACTGAATGGTTAAAAGGCTTTCTTATTTATTAGCATCATTTTTCTAATTCTGAACAAGAAAAAGTAAGTGAAAGTTTGAGAGCTTTCATATAAATACAGGTAGTCCTCAACTTACAACTACAAAGTTACAATGGCACTGAAAAATGTGGCTTATGACAGCTTTTCACAGTTACGAGCGTTGCAGCATCCCCATGATCATGTGAACAAAATTCAGATGCTTGGCAACTGGTTCATATTTATGACAATTTCTGCGTCCCAAGGTCATGTGATCTGCGACCTTCTGATAAGCAAAGTCAATAGGGAAGCCAAATTCACCTAACAACTGGGTTACAAACATATCAACTTCACAACTGTGGCAAAAAACACTCATAAATGGGGCAAAACTCACTTAACAACAGAAATATTGGGCTCAATTGTGATTGTAAATCAAGGACACCTGCAGAGACAAAAATTACTTATAGAGTTTATTTTATGAGTGACAAGCTGTGCTTACACAGCATGCTAAATTCTGGATAGTTTTGTCATGTTTTACTGAACAAAACAATTGGTGCAGTTCCTGCCACACACTAAATTGTAATTGTTAATTTACAAACAATGGTAATGAAAATGGTAAAACCAGCTGTCTGGAGAAGGGTTTAATGTTGACAAAGGTGCAAGGAAAGAGAAAAGAAAGACCACCAGCAAGGTGGATGGACTCAACAATTGCAATGGATTGCAAAACAATTGGAAGACTGGGAAGGACCAGGTTAGGGACAGATCGCTCTGGAAAAAAATACTGTGGGGGTAAAACACCCCTGACACCCCTCAGGATGTGTGTGTGTGTGTCTGTGTGTGTGTGTGTGGGTGTCTGTGTGTTCCAGCATAACTCTGGAATGCCTGGGCTGCTGAAATGAAAAGGAATGAATAATATCTATAGTGTCAAATCACAGTACTTTTGACAGTGATAATGTGTATTTTGTATTCAAGTTCTGTTAAGATACCACCTGTTGTGCCTTAAAATGGTTTCTAATGTACATCACAATGGAGTTGCTATGGTAACGGCTTCACTGTACTCCATAAGGGGGCTCCCTCTGGTAAGGGGGATTGGTTCTTAAACAAACAAACAAACAAACAAACAAACAAACAAACAATAAACCCCTTAGGCCCTCAGCTTCAAGCAAAGAGGGAAAGTTGTTTGGGCAGGTACCTGCTAATGCAGATAATCACCTCAAAGGCTATTCCCTGTAGAATTTTTCCCAGACTGTTGGCCAGGGCAATTAGGTCTCTAATTCTCACCACAGTGAGCGATGGTTTTTCCTGTCTAATACAGAATTGGGATTTGCTCTCAAACAGCAAAGCATAGAACAGGAAGTCAGACCAGCCAATCAGCAGACAGGATGTGCACTTTTGCACAATACGCAGTTGGGATTTGGCCAGGGTTTACGTAAATCTGCCTGCAGCCGTCTGCTTACCCATCAACCCTTTGCAGCATAGGTGGGCAGTGATGACCAAGTGCTGTTGCAGGCAACTAAATCAGCCTTCAGAGAAAAGAAGAAAGCCTTCCTACCTACCGCTTGTCTACTTCTTTCCTAACTTTAACTAATTCCTGTTAATTTTAATGTTTTTATCTTTGTACTTGCACTGTAGTGCAAGCCACCCAGAGTCACTTTGTATAGTGAGGTGGCATATATATTTTAATAATGGATCAATAAACAATAAAAATAAGTGTGGGCTAGAAGCCACAGCCATCAGGACCAATAATGCCTGGAATTAGTGTAGGCTGCACACCCGTACTGCCTATCCTGGGGCCTGATCCCAAATGGCCAGGAAAACGTCCATTCCCTTTCCCTGGCATTTTGGTATTTCACAGTGGGGGAGATGAATCCCTCCCACCTGTGATTCTTTTAATCTCCTAAATAAGCCCCTGGTCAGTCTCAATCCCTTGGCTGAAGGAGGCCCCTTCTGTGCTCCATGCCGGGTCCCACAATGTGTTGGCTGCAAGCGCTGAATCCCCGGCAGGGGTGGAAATCCCCAGCTACTTCTAAGGAAAAGCTTGCAAGGCCCACCGTGACCTTTCCAGCAACAGCTTTGCAGCCATGGATCTTCCCAGCTGCGGTTGGAAATAGCTACGCTCTGGCTGCTTCCCAGCAGGGTTAATGTTTAGGACTGCATTTAATTTCCTGCTACCTAGAGAGAAGGCAATAGTACCAACTCACTCTCTGAAAGAAGAACGGAGAATTTATAACCTCACTGGCTAAAACGAACACTGAACACTTAATTCTGCAGAGAATAGTGATCCGATCCTGCATTTAATCTGTTGCTTTAGATCATTCAAGGCCCTGGATGAAAGTTGTGAACCTTCAGATCTAGATAGGAAGGTTGTCTCTGTGGGGCCCTTGACCTACTGTGGATGGCCATATAGACTCTACATTGTAGAGGACACTTCTGGCCAGTTTCATGCTAGCCACACATAGTTGCAGGGAGGTTGTCTGCAAATAGCACAGAAGGGGACATTGTCTCCACTCATAGCCCTCCTTGATGCACTTGTGGCCATCCTTCCTCTGCAGCTGGAATCCCAGAGCTTCCGCCTCCAAGTGAGCCCAGTAGCTGCTTAGCTGAGGGCAGGCAGTGGTTCTGAGCAGTCCTGGGATGCCGTCTGGTATTTGAAGAGGCTGCGTGTGCGTTGCAAGGTGAGCTGGCTTGGACATTTTGCTCCCCCTCATTCACCACTTCCTTTTTCCAGTACACTAAATGTGGAGCAGGCAGCTCTGATGTCTAGCAATGACTCACTGACTTCAGGAGGTGTAGTTGGGGAAGCTACATGAGCTTACTGGAAGACATGGCCGCTTGAGTAGAAGGCAAACGGTAATGCTGGCCACTGGGGAGAGGCTGGGAGGAGGGGGTCTTTCTCCTTGGCTTCCATATTGGGTTCTGCTTGGGATAGAGTGGTATCCAGATGACATTACAGTGAATGCCTAGCACGGCTCATGGGCAGCAACAGCCTCTCTTGGAGACCTCCAGGACTCTGGTTAGCCTTCTTTGGCCTTCTGATGTCCACTGCCACATTCAAGAGAGACAGAAGATGTGAGTGGTCAGGCTGACCCTCTGCCCTGGGAGAGCCAGTGTGCAAATTTGAGTTTCTCTGGAAAGAGATGTCAGGCAAAAACACTCAATCTCAAGGCCAAGAAATGCATAGCAAAATGTCTGCTAATGGAAGAAGGACACGGGGAAAAAGTAACCACAGAATTAAATGTCTCCATGTTGAGGAGGGCGATCAATCAATCCTCCTGACGTTGCCTTAGTAGGCAATGCCTTTTGATCTAGTTGTGCCGGGGGTCTGAGGGTCTTAAAGTATGAGCCTTGAGCTAGTGAAGCCAGGGGAGTTGTCATCTGGAGGTTTGCTGAGCTCTTCCCATACCCTGACAAGTAACCGTGGGGTGAAAACTCAAGACAGGAGTGCTTGTGCTTGTGGGGGAGGGAGTGGGGGAGAAGGCAGGACAGCCTCTCCCAAATTCATCCTATGGGCCACAAGGCCTCTCCCGCTGGTCTGCAGAGTGTTGCTTAGAGCAAAAGGCTGCCTTTAAGAGGCTGTGGAGGCTTCAGGAATAATTTGGCAGACTTCAACAGACTTCAAGATATATTAACAATTAGTATGGCAATTCCTGTACCTTCAATATATTATAGAATAGAATAGAATTTTTTATTGGCCAAGTGTGATTAAACACACAAGGAATTTGTCCTGGTGCATATGCTCTCAGTGTACATACCTTCAGCAAGGTACAACACTTACAACACTTAATGATAGTCATAGTGTACAAACTTAACATTTAATGATACAACACTTTATGATAGTCATAGGCTACAAATAAGCAATCAGGAAACAATATCAATATAAATCGTAAGGATACAAGCAACAAAGTTACAGTCATACAGTCATAAGTGGAAGGAGTTGGGTGATGGGAACGATGAGAAGATTAATAGTAGTGCATACTTAGTAAATAGTTTGACAGTATTGAGGGAATTATTTGTTTAGCAGAGTGAGGGCCTTCGGGGAAAAAACTGTTCTTGTGTCTACTTATGGCTTAGTTAACGACAGCTAACAAGCAGGTAGCATAATAATGTAAGTACAAACAGGAGGAATTATTAATCTGTGAAACTCCCTTATCGTCCCTGAACTACAACTCCCAAAACTCTTCACTATTGAACCTCCTAGCCTGAGGTTGCTGGGAGTTGTAGTTCAGCGGCATCCGGCGCAGCGTGATTCTCCAGTCTCGTTTTAACTCAGTGTAAACAATGTGCAGTAGGGGAAGGACCAGCAAGAAAGCCACAAGGACATCTTTTTCATAAGGGACGCAGTCGCAAGAAAGTCCAAAGACTGCGAAAATAACCGCCGCCTGGATCGAGAACAGGTGAAAATCCTGAACTCTGCAAAAAAAAACAACACATCCAAATCTGGGGGAAATCTTTTCCCTTTCCCTTTGTCCTGGGGAAGGAAAGGACTGCGCGCGCGCGCGAAATGGCGGGGTGTGTGTGTGAAACCGCCACTCGCGCAAGCGCACAAAGGGCAGGAGGCGAGGGCGTGCCCACGTGACCAAGGATGCTGTTGTTTTTTTTCCCTCCTCCTTTCCTGCTGGCTTAAAGAGCGAAGTATTTGAGCGGGAAATGGCTTTTCCGCCTGGGGCCTAGCAGGGCTGGAGCCGCCAAAGGGAAAAGACCGGAACGTGCCGTGCGTTGCTCGGCGGTGGCTCCCGCGGCGCGCTTCTTAGTCAGGGTCCGGCGCCAAAGGGACGGGAGCGGAGCAGGTAGAATTAGATCGAGGGTGCCTGGCGAAGCCTCCCGCCTGCGGGAATGGAGCCGAAGGACCGCCCGCTCTGCAATTGCGGCGCGGTGCCTTGGGGGGGCGAGGCTGCTCCTGGGGGCTGAGTTGCCACTTTGGGCCTTTGAGGTTTCCTCCCGAGGGTCTTTGCCTGTTTTCCTCGCCCCGCCTGCCCCGGTTCCCCTCGCCTTTTGTCTTTCTCGCCCGTTTGTTTTCGGCTCAGCCTGGGTGGGAGGAGCACGTTGAGTTTCTGAAACTCTTTTGGTGTTCAGGGTTTAACTATGATATTTGAAGCCGTCCCATCACTTGGATTTCTCCTCTCCCTCTTTAAGTGCAAGTGGAGCGAGAGGAAAGGATGACTTCCTTTGGGAGGTCACCTGAGGACTACAAAAAGTTCATGCATAGGAGAGGGTGGAGGCGGGATTTGCATGAAGGGGTGTTCTAATTTTTTTTAAAAAAATCAGCTTTAGAAATTCTATAGTTACAAAAGATAGTTGGACTTGAAGAGCATTGGAAGTTTTTTTCTCCCCCTCTCTCTCTGTGCAAAGAACCTTGCACAAAATTAAAGCTCTTTTCTGTTTATCTGATTACGGAATACCGGTTATATGCATCTGTGGTATTACTGTCATGGATGTCAGTTATTATATGACTGGAGTTTTCCATGCTTTCTGTGCAAAATGAAAATCAGTTCAGCAAGATCCATGTCTGGATTACATAAAGCCATGAATGCATCATTCATAAATATTTGG